>NC_065539.1:50499750-50811500 GCF_932294415.1 Quercus robur
TGGAAGATGAACAGTCATGTTAGCTGGAGCACTACAGGACAAAACAGGACAACTGGCCATACGGTTAACTCGCGACTGGATCTCGCGACTTGGTCAAGCCGCGAGGTTAAGCCGCGAGCCACCCCTGTTTTGTAAAACCTGACGTTTCACATTCCTCTCCCACTCCAGTATAAATACCGCTTTAACCCACGATTGAAAGAGAGCTTCCAGAGAGAATTTTGAGAGAGAAACCCTAAAGAAAAACAAGATTGTTTCATCCACAATCTATACCTTAGAGTCTCTTCAAATTCCCCTACTCTCTTCCTCTCCATTGACAAATCCTTGAGAGGCATTATACCAAACCTGGTTCTCACCATTATCATCTCTGTGAGACAGTTGTTTGGATTTCTGGGAAGCAGTTAGGAAGAAGCCAATCTTCATTGGTTGATGCTATGGTCTAGTAGCGGAATCCGGAAAGCTAGAAAAGAAAAAGGTTCGGCGCAACCTCGTTGGAGCAAGAAACTTGGAGGGCTTAGGTGCACTGGTAGATTAGGCTTGGAGGGTCTATTGCTGTCTTTGTATCCCAACTGTATTTTCTAGTGGATTGATTACCGCTTGGAGGGCGGTGGAGAGGTTTTTCGCCGAGGACTTCGGTTTCCTCTTCGATAACACATCGCGTGTTGTCTTTGTGTTTGCATCTTCCTTCCTCTCTATCTTTGCCTTTTATTTATCTGCTGTGGGTTTTATTTTGTTATGGCTTAGATAGTTTATAACCAATTTCATATTATAGCATGTGTTAAGTTTCCGCACACTAGTTGTTTGACATATTGCTTGAATTGGTTAAGTTGTATTTTGGGGATCTAAACGTTCAAAGGTGTTTTGTACACGTTTTTGAACTTTCAATTCCATTCCCTTATGAACTCCCATTCTGATTCCTTACTGGGTAAGGAATAGAATGTTACTTCTTTGCCAAGCAATACCAATTTCTTGAACCACTAATTACTTGTCAAAGAAGTAATTCTTTATCTTCCATAGTCTAGCCACTTCTGAATGCAAATGACCTTACCATTAGGATGCCCTTGACCTATTCATGCCACACATGCACAGCTTTGGACATTGTTCCCTGGGCTGTGCAAAGATATTTATCATAGTGCTACCCTAAGAAAATGTTTAAATACTAACTATGTAAATGTTTAAGATTCAGAAAACTAAAGTGAGAAAAACTTTGGGATATACAACTCACGTGCACTTGCTTCATGCTCTAGTGGCATTGTGCCAAAGTTTTAAAAACCAAATTGTTCAAAGAATCAAAAAAGGGAAAGGTTCAAGGTTTGAGTCTAGTCGAATCTTAATGATATATAATTTACTGGTTAATTAAAATACAAATAATTGTGTTACATTTGTTAAAATGTTAAAATTATCAAAATTGACTGAAAAATATCTAAAGAAATTTAAACAACTTTCAAATGAATTTTAGCGATTTTATTAGGTTAATAGAAAATAATAAAGCTAAAAAAAATGTTTGGTAGTCCTTTAAGAATAAAGCAGTTTCATCTAAAATAAGTCCATTCTATAAATAGATTCATAAATATCACGTTGAAATACAAAAGCACAATCCTTCAATCACATATAAATTTAGTTAATACAAATTCAATGGTACTAATATATTGAGAGAGAGAGAGAGAGAGGTTATATAATAAAATAAAAACCTATTAATCCTGTAAGAGAACAATAAATATAATTGTGGGGCACAATAGTTTGTGGGCTCGGCCCTCTCGCTTATGGGGAGTCCACAGGCCCCAAACTGAAGGAGGCCAGGGCCCAGGCTCAAAAATAGTAAGCCCAAAGTGGCCCGAAGATACAGCCGAGGACAGCTTAGTCCTCGGCAGACCCAAAGTCTCATTGATGAAAGTGGCATACAAGCAAACTTAAAAGATCAGAAAATATCTCGGGGAAATAGTCCTTAATACCCTTCATTGATATGACATTGCACCTGACAGAACCGGATTCTTAGGCTTTATTGACCGTCTCCAACCATTTCGGGATTAGACTGACGGGACAAATATCTGTCCTGAAAAAAATCGACCCTACACGTGGACGAAGGACAACGAACGTAGGCTAGTATAAAAGAAAACGTAAGGTAACAAAGAAGGGGATCCCCCATCTCACTTCCTGGAAAAAACTTCAGGAATGAGAATGCCCGGACAATATATGCGCACCACCACGGAAAACCCACCGTCGGGTAACCGGGAAAAACATTAGTGCTCCTCGGACAAGATCCGAGGAGCCCAATTCCTCAATTTACAAAGCCGTATGACTTGGGCATCCAGCTCGAAGCCTTTTCCTATCTAGGTTTCCCCAACGTCCGGTCTGGACAGACGCCCTGTAACCAAACGTTAGCCTTTCAAGCCCACTCTCTACAAATTTTATTGTGAGTGATCCATCACGCGCGAGCCCAACGTCATTGTTGGGCCGTTTGAGAATCGTGTCCCTACAATAATAGTTATTCAATTAAAGTCACAAAAAAAAAAAACCAACTGCCTTATGGTACGTGAAACTAATTTAAGGGCAGATGCCTGAGGTTTGAATCCCCACAGCGTGTGCCCTTTGTAAGTTTTCTTAGAAAAATGTTACTACCTTGAACAAGTTGAACTATGAACGATTCAACGGGTGGTTTGGGTGGTTCACTGATTTTATTTAGCATGCAGGGTTTCTATATATATATATTGGATTCGTTGTCGCTTTGTGGTAAACCCAATCAGATTGGGCAGTCCGGTTTGGGTTTAAAACCCATGAGTCATGCCGTCCAGTGGGCTTCGCTTGATCAGCCCTCAATGCTCCTACTCTATATATATGTTAAAACTGTCTTCTCAACTAGTCAAGGCCTTCGTTGGGTGGCCTTGGTGTCCTTGGAAAGTTTATGAAACCTACTTTCTAGTGCCTCCACATTTGTGTAGTTTTGTACAATGATCCGAAGGTTATAGTCTTGTGAAGTTAGGTAGTTGGTGAGGCAATTTTGACCCAATCATAGATTTTTGTCGGCTTTCCATTTTAGTGCGAAAGACCTGATAATCCAAACTTCCTCAAAAAAATCGGGCTTAGCCAAGTTGTACAGAATTTTGACTAGTTTTTTGAAGTACATGCCTTGTGAAATATCATTAAGCAATTTATGGCAACCATGCGGGCTTAGTCCCCCAAGATGATTTTGGGACTTACAATATGCTTTTCCTAATTTTCAGATTTTTCACATAAAATTACCGACAATTTGAACTTCCATGTAAAAATTCAGTTTAACCAAGTTGTAGAAAATTTTGCATGGTTTAAGAAAGTTCTAGAAACTTTTACATAGTTTAAGAAAGTACACTTTTTTCAGATGAACTATGTGTGGTTCAAAACAACTTTGCGTGGAATGGTTCTAGTGCAGTCTGATTTTGAAAAAGAAATCCGAGATTTCCATAGAATCCATCCACTTTCATGCTCTTAATTAACGACCTTCCTGTTGTCCGTTTAACTCAAATGACTTATCATTGTAAAGCTTTAATAGTGCCAAAGTTGCACTTCTAATTTCTTGACATGAAAAGTCATGATCACGGCAACGTAACCTGAACCAGTTTTTTTTTTGTTTTTTTTGAGTGTCAGTGGGTCTTTTGGAGATTCCATGTGCATATGTAGTAGACTAATAGACTTCTAATATAAGTAGAGGACTTGGCTTGCACACATAGTAGAATTAGGCTTGGGCTTATGCTAATGGGCTAATATATCTCTAACACCACGAATCTTCTTCAACCAATGAAATCACAATCACATTGTTGGAGGCTTGCTAACAATTTTTTGCCAATATCATACAACATTGTCAATGTAGAATTATATTCATCATCATATATTGTTAACTGTGTTCCTACTCTCAAGTAAGCCATGTCCATTTTATTCAAATGAAGGTAACTTTTTTTCTTCCTTTTGGCAGCCAAGTTCATTAAATCAAAAGGGCATGTCCATAGGACATGCCCATCACATTTAAAAAGCATTAATACACTAGGAGGGTTTTAAGAAAATAACAAAATATAGTTTCAGATTGGTCCCTTTTCGTGCTAGGTAATATCCACACCTATTGGTTTCCTCAAAGCAATGGACAATCGTGGTCTACTGTACTTAGGGTCTATTTGGGATCCGATTATTTTGCTGAAACTGAAAAAAATTTGCTGAAAGTGTTGTAGATAAAAGTAAAAGTTAGCTAAAATAGTACAGTAGGACCTATGAGTAATACCAAAAAGTGCAAAGGGACCTATGAATAATAGCAAAAATAAGTTGAATAGTAAAATAAGTTGGTTTCTTAAGCTAGAGCCAAATGCACACTTAGTTTTGGTTATGAGCTCCCTACAATTAGCCACAATTGAAGATAGAACATTATAAGCATACCAACTACAATCCTGCATCATATTCCACTTCAACAACCTGCGACTGAATACATAATTAAGACAATCTCTAGAAAGACCTCGATGATCTCTAATTTTGGCAGTTTAACCATGTTTCCTCGATGATCTCTAATAAGACCTCCAACTTCTGCTAGCTCTGGATTTCCTAGGGACAACCAATCTGTGTTGAGCTTAAACCAATTGAGTTCTAGCTTGTCCCACTTGACACTGTTGGTCCACTTCGTACTAGTTGTTTAGTACCAATGGCGGATATGAAAGTAGTGAAAGCAAAAGTGGAGAGAAAAGATTGTAAATTTTTTTGTGTATTAGCATATTGTATAGTCATCATTTTATCTGATCACATTGTCAGTACCAACAATTTGTAGCTTATGCGACGTTTGCATGAGAATATTCTATTACATCTCATATTGGATAGGTCCCCCCATCCCAATATTTGTGATAATAAGGAGTCTTTCAACCGATAGCCACAGACTCTTATTTCAAATAGTATTAGTTCTTTTGCTTTCCTAGGAGTTCACAGACACCTAATTCTACTTGGAGTAGAATTCTTGATACAAACCCATTGAATGGGCTATCACGTGGGCTGGACCCACAACAATCTCCCCCTCCAGCCCATTGAGAAAGGAGATCTTCATTCTAGCTCTTCAGTTCAGATCCATGTTGGTTAAGCTGACTTCAAGCTTGACCTTCTTCATTTTCTTCATCAACACTGAAAACACCTCATCAACGTCAATCCCTTTCATTCTCAAATAATTAATCTCATCTTGGATATCCTTAATCCAATCTCTTGACTCCCCCTCATCAAAAGCCCAATTATTCTCGAAGCTAACAGTTTGATGTTCTCCAGTAGTCCTCTTCTCATGAGGTTTAACAATCTCCAGTGGAGGATATTGCTCCCCCCGCTCAAGCCCTCTAGGATCTTTCACTTCATCGTCATCCCATGTAGCCTTAGCATGTTCATATTCTTCATCAACTACCACTTCCTTTTCTGAAGCACTATTAGGCAATGAGAATTTCACACTCTTGGTTTCAACACCATTAATCCCAACATTCATCTTTGGAGTCTTCTCAAAATGTTTAATCTCATTGAATTTCTTCTTACAGGTCTTCACATGAGTCCTGTACAAACCGCAACATGCATGTCCTCTTATAACCAATGGCCCCTTAGTAAGTTTCCATCTTCCATTACCAAGGTAGTTATAATAACCCGCTTGATCCATAGCCAATGTAGAAAACACATTCATCCTTAAATCTGGAACATGTCGCACATCCTTCAACATCATAATGCTACCAACATTGGTTTCAATGCACACATCACCAATTCTCACAATTTTTGAATAACTAGAATTACCCATCTTCACTGTACCAAAGTCTCTTGCTTTGTACATGGTAAACAACCCCTTCATAGGGATAATATGGTGGGGGGCTACAGAATCAACAACCCACTCAACATCATTATTAGCAACATGCTCACACTTTTGCTCTTCAATAGAGAGCACCACAACATCCTCATCAATCATAGCAGCTGTAGTATTTTTCTCACTATCATTCTTTTCATATTTTCCTTTATTTTGTTCCTTATTCCAATGCCAACAATCTCTTCTTAAGTGACCCTTTTTCCCACAATGGAAGCATTCTCTAGTTTCCTTGAACTGAGATCTATCTCTTGATTGTGACCTATCATGAATTTCTGATCATTAGGTCTTTTGCTTCTACCTCTACTCTTGTTCTCCATGACAAAAGCTTGATCTTGTGCATTATCTATATTTGCATCTCTCCTGTGAACCTCTTCACTTAAAATCAAATCTCTAATATCATCATATTTGAGTTTGCTTTTCCCTGCAAAATTACTCACTGTCATTCTCATGGCTTCCCAATTATTTGGTAAAGAAGACAAAAGTATCAATGCACGAACCTCCTCATCAAATTCAATTCCTGCGATGAATAATTGATTTGTGATTGTATTGAACTCATTCAGATGCTACGCTACAGAAGTGCTTTCTACCTCTTTAGATTAAATAACTTCTTCATTAGATACACCTTGTTGTTAGCTGACGGCTTTTCAACATGCTAGACAAAACCTTCCTCAAATCCACCGTAGTCTTTTCTTTCACAACATTGTGTGCAACTGATCTTGACAGAGTTAATCAAATAACTCCCAATACCTGTCTATCAAGAAGGTTCCAGTCTTCATCCTTCATAGTTTCAAGTTTCGTCCCCAAAAGAGGTAGATGTAATTTCTTCCCATAGAGATAATCTTCAATCTGCATCCTCCAATATGTGAAGTTTGTTCCATCAAATTTATCAATTCCTGAATCTTTGCCTTCTTCTCCGACCATTGCTTCCACTCTAACCTTAGCTCTGATACCACTTGTTGGGTCCCAAATAATATTATCACAAATATTAGCAATTCAAGATAACAATCACACACAGGAACACAAAATTTATGTGGAAAACCTTTTCTCTTTGAAGGGAAAAACCACGGAACAAACTCCAAATAATTTTACTATTATCAAATCAATTATAATAATTCTTGTGTATGCCTCACGGCTAAAGAAAAAAAACTCTCTTATTTTTCTTTGCTCTCACACACACAAATTATCTTTCTCAAACGTAGCAATTCTTTTTCTCTATTCTTTTTCTTTTTCACTGTGCGGCACTTTTCTCTTTTCTTCTTTTTTCACTATTCCACACACCAATTCAGCACAAACAATATTTATATATAACCTATTCTCACATCACAATCCCAATACAAGTCAAATAAGGAGTCTTTCAACCAATAGCCACGGACTCTTATTTCAAATAGGATTAGTTCTTTTTCTTTCCTAGGAGTTCACTGACACCTAATTCTACTTGGAGTAGAATTCTTGATACAAACCCATGGAATGGGCTATCACGTGGGTTGGACCCACAACAATAAGAGTTATGGTACAGGCATGGTGAGACTAACTAAAATAGAAAATCTGCTCAATAAACTTTAGTATATTGTAGTGAATATGAGAATAAATTCCGTCGTATGGGAGGAGATGTGAATTTTCAACAATTTGCATGATACACAAGTCTCACAGCTGTCTGTAAGCCTAGATCAAACTCCACACCTAGTCAAAGCTCCTACTGGCCCTGCTCCCATTAAATACGGAAGCAAAAAAAAATAAACAAAAATCTGGCTCCCCATTAAATGTGTGATGAGCTACATTTTTATTATGAAAAATGTTAAGTAATTACGATCATAATATTTTTACAATAATTTCATAATAAATTTTAGGTATTAAGTTATTATTAATGAGACAAAAAAGGTAATGTGTCAATAGTGATTCAGATTAGAATCAGTAATAGCATGACAATCGGGACATATTCTAAAAAATGTTGTGTTGTAGCATTTTTCTTTATTTATCTCTTTCAATCAGAAAATGTAACATAATACTGCTATATAATTTCTAGGATAATTCCCTTTTTTTTTACTTTTTTTTTTTTTTTTTGGATAATTCAATATCTTGGGAGTGCAAAGTATTCCACTTCCCAAATATGGTAAAATCTTTTATAACATTACCTTTCCATTCCTCTTGTCAACCTTCCACATTCTTGTCTAAAATAGTCCGCCAGAAGACAAACTACAAACCCTAAAAAAAGTGGAGTTTTCTAACAAGCCAGTCACTGTTAATGTACCAATGCTCAAAAGAACAACCACATGCCTAAATCAACGCACGGCCTTCTATGATCTAGTCTTTGCTCATTATAAGGGCATTTACATTCAGTCTTCTATATGCCATGTGTTGGTATATTTTAGCATCAAGACTCAAAAATAGCCCATTACTTGATCTTGCAAAATCTTGCAATTGCAAAAAAATTTGCAATTGTGCTACAGTGCCATCCTAAATGTATGATGACATTGTAGCATAATTGTAAACCAAAATATTTTATTTTATTTCTTTTTACCTTTTGTTTTCTCTCACTTTTGTCTCTCATTTCTTCTCTCTCTCTCTCTCTCTCTCTCTCTCTCTCTCTGAATTTGCACTAGAGCTGGGTTGGATTCAGAGTGGTCACATCATGACGATCAGCGTGATCACGGCATGGTCACGGTGTGGCAAAGATTGGTGTGAATTTTGGATTGGCGCGGATTGGTGAAGATCGGAGATGGTGGTGGCGTGGGTTTGGATAGGTGGGCTATATGGGTCAGGTGGGGTTATGGTGTGGAGATTGGTGGGTTCTCTTGGTTATTTGATGGTGGTTCTTCTAGGTTTGGGTGTTGTGTGTAACTTCGTTAGTGGCTCCAATGGTGGCTCCGTTGAAGGCTTCGATGGTGATTTTTTTAAAATTGGTTTGCTAGGATATGTGGGGTTTTGGTTTGGTTTGAAATGACAGTTTGATGGGTTTTTTATAATGTGGTTTTGGTTTGATGGTCCGATGGGTGGTGCTAGGATATGTGGGGGTGGCAGTGTGTTGTTGGGTGGCATGGTGGCGGCTATTGTGATAGTGGTGGCTGCTGTGGGCTATTGTGGTTGTTGTGTGTGTTTTTTTTCTTGGTTCTTTTGGTTTGTGGTCAGTGTAGTGGCTTTTGGTGTGGTTTTTTCTGGCCTTCTATGGTTTTTTTTTTTTTTTTTTTTTGTCAGTGCCTAGAAGTAGAGGGAGAAAGAGAGGAAAAGGGAGAGAGAGAGAGAAATAGTAAAAAAAATATTTAAATAAACTGAAAAAATAGAGTTTGAAACGTTAAGTGTGTTGTAAAATAGTATGATATAAATGAAAAAATAACTCTTGGTGTGTGTTTGGCAAAAATTATCTTTGTAAACTTATTTTACTATTCAGCTTATTTTTGCTACTATTCATGGGTCCTACTGCACTTTTTGGTACTATTTATGGGTCTCACTGTACTATTTCAATTAACTTTTACATTTATCTATAGTACTTTCATCAAAAAGTTTTCAGTTTCAGCAAAATAAGTGGATCTCAAACGAACCCTAAATTGCATCATATTGAATGGACCAAACTTCACTCCTAGTCAAGGTTCCTACTAGCCCTGATCCCATCAAATACGAGCGCAAAAACAAATATTAGACAAAAATCTGGCTCCCAATTAAATGTGGCCCTATTTATTTATTTATGACGTGGCCTTATTTATTTATGAGCAATGTTATGTTTACAATATTTTCACATAATTTTATACTAAATCTTAGATACTAAGTTATTACTATGATCACCTCAAAAAAAAAAAAAAAAAATTATTACTATGAAAATGTCATGCATGTAGTATATTGTGATGTACTTTTATGTTAGAATTCATTTTCCTTTTCCTTTTGTGTGTGTGTTTGTTTCTAAAAAAAAAATGAAAATTTTCCCACATTACTTAAGAAAGTGTATTGTGTGTAGTATAACTTTCCGCACCCTCTTTTAAAAGTTACCATAACTTTTGAGTAGAGTTATAGTATACTTTTGTGTTTGTTGTGTGTAAAACTCTTTCTCTTCTTGTGTTTGTTTCTTAAAAAAAAGTGTAATAATGGATCTACCAATATTCCATAATTTCAAATCCTTGTGTTCACCTTTCCACTCTTGTCAACCAGAGACGACTTGATGCATTTGGGGGCCTAACGCGAAACCTAAAATTGAGGCCTTTTATATATTTAAATATAATTTAAAAAAATAAATATTACTTAAACTCTACTATCTTGCTTTAGATGCAAAATTATTACTAATAAACATGAACAATGTAGATTTTTTTTTTTTTTTAGAAAGTCTTTAGACACCAAAAAAAAAAAAAATTTGATAAAACTTTCATACCTATTGATATAGTAGATTGATAGTGGTAAGTAAAAGAGTAATATGTGATGGACCTAGGTAAAAACTAATAAAAGTATGTCAACTCAATTATTGTGAAAAACGTTGTGAATTTTTTTTGTGTATTGCTCTCTTTTTTTAGATGTGTTATATTCACGATATTTTTCACAGCAAATCCTAATTGTTAAGTTGTTACTGGTTTTAATTTGAACTCACTATTAAAATTATTCATTTTGTTATCAATAAGTAACAGTCTCTAATAAATTGTTACTGATTCGAAGTTGAACTCACTACTGAAATTATTTATTTTGTTATCAATAAGTAAGAGTCTTTAATAACCTACTATTTAGAATTTGCTGTAAAAAATATTATGAAAAATGTTGTGAGTATAACATTTCTACTTGATAAAAAAAAAATTACTTTACATAATAGCTAATATTTGAGCTTAATTAAATTAAAATTTGGGACTTTTTTATACTTGGGAGCTTAGGCGATCATGTCAATTACTTACCTGTCGCATTTTTTCTACTAGCATTCCATAATTTCAAATCCTGGTGCTTCCCTTTCCACTCTTGTGACTTGTCAACCTTTCACAATCTCGTCAAAAATAGTGGGCGCGAGGACAAACTACATAGAATCCGACATCGCAGAAGGGAGCAACGACAAATGTGGAAATTAATGCGAGATCGCAGAAGAGAGTAACGACACGTGGAAATTTTTGTTCAAAAAAAAAAAATGTTGGCCTTCAATTCAATAAAGAACGACCACAAGACTGGGTCAACTCATGACCTTCCATGGTGTAGCCATTGCTGATTGTAAATTATAGGCCTAACTTTAAAATGTTGGCTAAGACTAAGAGCTCTAATTAAGAACAGAAAGCAATGGACATCTTTGCTTTTGTGTTGTTGAGTTCCAGTTTGCTTCCTTTCTCCTTTGTACTGTTGGATGCTGCTGACAGCATTTCAAAATCCGAATCCCTCAGTGAGGGCATAACCTTGGTCTCTAAACATGAAAGCTACGCTCTGGGGTTCTTTAGTCCTGGTAATTCCAGTAACCGTTACTTGGGAATATGGTATAACAATATCCCAGTTAGAACGGTTGTTTGGGTAGCAAACCGGCTCAATCCAATAAACGACTCGTCTGGCATGTTGATGGTAAACAGTTCAGGTAGTCTTGTTCTTCTCAGCCAGAATAGAACAGTTGCTTGGTCGGCAAACTCAACAAAACAGGCCAGGAATCCAATAGTCCAGCTTTTAGATTCCGGAAATCTAGTATTAAGAGAAGAGAACGAAGAAAACCCAGAAAATTATTTGTGGCAAAGCTTTGACTATCCTTCTGATACTTTGCTACCGGGGATGAAGCTTGGATGGGACTTAAGGACTGGTATGGAACGGCGCCTAACTACTTGGAAAAGTCCAGATGATCCATCTCCAGGAGAACTGAGTTGGGGGGTTGAACTTCATAATTACCCTGAGATAGTCATGAAGAAAGGCACCGAGAAGTTCTTCCGGACCGGACCATGGAATGGCCATGGTTTCAGTGGTGTACCAGTCGTAAAGGACAATCCAGTTGTCAAATACGATTTTGTCATCAACAGCGATGAGGTATACTTCATATACAGTTCCGTTAATAATTCTGTAATCTCTAGAGCATTTTTGAACGAAACTTCGTCCTTATATGAGCGCTACATATGGGTCTCAGAAGATAAAAAATGGAGCCTGTACTTATCTCTGCCAAAAGACGAATGTGAAGGTTATAATTTATGTGGTCCTTATGGAAATTGTATCATTGGTGAGTCACCTATCTGTCAATGTGTAGAAGGATTCAAGCATAAGTCACCAAATACATGGAACCCAGATGAGTGGTCTAAGGGATGTGTACGTATTACCCAATTGAGCTGCGAGGATAAAGATAAAATTGGGTTTGTTAAATTTGTTGGGCTCAAAATGCCAGATACCACGTATTCCTGGGTAAACGGAAGTATGAATCTTAACGAATGCAGAGTCAAATGTTTGAACAACTGTTCCTGTACGGCTTATGCAAACTCAAATATTATAAATGGAGGAAGTGGCTGCGCTGTGTGGTTTGGGGATCTAATTGATATTAGACAGATTGCAGCTAATGGGCAGGATGCTTATATGCAGGATGTATATATTCGAATGCCTGCTTCAAAGCAAGGTAATAGGCCTATGGTCTTTATTGCTCTTTAATTTATATTTTTACATGCCATTGAAGCTATAATCTTTGTTGTTTCCATCTATTTTATTGCATTACTAAAATATTTTTGCTTTTCTTCTGCAAAGTCGATCATAAAGAGGAGAAAGACAAGCAAAAGATGAAGGTTATAGTAATAGTTGTGGTTGGAATTGCGGTCGTTTTTGGGGTGCTCTTGACTACCTACCGCATAAGCAAAAGGACAAACTTCAGAGGTAATATTTCTCTCTGACCCACTTTGGAAAAGATATTTTAAGATTGTTTAATTGAACTTCTAGAAACGTACAAAGCAGCTAATAAGATGTTGAAAAAGAAAAGCTATGAAGTTTAGCCATTTGATCTTAAGAAAAATAATAGTAAGGCTAAAATATGTCGTGGCCTAAAGCAGGGGGATAAAGAGGTTGACTCAAGCTAGAAAATATAGATGGGCTGAAATTTGCTCCCAAAAAAAAAAAAGATGGGCTGAAATGGCCCATTGAACGAGAATCACAAAAAATAATCTAAATCTTGTTTTGATTAGGATTATAACCGTATATGTAAACACCAATTTATACTATTTTATGCAAGATTTCCAGTAAAGTTGGAAAGGCAGAAGCTAGCACAATACTTATAGTGAAAAAACCATGCCTTTCATCCATGAGCTTTCTTGAGAGAATCCTAGTAGTTTTATAAAATCTTGTGATCCAAAGTTCAAAACCACATAGCATTTCTTCTAGTTAGTTGACTGTAGATCAAATATTCAAGGAGGCACCTTAATTGGAGTGCACCAAAGGTTCTAGTTAGTTTACACAGACCTGCCATTCATGAACGAAACCATATGGGAAGAAACTCAAAGTTTTAAAGCTATTGTGAGTCGCAGCAGTGAATTATCGATTTGGAATGTAGAGTCTCGGTAGAATGGTTTTTTTCAAGACTATAAAACACATTCTTTTCTAGTTGATTGCCTTAGTGGGAGTAGGTTACTCATATAGCCCCTTTTCCTCTAACAAGTTATCCATAGGTTTTCCACTTCAGAATCATATTATCTGTCTTATGCATTTATTGTTTTGCTTTATGACTTGATCACTTATTCTTTTTTGGTTATTGATATTGACATTTTGGATCACCTAATTAATTTATTTGATTTGAAATCAAATAATAATTATGTTGTATAATTAACTAGTTGATCTAGACGGAACATAACAAGTGCCATACTCTTATTTCTTATGTATAATGTGAAGCTCATCTTGATCTTAGCAGAGAAAATCGAGAATAATGTGATGATAGACCAAAACATTGAAGGCCAAAGTGAAGACATGGAGGTCCCATTCTTCACCCTGGCTACCATAGTCATTGCCACTAACAACTTTTCAAGCTATAACAAGCTTGGTGAAGGTGGCTTTGGACTTGTATATAAGGTAACTTTGCAGCAAGCTTTTTTAAAGATCACAAAAAATAAAAAAGCAATTCTCACCATGTTCAACTTCAATAAAATCAATTTGAAAATGTGAATTTTCAGGGTACATTAATAGATGGAAAAGAAATTGCTGTGAAAAGGCTTTCACAGAAATCTGGACAAGGATTAAGTGAGTTTAAAAATGAAGTTATACTAATCGCCAAATTGCAACATCGAAATCTTGTTAGGCTTTTGGGATATTGCATTGAAGGGGACGAGAAAATGCTAATCTATGAATACATGCCCAATGGAAGCTTGGACTCCTTCATTTTTGGTTTGAACTTCATGAATTTTTTTTACCAAACTTCACAAAAAATTTTATTGTTATTTAAAGAAATGCCAATTTCTTGTTTCATATTCAAGTTAAACTTAGTATTAACATAAGGCAGAAACTTTTCAGATCAAACGAAAGCTAAAGTTTTAGATTGGTCTATGCGCTTCAATATTATCTGTGGGATTGCGCGAGGGCTTCTATATCTTCATGAAGATTCTAGATTGAGGATTATACATAGAGATCTCAAAGCAAGCAATATTTTACTTGATAGTAAGATGAATCCAAAAATTTCTGACTTCGGTATGGCTAGAATCTTTGGTGGAGATCAGATTGAAGGAAACACAAATAGAGTCGTCGGAACTTAGTACGTATTCTTAACATGTTTTATTGTTGATATTTTTTAATCAAAGATTTTCATGCTTAATGATGTGTTTGCAGTGGTTATATGGCACCCGAATATGCCATTGATGGTCTGTTCTCAGTAAAATCCGATGTCTTTAGCTTTGGAATATTGTTGTTGGAGATAATAAGTGGAAAGAAAAATCGAGGCTCTTTCCATCTAGACAATACTCAAAACCTTGTTGGACATGTGAGTTCTCAAAATATTTTATCCTCTATCTTATTACATATAATGATACAAATAATGATAAAGAATTTTAAAATGTCTTAGGCATGGAAATTATGGAAAGAAGATAGACCTTTAGAACTGATTGATACCTGCTTAAAGGGCTCTGTAATCCAATCGGAGATTCTACGTTGCCTCCATATTAGTTTCTTATGTTTGCAACAACATCACAACGATCGACCAAATATGTCATATGTGGTTATGATGTTACACGGTGAGAGTTCATTACCTGAACCCAAAGAGTTGGGTTTCTTTGTAGGAAAAAAATCAACTTCATCAAGCAAGGGCCAATCATCCTCAACCAATGAAATTACTGTTACCATGTTAGAGGCTCGATAGTCAAATATCATATCAATTGCATTTTATAATATATCTTACAAGTGATATTTACATCTTTACATTTTGTATCATACACATTTTTATTCTCCATGTATGCGACATCAGTCTTACTATGAGAGACCGTGCCCCTGTCTCGTTTTGAATTGATTGCTTTAGGCCAAATTGACGTGAATGGGTGGAGTCATATTATTGCCTCTCAAAATGGAGATTATACTGATTACATTTTTCCCTTTAGATTAAGGGTTTTACAATGGAAAATTATAATTGAAAAATTCATCATTTTATTGATTTGGGAATGAATATACATTGATCATAGGAAATTACATGGCTATGGTCCTAGATAGAATTTAAGATAAAATAAATGGCTTTGTTTTCTAGTTACAATGTAAAGATTGAAAATTTCATGGATAAGCATTTGATCTACTAACTCTTGATCTAAGCTTAGAGACTATATTATAAGATGGGAAGGTGTTAGGCACCCACCTTGCCTAGTAAATCGTTCTTCTAGACTATAGTGGCCAACATTTATGTCATATCATCCAAAATATTATCAATCAATTGCTTTGCTTGAATTTAATGTGTGTGCATATGAGAAACCCTAATTTCATTTTTTAATCACTACATTTGGATTAAAAAAAGTAACTTCTAGTGAATGTGTATGAATGGTGATGTTATTGTGAGAGATCGCAAAGGTGCCCTAAAAAAAAAAAAAAGAGATTTTGAGTGCTTTTTCAAGACACTTCTCTTTTTTGGGTAAGTGGTGTGGAGTCGCCACTTACTTTTTATACTAAAAAATAAGAAAAAAATTAAATACAACTTTACATGGCTATATTGTTCCATTCTCATTGATTGAATAAAAAAATAAAAACTTGATAAATTAAGTATTACATGACTTTGGGTCCTTGTTTGTTTTTAGACTCCTTAAAACACAACCAGATTAACCTAGTTAATTAACCAAGTGATTACTTAGTCAAATTAAACAGATCTAGGTTAACGCAAATATATCATATCATTGTAAAGTGCGGAAAATAGAGAACACAACGATATGATAACCCAAGAAAACCAAACCGGTAAAAAACCTGGGAGGATTTAACCTAGCTATCCTCAAGGTAAAACGAATCCACTATGAAAGAATTGAAGTTTACACAATAGCGACTTAGACCACTAATATCCTATTACTACCTCGAGTAGGAAACTTACTACCATGACCACGTGACAACTCCGGGTCCACAGACTACTTATTTCTTGGATTCCCAACAAGTACAAGCACTCCCGCTTATGTATCTTTAAGCTCTTGAAACAGCAACTGAATTGATCACCAAACTCTTGACATCAATCTTGTTATTGGAAACCCTAAGTGTATGTGAAGGCAAACACCTCTAGATCTCACAGAAGATTCACACACACAGCATAAAAAGCAACCTTAAAACGTGGCTAGGGTTTTCCCTTTTATACTTAAGACAAAACATAAAACCCTACACGTCAAACGGGCTTGGGCTGAGTTGGAAATTCTACAAAAAAAACAATCTGCACGACTTTCAATCGATCGAGTCTAATTCTCGATCGATCGAGTCAGGCAGATTTACATAGTAAATCCTGCAGTAACTCGATTCCAACTTTACATAAAAACACATATTTTGAGCAAGTCTAAACAAGACTAAAAACGTTTTGATCATGATTTGCCAACATTACAAAATGAAGTTCTAATACATTAGTTCCTAATTCCTTAGAATCTAACAGTCCTAGTTACAAACTATCAAAGATACATGGCTTTTTGCCCTAGTTACAATCTACCCAAATTTAAAAAAAAAAAAAAAAAAAAAAAAAAAAGGATAAAGCCTAGGTCTACCTATCCAAAGACACTAAATTCGGAGGCTAAGTTATGAAATAGGAAGGTGTTAGGCACCCATTTTACCCAAACAGAGTCTAGTTTTCTAGACTCTCATGACCAATGTACCCATTTATGCATGATATGAATGATATGTTGAATACATGGAACACTTAACTAAACTAAGCCACATGAATTTATTTGTTTAAAAAATTCCAGATCCGTTTTTGTGAATAAAAAAATTGGTTTTTGATTTGTATGTAAAAAAATCAGATATGTTTTGAAACAAAGTAAAAAAAATTGGTTTTGGGTTTGTATGTAAAAAACAAATCAGATTTGTTTTGTAGATGAAAAGATCTAGATTTGTAGAAAGCTTTAAAAAATCAGATCTGTTTTTTTATGTGAAATAAAATAAAGAAAAGAACAATTTAAGAAGAGAACTACATTCATGAAATAAACCTATGCTACTTGCATCAAACAAAACAAACAAAACATTACTACTCATGACTTTCTTTTTTTTATTTCAAAATCTGCTATGTTTAAAAAAATTCAGATTTGCATCTAAGGAAGATACAAATCAGTTTTTGATTTTGAAAAATTCAGATCTACATCTAAGGAAGATACAAATCCGTTTTTTATTTTGAAAAATTCAGATTTGCATCTAAAGAAGATACAAATTAGTTTTTGATTTTGAAAATTTCAGATTTGCATCTAAGGAAGATACAAATAAGTTTTTGTGTTAGAAAAATTTAGATCTACATTTAAGGAAGATAAAAATTTATTTTTTGGTTTTTGAAAAAGGTGTAATGATACACAGTGTTAGGACATATGTAAATCATGTTAGGAACATATGTCAATATAGAATTGGCTAATCCTTTAACAAAACGCACTTTACTTGTAATTGGGTAGATCTAGAATGTGTTTAATACTTCAAGAAACAAGGTTTCAAGTTTAAGTGTTATAGTCATGCAAGTCTGTCCAAGAATCAAGTGAAGAAGTGCTGGATTTTAGAGCTTGACAACTAGTATCTATCGAGGTTTAAAAGGCTGTTTAAGCCTGATGCTCGACAGCTGCTCGATAGATAAGGCACCTATTGAGATTTAAGAAAATCAGTTTTTCAGATCTAATTTCACTCTAATCCATGTATAGATGTTTGGGCTTTATTTTCTCACAATCCTAAACATATATAAGGATTGTTTTAAGGGCCGTCACAGTTGATGCACCTCAATGCAAAAGTTTTTCACAAGCATATTGTGAATCAGAGACATATGCCCTAGTTCATCTTTCTCTTGAAGAAGCTGTTGTATTTGTACGCCGTAGGGTTTTGTAACCACGAAGCTTCGTGATCTTCATCATGTTGATGAACTCAAGAACTTTACATCCAACATCAAGTTGGTGTGTAAGCCGCGTACTGGGATCCATACATCGAATTGGTTAGCCACGTACTAGGAGTCGTACATTGAAAATGAGAGATTGTCACTACAGAACAAGTCCAACTGGGTATTGGGGTAAGGGTTCAACTGTAGGTTGGTATAAGGTACTAGGATTCCTTTACTTGTGACCGCTTGTTATGATAATAGTGAATTCTCGGGAGTAGTGACCTTAAAATCACCCGGTGGGGTTTTTGCAGTGTAGGTTTTCCCCATTCGTAAACAAATCACCATGTCAACTTTATTTTCCACTGCATATTAACTTAGTTGGTGATTTGTTTGTGCTACTACGCGTATTGCATGTTAATCGGATTAATTAATTAACTTGGCTAATTAATTGGTTAATTCATCACAAGGGGTCAATACATTCTTGGCCTATCAATTTTCAAAAACCCAAAACCTAGGTCTAAAATGCAAGAACATTCTTGGCCTATCATTTGCATATCCAACACTTAACTGATGCAAGAACACTAAAGCACGAAGCATTAGGTTTAGATTGTATCAAGGATACAAGATCCAACAAGGGCACAAGAGTACTAAGCTACATAAGCAAAGGTACATAAAAACATAGTCAAGTACACAACATAAGCTTGAACTATGAAATATGAACATAGACTAGTAATAGCAACAAAGAAAAACTTGTTGTTTGAATTGCTTGCTCTTGCATTGCTTGCTCTCCCTTTGATTTAGCTTTCTCCCCCTATCATAGCTCTCTCCCTATCATGAACACCAATCTTCCCCTTTTTGTCATGGAATAGCTAGTCATCATCTTCTTCTAGCTTCCTTTGGATTTGATCTAATTGAGTTTGGAGAGAGGTAAACTTTGTTTCAAATCGGGTGTGCTAAGAGTGCATGATAGATGTGAGGCCGGACAATTTTGTGATGATATCTTGCACGGAAGCCATGATGTTGTCCTACTTCTCATCATAGGAGTGTGAGCTAGAGCTTGTATCACCTTGAGGAGCATTACTCTCTTGCTTGACATTCTTTTGGCTATGGCCTATTATAGCATTCAGAGTGGTAATGTTGATTGGTCTTTGCTTTGATTGAGGATACTCATCTTCCATAGTGGTAACAAAATGGAAGGTAGTTCCTAGAGGCCGTCCTCTCAGAAGTTTTGACCAAAATGTGAAATATATGAGAACATATATCAATTTCTTCATCAGTAATCAAGTCATGAAGAAATAGAGCCTGACGAAGATTCATATGTCCAGTGCTTGAGAGAGGATTAAGATTATGGAACATTATTGTTGTGAGCAACTTTAACTCGGGAGATAACGATGATAGACCAATTGATTTCCCATTTGAAGACACATCCAAGTTTTCTCCGAAGGAGTCCCGAAGAATGTCAAGATCAGGTTCAATCTCATCATACACCGATCGTTTTGTAAACACTGGTCGATTGATGTTCAAAATGAGAGCAAAATATGAAAGCGTTATAGTAAAGTCCTTTCATCTCACCCAACATCATAGCTCTTCCCCATCAAAGATAGCATTTGCATAAAACTCTTTCACAAGCTCTTCATAAGGATCTTCAAGATTCGATAGAAGGTAGTTCCAATCCTTAGAAGCAATCCATTTAGGAATGTTCGTATCAAGAAGAGTAGCTTGCTCAACAACCAGTTCAATTACCATGGGGGCATTTTGGAAGTAGCTGAAATATGCTTGAAATGTGGTATAGGATCTGAATCGGGTGTCATTGAAAACTCTAGCTAAAGATCGAGTTTTCTTTGACTTAGGGGAGAAACTACTGAGGTCAATGATTGGTTCCTTCCCTTTGCTTCTGCTTCCTTTCACTGCTGACTTTTTGAAAGGAGACATCTTCAAGCAAATATCGTGAAATAGCAAAGAGCAAGATGAAACAAACGGCAACAAACTTAATTAGCTACAAGTTAGTACCAAAAACATACACTACGAATTAAACCCTAAAAACTGAAATTTAAAGAGCAATTCAAAAAAAAATTGACATGTGAAGATGCTAAACATCAAAGTATGATATAATCATGGCATTAGACATACAACATGTCAAAGATTGTGTGTGTATGCATCATATGAAAAAGTGTGCATATAAGGCATGAAAACAACTAATGATTATGTGGAGATTGAAGATAAAAATGGAGGTTTTTGGATTGAAAATGGCAATTTTGAGAGAGGGAGAGGCGGAGAAGACAAAGAGAAAAGCTTGTGATGCAAGGGAAACTAAAAATTTTTGAAAAACTATTTGAGTTTTAACCCTATTTTTGCAAAGCACGCATTTTTTTGACTCAACTAACTCGCAAGTGAGTCACCAAACTGAGTTGCCAAAATCCCTTGAACCCAGATTTTGAGAAATTTCTCTAAGTCTTTTTCACAACCAGGACTCTCACTCGCCAGTGTGTCACGAACGCCTCTAGATGGACTCGCTACTCACGAATGAGTCGCCACAAAGTCTAAAACCCAAATTTTGAAAAATTTTCTAAGTCTTTTTTGCAACTTGAGCTCTTACTCACCAATGAGTCGCAAAGCATTCTGGGTAAACTCACAACTAAAGCTTTGAAAACTCGCGAGTCGCGAGTAAGTCACCGAAAGGCAGAGTTGAAAATTTTTGAATTTTTGTGACAATTTTCAAAACAAAATACTTTCCAAAAAAAAAACTAAAATACTCAAAAATCCTTTTGGATTTGATCAACAGATGCTTGAGTATGTACATCACATTTAATCAAGTACAATCACACAAATGAATAAGGCATTCATTGAACATAGACATGTGTGATGTGGGTGGGTATCAAATATGAGATAGTCCTTAGTCTAACATGAAACTTCAATGATCAATTCAACCAAGTCATACACAATTAGTACTAAGTAGAGTGACCTATCTCAATTGTAGAAATGAACATATATGACCTCCCACAAAAACTTGATTACATATCTTTGAAGCTTTCATTTAGGAACCTTGTGTCTTCTTTCCCTTTTGTTGTTGACCATAGGGGACCAATTTCCAACTAGAGAGTTTGGCTGGACTGAGAGTAGTGGGTCCGAGGTCAGTGTTGGTCCCTTTATTGAAGATTCTGAAGCTTCCTCCCAGGCCAGCGAAGACAATGAAACACCTTTTGCTCGTCATGGCCCTGTTCTTGAAGTTGATTCTGAAAATATCAACATGCAAAGGGAATTCTGGGGTCAGTGTGCCATTGGGTTCATCTTAGACTATAGGAAGTTCTCTATCCATCATCTACAGTTGATAATCAATTCTGCATGGTAGAACAGAGGTGTTGTTTCAGTAGTAGGAAGAGATTCTTTCTTTTATCTAATCCATTTTAAGCTCCTAGAGGATCTTAATCACTTCTGCTCAGAAGGACCATGGGCAGTGGATGGAGCTTTCCTAGTATTGGAGAAATGGAGACCAAATTTGGTCCTAGACAGATTGTAACTAAACTACGTTTCCTTGTGGGTTCAATTGCACGGATTACCCTTGGAGTACCAGTACCCAAAACTAGCAAAACGTATGAGTCAGATTATAGGTATCTTTGAAAGGGTTGATTGGGAGGATTAAATACCTAGAAATATAAGATTCATGCATGTCAGAGTTCGAATTGATCCATGGATGCCACTTACTGCAAGTTTCATGTTGCGTCATGATGATGGTTCTCAGACTTAGGTGCAATGTAGATATGAAAGGGTTCATAAACTTTGTGTCCGTTGCAGATTGATTGATCATACAAGAAGCCAATGTAGTAAGAGTATGGATGAGATTGAAAGGATGCTTATCTATCAACGACATTGAATTCAACACATTCACTAGGTTAAGTTTGGATTTGATTCATTGGAGCCACACTTTCACAATGAACTCAGAGCCTTCTACAACAGAAGACGTCGTTGGATAACCCAAGTAAGGTATGGAAATCTGCAACCTTCTCACCATACACATACTCACAACCCCCCTGTCCATCCTAACCAATATCAACATCACTCCAACTCCTCTTCTCACTCCCAAGAAGACAGTCACCAAGCTTTCCCTGACCCCAAAACACCTAATATCCCTAATCCTAATAGTCTTCACCCTCCCCATCCTCTCCCTCCTACCTCCCAGTTTGAAAATGAACATACAACCCTAAACTTTGCAATATTTTCCCTATCCTTAGGTAATCCCTCAATCTCACCTACTTCCTTATACTCCCCAGGTTCATCCCCTGGCCATATCCATAACTATGACCTTCCCCCTAATCCCACCCTTGACTAGGTACCTTTTAATTCCTCTAACCATTCACATAACCCTGATAGCACTACAACTTTTACCCTGCACCCACCATGGGAACTCCCAACAGATGCTTCTCTCCAATGGACTTGGATTGTAGAAAATGGTCCTTCTATGACTAATGGTGTTTTGAGAGAGAATTTGAGGTCTGGTTCTGAAACAGATAGTGATGACACAATGGTCTTGTTCAATTTAGATAGGAGTAATGAGGAGAGCCCTGAATGGGTACGTAAGGATGCATGGAGCAGAGGACAGATTCCTGAGGCTCTAGAACCCTTTATTGAATCTTTGGTCCAAAAGGTTGATAGAGACAGATTTAGGTTTGAAGTGGGTAGTCCCAGTGATGGGCCTCAAATTAGAAGATCTCAAGCTATGGGCCAATATCATACATGGACTCAATACTTGGCAAAACCTGAACCACAGGTGGAAATTGCACATAGCCACATTATCAGCTTGGATACTAGGCTCAACAATATCATAACCATAGACCTTGCTGACTTTGGCCTAGGCCCACCTTTCCCAATTTCAGTTTCTTCAAACCCAGGGATTTTAACGAGCCTACATTGTGAGGAATGGCTAGAAGGAGGTCATGTGCCCTCTAAAAAGAGAATCAGATTAGAACTTGGGAGGCTGGAAAGAAACATTTGCCAAAAACTCCTCTATGGCTTCTTCTCAATGGAAGTTAGCAACAATGCCTCCTTCGAAAACTCTTGTTATCTTAATGCAATTTGTGACTATTATCTTACTGAGGAAACTTCAAAAAATCCACGTGGGTGCTGGGAAGCTGACCCAAATCAGCTTCCCTTACAACCATGAAGATCCTAAGTTGGAACTGTAGAGGTTTGGGCAAACCCTCTGCAGTTCTTTAATGCCATCAAAAAGCCCAAAAGTTTAAACATGATTTTATGTTCCTTTTGGAAACAAAGCTAGTATAAGGTAAAGGTAAGGAAGTTTGGACTAGGTGTGGTTTTACTGATGGATGGAAGGTTCCTAGAGTGGGTCTTAGTAGGGGTCTACTTCTACCCTGGATGCCTAGACAAAGTCTTAAGGTTACTTTTGATTTTGCTCACCTTATTCACATAGACCTCCTAGATAACAAGGGTAAACCTATCTCAATCACCTTTGTGTATGGTCACCCTAATCAAGCTAAGAAGGAGGAGGAGTGGCAATAACTTTCCTCCCTCAAAGCCACTGCTCATCCCAATTGGCTTTGCATTGGGGATTTCAACCAAATATTGTCAAGGGATGAGAAATTTTCTTTCACACAAGGTAGTATTGCTGGTCCCAACCTATTTCAACAAGTCATTTCAGATCTACATTTGTGTGATCTCACTACCACAGGGCAAAGGTTTACCTGGATGAATAATAAAGAGGAGAATGGTTTGGTTATGGAAAGACTTGATAAGGCTTTTGCCAGTGTTGAGTGGATTAACCTGTATCCTTCATACTCTCCTAGAAATCTTCCCATCATCAGGTCAAATCATGGTCCAAATATTTTGAATTTTGACTACTAAACCCCATTTAGGAAAAGGCCTTTTAGATTTGAACATATGCGGACTACCCATCCATCATGTAAAGATATGGTCCAACAGGCCTGGGTTCTTAATTCACATGGTTCTAGAGGAGAACAATTAAGAAAAAAACTCTTAAGTATCAGAAGGAAAGCTTTGGAATGGAATAAAAATGTGATTGGAAAAGTTAAGAGAGATATTAAACTGAAGCAAGCATAGCTCAACAAATCCAAATCTCCATCAACTCTATTAAGGATGTTATGAAAGAAAGAACTCTTAGAAATGAATTAGAGGACCTTTTGAATAAGGAAGAATTGATGTGAGCTCAAAAAGCTAGAACTAGATGGATTCTCCAAGGGGATAGAAATACCAAATCTTTCACATAGTTGTAAGACAAAGAAGAGCCAAAAGTAGAATCCTCCAAATTAATGATAACCAAGGGAATATTATAGAAAATCTAGGAGAAATTAAGATCATCCTGGCAGACCATTTCAAGACCTGTTTTGAGAGTAAGAACCAATCAAGTTTTGATAGTATAGTTCAGGAACTTCAGTCCTTACCCATTCCTATACTATCTACTCACCATCATAGCTCTCTCAATAGACCCATTACAGCTTCAGAGATTGAAGAAACTGTTTTTCAAATGGGCTCTCACAAAGTTCCAGGACCTGATGGCATTCTTGCCTTTTTCTTTCAAGAATTTTGGAGCACTGTTAAATCAGATGTCATCAGCACAGTCCTAGCTTTCTTCCATTTTGGATCTCTTTTTAAACCTCTCAATCATACCTTCATAACCCTCATTCCAAAAACCCCTTTCCCTGATAAGGTCTCACATTTCAGACCTATCAGTGTTTGTAATGTAATACACAAAGTCATATCTAAGATCCTAGTTAATAGGCTAAAACCCCTAATGGATAGCATCATAACTCTTTATCAGAATGCTTTCATCAAAGGGAGGAACATTACTGATAACATCCTTATTGCTCATGAGATCCCTTAAGAAGAAGAAGGGTAAGAAAGCTAGCTTTGGAGTGCTTAAGATTGACATAAGTAAGGCCTATGACAGGGTTGACTGGACCTTCCTTAAGGTTGTTTTAACAGTAATGAAGTTTGAGGCAAAGTGGATTAAGTGGATAATGGAATGTGTCTCTTCTATTAGCTACACACTGTTTGTGAATGGGAATCTGACATCTACATTCAAACCCTCCCAAGGATTAAGACAGGGGGACCCCTTATCACCCTACCTCTTCCTTTTCTATGCTAACTTCCTATCCATTTCCTTATCATAGGCTAAAAATCATAAACAAATTCAAGGGGTGAGGGTTGGAAGAAATGGTCTCTCTTTCTCCCATCTTTTGTTTGCTGATGATTCACTCCTCTTCTTCAAAAAGGATGACAAATCAATTGAAAACATCCAACTCATCCTAGAATGGTAATGTTCAATCTCAGGACAAAAATTAAACCTAACCAAATCTGATCTATATTGTTCTCCTAATATGCTTGCTGCTGATCAGGAAGCCCTTACCCAAGCCCTCCATGTTAACTTGGTTCAAAATCCTACCAAGTACCTTGGGATAAATTTCAAGCATAGAGTTAACAGATGTGCTGACTTTCAATTCTTGGTTGATAAACTCCAAAGATGGAAAGCCAGATTGCTATCCCAAGCTGGCAAAACCACCCTTATATCCTTTGTTCTCCAATCTCTTCCCCTTTATACCTTCTCTTGTTTCAAGGTACCTGATAAAATTTGTAACAAAATGGACTCTGTAATCAAGTCCTTTTGGTGGGGGCATGATCAAGGGGAGAGGAAACTGCACCTACTGAGTTAGGACAAAGTTTGTCAACCAAAAAGGTTAAGAGGACTATGTCTAAAGAAGTTCAAAACTATGAATCAAGCAATTTTATCTAAACAATTTTGGAAAATAAACCACAATCCCCAATCCCTCCTAGCTAAAACTTATAAAGCCAAATATTTTCCTAGATGCTCCATTCAGGATTGTTGCCCCAAGCCACACCATTCCTGATACTAGAAGAATATCATCAAACAGGACAATCCAGCCTTGAGAGAAGGAAAATGGTGGATTGGTGATGGTTTTGATATCCCTCTTCAACACAAATACTATTTCCAATGCCCATATCTAAACCTGGAGGACCCTAGGCTGCCAACTGGCACAGTTGGTGATCTAATTGACCACAACACTTCCTCTTGGAAATCTGATCTGGTTAGAACCCTTTACCTTCCTCCTCAAGCTGGTGATATCCTACAAATCCCTATCCCAAAAACAAACTTAGTCCGAGACAAATTAGTGTGGAAACATTCCAATAATGGGGAATATCATGTCAAAACTGCCTATGAGCTTCTCAACAATGGGACTTTGAACATACCTAGGCACCCTCATCTAAATTAGGAAACTTGGAATAAGGTTTGGAAAGTGAAGGTTCCTCTGAAAATAAACAATTTTGTTTGGAAGTTTGCTTGCTCACTCCCAAGTGCAGGAGATTGTAGCAATATAATTCTCGGAGTACCAAGGTTGAACCACAAGGAGCAGGATAAATTCAAAGACAATATAATTAAACAAAATTTGGGTGAAGAAGAAAAGTACTTTTGCTTGGTGATTGTTAACAAGAATAATAATAAAAACTAATTTAAATCAATAATGTAAATACCAAGGCATCGGGGTGTTTCCCTATATCGATATGAAATTCTTTGTGATCTAAGAAATTATATATTTCATAATTGATTGTTCTTTTACAATTAAATACTTATGATTCAGTTGAACTGAGACAATTTAAGAACGCATGATAACCTAGATTAATAATACGGTTAGAAAAGTTTTCAGAAAAAAACCCATTCACTTTAAAACCTGATTTCTATTTGAAACTATTAGAAATTCATCTAAACAATAAGAAAAACATGATTGAACTTATCAAAAGCATGGAAGAACTAATACATAAAAAAAAAATCTAATTGAACAATCAAATATGTTGTTGATAAAATCCTAGAAAGAATCACATTGAATATTCATACCGTATAGAAGAAACATAATCCCTATACCTAGCAAAGAGTTTAGGCTGCCATTAGAGAAAGGAAAATACAAGGTTTTCTCTACCAAATCTTTTCTACACAACCTCCCTTCAAAACCCTAACGTAAAAAAGTGTCCAAAGAAAATAAAACTTTTACTATTTTAATTTCCGTCCAGGTTTACAGCAGTAACTTGTGAGTTCATTTCAGCCTTCAAAAGTTGAGAATTTCGAAAAACTCAAAACTGGAAAGTTGTAGATATTTAAGTCACAGTTCCAACCCGTCTAGCCTTATGTCAATTGGATTTTTAAGGAGAGAGATACTCCCAAAATACTGATTAGTACTCAAATCTGATTTTTCCTTTTCAGATTCTGCCTCTTTGATTTCTTTCCTTATTTGAAGCTTCCAAACATAGTAAAAAACCCAAGCACTCTAGCTGCACCTTCTTAAACATTTAAGCATGGTCCTTTAGCTCCTCTTTAATTCTAGTTTGGCCTTCATTCTCTCACAGACTCTTGTAAACTCATCTTTTTCACATGATTTTCTGAAAGTAGAAAATTACACACAATGAATGACATCTCATTCAAGAAATTATGTAAAGATAAATAATAAGGACTAATGCAAATCATGGCTTAATTATACAAATTAAGCATAGTAATAAGGAGATAATGCCCACATAAATATATAACAAGTATATATTTTAAGGCATTATCACACCCCCCCCCCTAACTTAAATCTTGCTAGTCCCTAGCAATCCACAAAGCACCCATGACTGAAATTGAAAAATTAAAACTAAAATACAAGCCACTTTCGTAGGCTACACAACTGCACTTCCCATGTGTAGCAAGTCTTTGAACCCCTAGGTCACCCCTAGTGGACGAGTTTACTCTCGTGAGGGTTTGCAATGACTCTATCCACAAAAGTCAAAGGTTTCCTTAAAATTCCTGCAGCAAATGTTAGTATGCTTTATCATTATATCATACAAATGAACTTTCAATTTTTGAGTTGGGATACTATTCATCATATTAAAGAGTTTTCACTAGCTTCACTTTTGGAGTGTGTGTGCATAGCCCATCCAATCAAACCAGCTTTTCCAAACATGCATAGACCAAGAATAATCTAGATTAGAGCCTCTACTCCAAAACCTCTCTTAAGTCATCAACACTGAAAGAACACATAGAAGTAATGGCTTTTTTTTCTCTCTCTTCAAATCACATGTGAACAAAAAGGAAAGAAGAAGTTTTAAGAATATCACATGTGTATACAAAACAGCCACTAAAACAATGGAAAAAGATCTCTTGGAAAGTATGTTGAATTCCTGGAAACATGAGGTTAATACCATTCTCATCCCTAGTTTTTATCCCAAACACATACCAACCATGCACTTTTAGGATCAAGTAGGACTTTAAGCTCAATGGTAGTATAATCTTATGGCTAGGTAAAGGCAAAACTGCTCTCCTTGAAATATGAGATATATGAATCAAATTCAGAAAATTCAAGCCAAACCAAACTCATAGCAATAACAACCAATTTGAATCAAAATAACATTTACTCAGCCATATAACCCTTCTAAAATACATGAAAGATGTGTAAGATACCAATGATTTATTGATTGATTATGTATGTGATAGGCCAAGAATGTATTGACCCCTAATTGTAATTCAATTAATTAATTAATTAGCCAAGTGAATTAATTAATTCAATTACATGCCACAAGCGTGGTAGCACAAACAAATCACTAAATAACTAAGTGCAGGGGAAATTAAATTTGACACAGGTGATTTGTTTACGAATAGGGAAACCCATCGAGGCAAAACCACACTGGGTGATTTTAAGGTCACCACTCTCCAGAATCCATTATTATCAGAACAAGCGGTTACAAGTAAAAGGAATCCCAATACCTAAAACCAACCTACAATTGAACTCTTACCCCAATACACAATTGGACTTGTAATGTAGTGACAATCTCTCCTTTCAATGCACAACTTTAAGTACACAACTAACCAATCGATGCACGAATCCTAGTATGTGACTAACACACCAACTTAGGAAGATGTTGACTGCAAAGTTTTTCAGTTCATCCAATGATGAAGATCAAGAAGCTACTTGGTTACAAAACCCTTGGCGCACAGACGCAGTAGCTTCTACAAAAAGATGAACTAGGGCAAATTGTCTCCGGTCACAATATGCATGTAAAATCACTTTGCATCATGTTGCATCCTTTTTTTTACGACCCTTAAAATAATCCTTATTTATGTTTAAGGTTGTGAGAAAAGAAACCCTGCACAAATACACTTGGATATGCATGAAAATAGATATAGAAATCTGAATTTCATAATTCTTAATAGATACAGCTTCTGTCGAGCAGTTGTCGAGAATCAGGTCATTAAACCTCGATAGATACCTATCTATCGAGCTTTAATGAATAGCACTTCTTCACTTGTTTCTTAGACAGATTTGCATGGCTTCAATACTAGACTTGAACTCTTGTTCCTTGACGTACTAAACCCACCCTAGATATACCTAATTACAAGTAAAGTCGTTTTATCAAAAGATTAGTCAATTACATCAAAATTACCCAACAGTATGTCTCCTCTTTGTTTTTCTTTTTCTTTTTCTTTTTTATCTTTCTTTTCTCTCTTTTTTTCTTTCTTCTTCTTTTTGATTTTTTTTTTTTTTTTTTTTTTTGGGTGAAGAAAAGAGAGACAATGGTGGTATCTAAACGCATCAATTGCTCAAAACTTGAACCCCCAAGAGAATACCCATAAATAAAAATGTGTTCTGGTATTGTAGAAGTATTTCTCATGGCTAAAATGATGGTGACAATGGTTAGTATAAAGGTAGGCTAAATATTTGTTTAGCTAATGACAAAAAATTGGTGGTCTTTGGCTCTCATCTCCTAAAATTCCACATAAACTAGCATACCTAAGGAAAAAAATAAGTAGGATCATGGTATATCTCCCCATAATGTTTCCAATAGTCAACCAAAAAATAGAGAAATCTTTTACAAAAATTGAAGCATATGAGAGAAATTTAAGAGTTCAAACAAAGATATACCCTCACAAAGAAAAGAAAGGCTCAGGAACTCTCCATATGGGTTGAGTTTCAGTTTATATCTAGCTTGTTCATGATCCATACATATCCAACATCCTACCATCTGCAAACCCGGCTATTGTGCTCAAAAGTTTCCAACCGTGCTCTTCATGAAAGAGTCTTAATATAGCAAATAGTATAACCAACTCAGCATTATTCATTCCATCACATGATATAAAAATAAAGCTTATAACTCTTCTGCATTCAAATTCAATTTTTTTTTTTTTTTTTTTTTTTAAGAATTGAAAAGTTGCAACCAAAAAGAAAGAAAAAAAAAATCATGCAAGGTGCAACAAAATGTGTAGACCTCTCCCCCCCCCAACTAAAATATTGCATTGTCCTCAATGTATCAAAGCCAAAATAAATTCAAGGGAAGAAGTTACCTTAAGCATTTAAATTTTTTTTTTTTTTTGAAATTTCTTTCACAACTGCAAATGTTAGCTCACAAAAAAAAAAAAAAAAAAAAAAAAAAAAAAAAACAAAACAAAACAAAAACAAAAGGCAAAAAGAAAAAAAAAAACAGAAAGAAAAGAAAATTAAAACAAATATAGTACAACTTCATAAGGCTCTTTTAGAGTTCACGTAGCATCCCAATATGCAAGGATCTCTAGTGACATAGTCTCCTCCTCTGGCATAACTCCCCCTAAAAATGGTTTTAACCTTTGTCCATTTACTTTCAAAATCCTACCATCCCTAGGGTCTTCAACTACTACAGCTTCATGGTTAAACACTTTCCTTACAATGAAAGGGCCATCCCACCTAAGTTTTAGCTTACCTAAGCCCAAATATGCATCTTTAAGACCATCGGGCAGTGGCTTAAGCTCTAGCTATGGTGCCTCTTCACTTGAATGCATGAGCTTTTTTTCATTCTCTGGTAGCTCCTCAAAGAAAGGCTTTCATCTAGGAATCGCAACGAGTCAGGTTCGGGCCGGGTTTTTGCATACCCGGACCCGACCCGCAGGCCAAGACCCACGGCCCGGACCCGATCCGTTTACTAAACAGATTCTTTTCTGGGGCCCGGACCCGCCCCCGCCGGGCTCCGTGGGCCCCGCGGGCCCCGTTAAGCCCAACCAGAAAGGAAGCTTTTTTTGAAACAAGCCCTAAACTCAACATCAAACCCACGGCCAAACAATCAATCCCAAAAATCCCTTCTTTTCAAATCTCCACAGCAACACCCAAATATTAAAAATAGTAATAATAATAAAAATCCCATTTTCAATCCTCAAACCCAAAAATAACCGAACCAACGGAGGAGATTTCGAATCAAACAAAAAATAAATATAAAGAAGAAGATAAAAATAAAAATAGAGGGAAGAGTGTCTTGGCCCTAAGTTGGAGATCAGAGAGAGAGCTTGAGGTCTTCGGCCTTGGGTTTTAGATCTAGAGATAGAGGGAAGAGTGTTTAGGTTCAGCCATGGAGGCTCAACTTAATCTCTCTCTCACGTTCCCAATCCAGAAAAAATTAATCTCTCTCTCACATACCATGGCTAGTCTCACTTCAAGGTCCTTCCTGCCGTCACTCACCACCACCATCGCAACTGTGATTTTTTTATTCTCGTGATCTCAGTCTCTCTCTCTCACCAATTTCCCTCTTTCTCATGGTGTAGTCTCAAATCGCATGTTTTTGGGTAAAGATTTGTTGGAAAATTTGTTGGCTTTTGGGTTTGCTAGAAAGGCAGAAGTTGGGTTTTGATATTTGAGAAGCTAAAAAACGCAGAAGCTGAAAATTTTGTTGGGTTTTGATATTTGAGAAGCTGGGTTTTGGGGATTTTTTTGAGAGATTGGAGTGGAAGAAAGTTGATTTGAAAGAAAATGTCCATGGCAGTGGGTATCTGTTTTGGGTTAGATTTGGGTATGGGTATTTGATATTTGAGAAGTTTGTGGGTTTTTTTGGTGTTGCTTTGACTGGGTTTTTTTCTGCCTATTTGGCTTCAAACTTGCTGTAAATTTCAGTTGATGGGGGCTGAGCTGAAATGAGGGAGAGCGAGTGTCGAACTGAGGCAAGGAGGCTGCTGAGTTCAGTTGCTGCGGAAGGGAAATGAGGGATTAGGGTTAGATTATAGGTATATATATATACATAGGGTATTTTTGTAATTTCAGATATCGGGTTTTTATCCGGGTCGGGTTTCGGGTCAGGTCTCGGGGATTTTTTATAAAACCCGAACCCGACCTGAACCCGCTTCGGGTTTTTTTTTAAAAATCCATACCCGACCCCATTCCTAATCGGACAGGGTAAAATCCGGCCCATTAGGGTCGGGCCAAACCGGGTACCGGTGGATCGGGCAAAAATTGCCATCCCTACTTTCATCCTTCATTAATTGCCATCATCTGTTGTTCTTCCAAAACCTGTGAGAAATCCAACAAAGAAAAAATTTTAGATACATGAATATCACATTCTAAATCATAAGAATCGACAAAATTATTAAGAAGAGTTTCAAGAGGGTCAAAAAAACAATTCTTATTAAACTCTTCTTGAACCACCGCCCCAATGAGGTTCACATAAGCATAGTCATCATTCTCACGTGGTTGTTTAGCTCCAAAGCCATGGAACCAAAAGTGAGTTGCATCCTTCCATTCCTGCAATTAATTAAAGCATTAGCTGTGACAAGAAAAGGTCTACCCAAAATAATAGGGGTATAAGCACTAGGATGTAAAACAGGTTGGTAATCTAGAACAATAAAATCAACTGGATAATAAAAGTGTCCAATTTTTACCAACACATCCTCAACCATCCCCCTCAGCTTCCTTATAGAGCGGTCAGCCAACTATAAAGTTACTGAAGTAGGTTTTAACTCACCAAGTCCAAGTTTTTGATAAACACTGAAAAGGATCAAATTAACACTTGCCCCAAGATCTAACAATGCATGCTCCATGATGTAATCTCCAATAGTACAAGAGATCGTAGGACAACCTAGATCCTTATACTTTGGTGGGGTTTTATGTTGGATAACTGCACTTACATGTTCTGTTAGGAATACGGTCTTCTTCACATGATGCTTTCTCTTGATGGCGCATAGGTCCTTAATTACCTTGGCATATGCAGGCCCTTGCTTGATAACATGCAATAATAGCAAATTTATCTTGACTATGCAAATGCTCTAATATCTCAGATGCGGTGTCTAATTACCTAGGTAATTTTAAGGCTTGTGGAAATGGTGGAGGGATTAGGCATTGTTCAATGTCATCAAGCCCAAGTGACTCACTTTCGTCCTTCTCTTCTTCAACTGGGGTCTCCTTAGATTTCTTAGTTATTAAAGGAGCACTTTTATCAATCTCTTTACCACTCCTCAAAGTGGTCACAACTTTTACTTCATCATGTTTATCCTTAGAGCCAATTTTTAGATTTTGATTGATAGGATTGGGTTGAGTTTGGGAAGGAGACTTCCCTCTCTCTATCCCACCCAATGAATTTGTAAGCCTAGTTATATGACTTTTGGTCTCTCTCACCTCTTCATCTAGCCTAGTGAACATGGATTCAAACTTTTGATTTTGCTCACTTTGCCTTTGAATGAAAGTACTACGTGCATCCTCCAAGAAAGGTCTAGATGATGATGATGATGCATGTGGTGAATTAAAATTCCTTGGAGCAGGAGGATTCAACACATTTTCACTCTTATAACTCAAATACGGATGGTTTCACATATTTAGGTTATAATTGTTAGAATATGAAAAATTATTTGACCTATATGAATTAAATGCATGTAGTTGTTCTTCTGGCACATTTAAGAATGATGAAAGTGATGCACATTCATTTGTAGCATGGTTTATCTCATGACAGATTTTACATACCTCTATTGGGTCCCCTCTAAAGGTAGCACTAACACTTTTACTTCCTTTCATTTTGAGTGCCTCAATTTCTTTAGTTAACATGCTGATTTTTGCACTCATGTTATCATCTTCCCTATTAGGACATATGTGATTCACTTGTTAGGAACATATGTCACTACTTTATTTAATTGGCTAATATTTTGACAAAACGCACTTTACTTGTATTTGAGTAGAACTAGGATGTGTTTAATACTTCAAGAAACTTTGTTTCGAGATCAAATGTTGAAGCCATGCAAGTCTGTCCAAGATTCAAGTCTGAAAAGTGTCTGTCATTAAAGCTCGACAACTAGCCATCTATCGAGCTTGAAGAGCTGTTCAACCCCATGGCTCGACAGCTAGGGTATCTGTCGAGGTTTATGAAAAATAGAATTCCAGATCTGTTTTGACTCTAATCTGTGATTATGTGTTTGGGCTGTCTTTTCTCACAACCCTAGACATATAAAAAGATTATTTTAAGGGTCGTCACAGCGGACACAAGTTGCACAAGTGTTGAGCAAAGTTTATTCAAGCAAATTGTGACCGGAGACAGAGTTTTGCCCTAGTTCATCTTTCTTGTGAAGAAGTTGTTGTGTTTGTTCACCGTAGGGTTTTATGACCAAGCATCTTCTTAATATTCATTGTGTGATGAACTGAAGAACTTTACAGCCAACAACTTTCTCTAGTTGGTGATTGAAGTCACGTACTAGGATCCGCACAATCGGTTAGTCACGTACTGAAAACCGTGCATTACAAGGAGAGATTGTCACTACAGAACAAGTCCAATTAGGTATTGGGGTAAGGGTTCAACTGTAGGTTGATATAAGGTACTGGGATTCCTTTACTTATAACCGCATGTTATGATAATAGTGGATTCTCGGGAGTAGTGACCTTAAAATCATCTGGTGGGGTTTTTGCCGTGTTGGTTTTCCCCATTCGTAAACAAATCATCGTGTCAGTTTATTTTTTGCTGCACTTAATTTAATTGGTGATTTGTTTGTGCTACCACGTGTTTACATGTTAATTTGATTAATTAATAATCTTGACTAATTAATCAATTAATTCATCATAAGGGGTCAATTCATTTTTGGCCTATCATTCCCTCAACTTGAAAACACTTCCACTAGAATTGGTAGTGTTTAGTTCTAGTCCTATCAGTGGAGTCCATAGGGCTAGATCCAGCCCATGTGTTAGAGTTTTCAGCTCTCTCATCAAGATAACCCATTCCATCTTTGGGTTCTTTTTGTAAAAAGTCTCCTCCACATGAGAGTTGAACAAACTGTCGGTCCCTAGGTGTAAGTCCTTCATAAAAATAGCTAACCAACCTCCAATCTTCATACCCATGAGTTAGGCAGAAATTGAAAAGATCTTTGTACCTTTCCCAAGCTGGGTATAAGGTCTCATTTTCTCCTTGGACAAAACTAGTTATCCTTCTTTTTACTTGCTGGACTTTGTGGGGAGGAAAATGTTTCTTAAAAAACTCTTGGGCCATCTCCCCCCAACTACCTATAGACCTAGGTTTCAAGGTGTAAAGCCAACTTCTTGCCTTATCCCTAAGAGAAAAAGGAAAGAAACGTAAATTAGCAATCTCAATAACATTTTATGCACAGAAACTACTTATTACCTCTTCAAAAGCTCTAACATGGACATAAGGATTTTCATTTTCTTGTCCCCTAAAGTCAGGAAGTATTGCTAATAAACCTTGTTTCAGCTCTACATGTGGTGCATTAGGTGGAAACATGATGCATGAAGGAACAAAATTTTGTGTGGGATGCAAAAGTTCATACATAGTTCTTCTATTCTCCTCATGATTATTACGTGTTTCATCACCCATGATTGACGAAGAAGGTGAAGGTGATGGTGTGTCAAAAAGATTACAAAAGTAAGCTTCAAAAATTTCTAATCTGCCTCTCTTGTTTCTAACACAAGTGCTCATACAACAATAAAATAAAATAAAATAAGGGAAAAAATGGAACGAAGTTACCAATAGAAACATGATGCATGAAGGAACAGAATTTTGTGTGGGATGCAACAGCTCATACATAGTTCTTCTATTCTTCTCATGATTATTACGTGTTTCATCACCCATGATTGACAAAGAAGGTGAAGGTGATGGTGTGTCAAAAAGATTACAAAAGTGAGCTTCAAAAATTTCTAATCTGCCTCTCTTGTTTCTAACACAAGTGCTCATGCAACAATAAAATAAAATAAAAACAAAATAAGGGAAAAAATGGAACAAAGTTACCAATAGAAGAATTTCCACTAGCTATGCTTTTCTCCAGATAAAATTGCCTCTGAACATGTAGCAACTCCCCGGCAATGGCGCCAAAATTGCTTGCTCACTCCCAAGTGCAGGAAATCATAGCAATATAATTCTCAGAGTACTGAGGTCGAACCATAAGGAGCGGGATAGATTCAAAAACAATATAATTAAACAACAATTTAGGTGAAGAAAAAAAGTACTTTTGCTTAGTGATTTTTAATAAGAATAATAATAAAAACTGATTTAAATCAATAATGTAAATACCAAGGCATTGAGGTGTTTCCCTATATCGATATAAAATTCTTTGTGATCTAAGACAATTCAAGAACACATGATAACCTAGATTAATAATGTAGTTAGAAAAGTTTTCAGAAAAAAACCTATTCAATTTAAAACCTAATTTCTATTTGAAACTATTAGAAATCTATATAAACAATAAGAAAAACATGATTGAACTTATTGAAAGCATGGAAGAACTAATACATCAAAAGAAATCTAATTGGACAATCAAATATGTTGTTGATAAAATCCTAGAAAGAATCACATTGAATATTCATACCGTATAGAAGAAACATAACCTCTAGCCCTAGCAAAGAGTTTAGGCTGCAATTAGAGAAAGGAAAATACAAGGTTTTCTCTACCAAATTCGTTCTATAGAGCCTTCCTTCAAAACCCTAATGTAAAAAAGTGTCCAAAGAAAATTAAACTTTTACTATTTTAATTTCCGTCCAAGTTTACAGCATTAACTTGTGAGTTAATTTCAACCTTCAAAAGTTGAGAATTTCAAAAAACTCAAAATTGGAAAGTTGTAGATATTTAAGTCACGGTTCCAACCCATCCATCATTATTTCAGTTGGATTTTTGTTAGGACATATGTGATTCACTTGTTAAGAACATATGTCACTATTTTATGTGATTGGCTTATCTTTTGACAGAACGCACTTTACTTGTATTTGGATAGATCTAGGATGTGTTTAATACTTCAAGAAATTGTGTTTCAAGATCAAGTGTTAAAGAAATGCAAGTCGGTCCAAGATTCAAGTTGAAGAAGTGTTGTTCATTAAAGCTCGACAGCTAGCTATCCATCAAGCTTAAGAAGCTCTTCCAACCCCGAGGCTCGACAGCTGCTCGACAGCACCTCGAGAGACAGCTATCTGTCGAGCTTTATGAAAAAGAGAATTTCAGTTCTATTTTGACTCTAATTCGTGATTATATGTTTAGGCCTTCTTTTCTTCTAACCCTACACATATAAAGGGATTATTTTAAGGGCCGTCAAAGTGTACACAAGTTGCACAAGTGTTGAGCAAAGTTTGTTCAGGCAATTTGTAACCGAAGACAAAGTTTTGCCCTAGTTCATCATTCTTGTGAAGAAGTTGCTGTGTATGTGCACCGTAGGGTTTTGTGACCAAGCATCTTCTTGATCTTCATCGTTGGGATGAACTGAAGAACTTTGCAGCCAACAACCTTCTTTAGTTGGTGATTGAAGTCGCGTACTGGGATCCGCGCATTGGTTAGTCACGTACTTGGGAGCCATGCATCGAAAAGGAAATTGTGACTACAGAACAAGTCCAATTGGGTAGGGTAAGGGTTCAACTGTAAGTTGGTATAAGGTACTGGGATTCCTTTACTTGTAACCGCTTGTTTTAATAATAGTGAAATTTCGGGAATGGTGACCTGAAAATCACCCGGTGGGGTTCTTGCCGTTAAGTTTTCCCCATTCATAAACAAATTACCGTGTATTATTTATTTTCCACTGCATAATTAATTTATTGGTGATTTGTTTGTGCTACCACGCGCTTTGCATGTTAATTTGATTAATTAATAAACTTGTCTAATTAATCAATTAATTTATCACAAGGGGTCAATTCGTTTTTTTCCTATCAAGTGGAATCAAAGCAGGCACACTTTGATTAGGGTTTAATCTTTGCTGTGTTGATCCATTGACCCCAGTTTGTCATGGATAGAGGACAATCATTAATCATACCTCCTTTATTTGATGGCATTAACTATGCATACTAGAAAGTACGCATGAGAGCTTTCTTGTAGTTGAGATAGGCTGGACCAAGCCGAAGGAAGCACCGGCTGACTGGGATGGTGCCAAGATCAAGGCGGCAAACCTCAACAGCAGAGTGTTGAATGCCTTATTTAGTGCAGTCACCAATGAGGAGTTCAAGAACATATCCTTCACTGAAACTGCTAAGGAAGCACAGACCATCCTCTAGACAACCTATGAGGGAACAAAAGCTGTTAAGGATTCAAAACTTCAAAGGCTCACTACAAACTTTGAAGAGATTAAGATGGAGGAGAATGAGTCGTTCGATGAGTTCTATGCCAAGCTCAAGGACATAGTGAACTCAGCCTTCAATCTTGGGGAAACCATTCCTGAACCCAAGGTGAGAAAGGTGCTCAGATCTTTACCTGAGAGATTCCATGCTAAGATTACAGCAATCAAGAAATCAAAGGACATAAACAAGATTCCTTTAACAGAGTTGGTTGGAAATCTGCAGACCTACGAGCTAGGGTTGACTAGGATTGGCAAGTAGGGTAAAGCAAGAGCATGGCACTGAAGGCCAAGAGCAATGAGACAGATGAGTCTTCAAATGATGAAGATTCTAAGATGAAGTCCTACATCACCAACCAGTTCAAGAAGTTTATGAAGAATGCCAATGGAAAGGGCTTCGACAAGGACCGTAGGTAATCTAGTTCTTCTCAGTTCAAGATCCAAGACAAAGGGAAGTAGGATACAAGGGATGGTAGTCAGTACACTGTTCCCGCAGGACCTAAGTGCTTTGGGTGTCAAGGCTTTGGTCACACAAAACAAGAGTGTCCTATATATCTCAAGAGCAAGGCACTTGCTGCTACCTTGAGTGACATCAAGCCTAAGGATGATTCCGACAATGAGGATGATGGAATCTTGAATGCCTTTACTGCCACTGTTAATCCTACTGATGGGATTGTTGAAGATGTGGTTGAAGAAGAGGAATTGGTGGAATCCAAGTTTGAGAAGATGGATGATCAAGATGATATCCATACAGCCTATGAGAAATTATACAAGCTTTCTGAGAAACATGAGAAACTTTACAGGCCGACCACTAAAAAGCTCAGTGATGTGGAACTTGATCGTGAAGAACTATCCACAAAGTTTGATGAAGCTAATCAGATTATTGGAGAACTGAGGTACAAGAACAATTTCTTGGCTGAGAAGACCAAGAAGGTTAAAGCAAAGCTATATCAAGTCAGAGCTCAATTGGAGAGGACTTCAAGTGCAAGGCTTGATAAGATGCTCAGTCTTCAAAAATCTGCTTCTGACCGAACAGGTTTAGGGTATGGTTGCTCTTCCTCTAATACTGCTTCTACTAGTACTACTGTTTTTGTTCCTCCTAGCAATAATGTTGAAATTGAGAACAATAATGTTAAAACTATTTTAGCTAGTAAGAACTTAGACAAGGGAAAATCTATCTTAGGAACACCCCCTAAGCAAGATAAGAAGGAAGTTAATAACCCTAGGACTAAGAAGGCTAACTCTCAAAAGCCTAAACAAAAGAAGCAGCATCTCTGTCATCATTATGGAGTTGCCGGTCATACTCGACCAAATTGCTATAAGTGGCTTGCCACTCAACAGAGCAACGGCATGATAGCATCTGGAAGCCAGAATCAGCTTCAATCCTCTCTTGCTCCCCTTGGAGATCTTCTCAAAACCCTTATGTTCCTTTCAAACTTGAACGGTTTTAATTCTTCCCCCTCACTGCCGGTTCAAGGGTTTAATCAAAGGAAAGGTTCTTCCAAGGTGTGGAAGGAAAAAGGCTCTAAGTGATTCTATCACTTCTCTCTCTCTCTCTCTCTCTCTTCTTGTTTTTGTGTGTGCATTACTTGTGTGTTTTGCTTTCAAGTGTTGAGTCAGTCTAGTTTTTATACTTTGCATTGTTTAACATGTTTTTGTTTTATTTTCAGTTTTGATTTTTTTTTAATATAAAAATAAATAAAAAGAATTGAAAAATCAGAAAAATACAAAAACAGTGTGTGTTATGTGTACATTGGTACTTGTGTACATTGGATGGCCATTGAAACAAAGTTTTCTAAACTTTGTATCTCTTGTAACTTAGATGAGCATCTCTATGCACAACTAAGCAAGTGAGCTTTGTGGCTCTTGTTTGTGATGAGTAAGATTAAATTATTTCTTGTACTTAACACTCGTATCACTCTTTTTGACGAGAAGGACTAGAAAATCCTAAGAGAAAGGCATAAATAATCATCTCACCAATGTTGTCCACCAATCATAATATGACACTTGTATGCTTCAGCATAGCAAAAGTGCAGTGTCAATGACATTTATGTGCTTCGGCATAGCAAAATTGGAATGTCAAATGCTTACCATCATTTGGTATTTCTTTTCTCTCTCTTATATGCCCATGCATGATTTGCTTAAATAAAATATGCAAAGAAAATGAAAAGCAAAAAGATCAAAATGCTTTAAATATGGTTGCAAGCGTATTTTCTAGGATATGTGGGAGTTATAGGATGTACCTCGAAGATGATAGTCCTCATCAAACAGTTATGATTGTGTGTGAGTTAAAGTGATATTCTCATATCTCAAATCATCATAACATGTATACACTTATGTAATCTTGCGATGTTTTTCACACACAACACGCAACATTCTTTGCTACTTTTGATACATGTGCAGGTACAATGTGATTTGGCCATCACAAGGTTTTACATGTGTTAATGTATGCTCACTAAACTGTCTTAACTTGTTTTTGAAATATAAAATTTGTTAAACTTATTTAGTGTGTGAGTGTGTTTTTGGGATCATTGTGCTAAAAATTTTTGTTGAGAGATGATTTTGAGAGCTTAAAATGTTGTTTGGATCTTTAGTTGAGTTGCATGCTTGATTGCATTCATATCTGTGTTTTTCCCTTCTTGAAAAACGATTTTTAAGCAATCTCGACACCTCCTCAATACCTCCTCGATACCTAGCTATCTGTCAAGCTCTTAAGGTCTTTTCTTATCGCAATCTTCACAGATCCTCGACAGCTGGTGGATCGAACAAGAAAGTTCCTAGATCATCAATAGCTTCTTGACACCTGGTGGATCGATCGAGCTTCATCTCCTATGTCTAATGTTTTTGTGCCTTGACACTTTCTCGACACCTGTATCTGTTAACGGCAAAATCCTCGACACCTGTCTTGACACCTTACTCGACACCTCTCGACACCTCTATCTGTCGAGAATTACTGAAGCTCTATATAATGGGTTGTCGCAATCCGGTTCTCATTTTCTCGTTCTCTCTCAATCTATCCACTCCTATTCTCCTCCCAAACACTTTCTTCTCCCTCTAAACCTTCAGCCCACATGATTTTCGGCCTTTCCTTGCCCCAAATCACTTGGTATGTGTTCTTTTTCTCTCATTCTTCATGCATTTAGACTTAGGTTTTGGGGTTTTTGAAATTTTTCGAGGTTTTTCAAAATTGATGAGTTATTGTTAAAATTTTGGGATAGGTTTTTGATTAAATGAGTTTAAAATCTCATGCATTGCATCACATTAGCATAATAACAATATAATTATGCATTTTAGATGTGTGCAATTAATTGTGTGCTGGTAGGATTGGATTGGTTAAGCCCATGATGCAATTTCTTTTGCATATCACATGTTCATGCATTCCCCATGCATACGTACTCTCTTTTCAATATACTTGTTATATTTGAATTGCTTTAGGACTTTTCTGATTGTCTCTCTTTCTCTCCCTCTCTTTCTGTTTACGTTAGTCGTGTCTGTGGCACCTAAGCGTAAGTCAGCTCCGTCCCAGAACCCTTTGTGTTCTAGGGCATCATCTTCTTCTGATCCTACTCCTTCTCATATTCGGTTCCGTGATGAGGATGCCCGAAAGGACTTCTCAGAGAACTTTTCTCGACGAGGTGTTCATTCGAAACGCCGAGTCATTTCGGCAGACTTCGCCGATACTAACCTTCCCACTGTCATTCACAGTCGGGGATGGGAGTCACTGTGTGACATCCCGGTCACTTATCCGACCGTGCTAATCCAGGAGTTTTACTCCAACATGCATGGTTTCGATTTTTCAGTGCCTCTCTTTTCTACTCACGTTCAAGGTACGCATTGTAGTCACACTGCAGCTTGTTGTGGATGTGCTTCATGTTTCGAGGGTAGAGCATCCTGACTACCCTGGTTGTGAGCGTCTGCGGACTGTGTCCAAAGACGAGATGATTTCCGCTTTCTGTGAGCATCCTGCAGATTTGGGTGATCGTCAGTTCATACCATGTCGACCTTTTGTTAAAGGTCCTAGATTCATGAACATGGTAATGACTTTTGTTTTGCACCCACTATCTCACTATAACTCTATCACAAAGTCTCGTGCTCGATTTTTGCTTTCTTTATTAGAGCACCTCACTATAGATTTTCCTTCACATTTCATTCTTTCTATCTTAGATGTGTATAGGGATACGGCTACCCGTGATAAGCTCAATTTCCATTCGGCTATCACATGGATTCTATGCCATTTTTCTGTTCCTTTTCCCTCTTCCGACCATTTTCTTGTCATATGTGCCATAGACTACGCTACCGTTAAACGTAGCGAGGCACAGTTTCGGTCTTGGCAGTCGGATTCAGCAGCTCCTCCCTCCCGTTCTGCTCTGTCTCATTCTGCTCCATCCACATCCGCTCCCTCTTCTTCTTCGGGCAATGTGACTCTAGGAGACATCATGGCGCAGCTGCAACGCATGAATGCTCGCCTTGATACACTCTCTACGGAGTTGTATTAGGTGGATGTTCGTATCGGTCGTATTGCACGACGACAAGCGACCATGGGTGGTTTTGCTCCTAAGGCTTCTCCTCCATCACCTCCTCCAGTGGCTTCTAAGTCTGAGGATGATGATGATGATGATGGTGATGACGATGATGCTTCGGATGATGATGATGGAGATGCTAGCTCTACCGATGAGATGTCTACTTGACACTCTTACCCTTTATCACTTGTGACAAAAAGGGAGAGTAGTTTTGGATATGAAAGTAGTCATTCTTATGGAGAGAGTTAGTATAGGACATTTTGTTAGGGGGAGTGTCTGAGGGATGTAGTGAGGATTACATGTATCTTTTTCTTTTCTCTATTTTAGATACATTTATTCTTGTACATGGGTCTTGTGACCATTTTTGGCATACATTGTACTTATCTTCTTTATATATGTTGATGTATGTTTCTTTCACTTACCCTTATATGTATTGTTTCTTTTCTCTCTTTATGCACATGCTTCTTATTACGTGTATGCAATATATTATTTATGTTTCATACAAAGATGTTTTGATAAGTTTTGTTTAAAGTGTTTCAGAAATACAGGTTGTCAAAGTCTACTTGCCATAAACTCTCTTCTTGCAAAGTTTTTCAAGAGTTTGTGTTAGGATAGATTTTATTGTATTCAACAAGTGAATATGAGTTAAGTGATTTATTACTTCTCTCATATGTTCATTTGTTTATTGTGGTTTTGTCACGGATTGCCAAAGGGGGAGATTGTTAGGACATATGTGATTCACTTGTTAGGACATATGTGATTCACTTGTTAGGAGCATATGTTACTATTTTATGTAATTGGCTTATCCTTTGACAAAACGCACCTTACTTGTATTTGGGTAGATCTAGGATGTGTTTAATACTTCAAAAACTGTGTTTCAAGATCAAGTGTTGAAGACATACAAGTCTGTCCAAGATTCAAGTTGAAGAAGTGTTGTTCATTAAAGCCTGACAGCTAGCTATCCATCGAGCTTAAGAAGCTATTCCAGCCCCGAGGCTCGACAGCTCCTCGACAAACAGCTATCTGTCGAGCTTTATGAAAAATAGAATTCCAGTTCTATTTTGACTCTAATCCGTGATTATGTATTTGGGCCTTCTTTTCTTCTCACCCTAGACATATAAAAGGATTATTTTAAGGGCCGTCAAAGTGTACACAAGTTGCACAAGTGTTGAGCAAAGTTTGTTCAAGCAATTTGTAACCGGAGACAAAGTTTTGCCTTAGTTCATCATTCTTGCAAAAAAAGTTGATGTGTATGTGCACCATAGGGTTTTGTGACCAAGTATCTTCTTGATCTTCATCATTGGGATGAACTGAAAAAACTTTGCAATCAACAACCTTCTCTAGTTGGTGATTGAAGTCGTGTACTAGGATCTGCGCATTGGTTAGTCACGAACTTGGGAGCTGTGCATCGAAAGGGAAATTGTCACTACAGAACAAGTCCAATTGGATATTGGGGTAAAGGTTCAACTGTAGGTTGGTATAAGGTACTGGGATTCTTTTACTTGTAACCGCTTATTTTGATAATAGTGGAATTTCAGGAGTGGTGACCTGAAAATCATCTGGTAGGATTTTTGCCGTTAGGTTTTCCCCATTCGTAAACAAATCACCGTGTTATTTATTTTTCGTGCATAATTAGTTTATTGGTGATTTGTTTGTGCTACCATGCGCTTTGCATGTTAATTTGATTAATTAATAAACTTGACTAATTAATCAATTAATTTATCACAATGGGTCAATTCATTTTTGGCTTATCAATTTTTGAGGAGAGAGATATGCCCAAAATACTGATCAGTGCTCAAATCTAATTTTTCCTTTTCAGATTCTGCCTCTTTGATTTCTTTCCTTATTTGAAACTTCCAAACATGGTAAACAACCCAAGCACTCCAGCTGCACCTCCTTAGACGTTTAAGCATGGTCCTTTAGCTCTTCTTTAATTCTAGTTTGGCCTTCATTTTCTCATAGACTCTTATAAACTCATCTTTTTCACATGATTTCTTGAAAGTAGAAAATTACACGCAATGAATGACATCTTATTCAAGAAATTATGTCAAGATAAATCATAGGGAATAAGGCAAATCATGGCTTAATTATACAAATTTAGCATAGTAATTAGGAGATAATGCTCACATAAATATATAACAAGTATACATTATAAGGCATTATCAAAGTTGCTGCATGATATTTTGCCTACCTATTTCAACTTAAAACACTAAGCTATTTCAGCTGCTACCACCTGTCCCCTCTGTGATGAAGAGGAAGAAACTACTACCCACCTCTTCCTTCTTTGCCCTTTTGCTAGAGCCTGTTGGCATGGATCCACACTTGCGATATGTTCATCAGATTACAACAATACCTCCCTTCAACAGTGGTTGAGCCTAATTCTTAACAAACATAACTTTAAGGATCTAGCCTCAATGGACAATCTGAAATCTCTTTTTACTACACTATGGACCATTTGGAATCATAGAAACAAAGTGGTACATGAAGGGATAACTTCTAACCCTTTGCAAGTAATTCTTATAGCTCAATCTTTGTCTTGCAGGTACAAGGAATCATTCTCTGAATAGTCAAGTCCCAACTGGCTCTTAAGAAGATCAGCTGTAGACCCCAATCCTCAGCAGGACCACGGCAACTAATCATAAAGGTTGCTAGTTTCAAAAACAAAAAGAAGAAAAGGTGTGCCTATGTATATGAAGTTGTTAATCCCCAGGGAGTTGGTGTGTTTTTTGGTGTCAGCAATAGCTTAGCTAGGACAGCAATTGGGTGTCTGCTTGAAGCTGTGGTGGAAGCTAGTCTCACTGCAACAAACCATGTCCTCCAGCGAGTTTTGTTCCTAAGTGATAGTAGAGGACTGGTCAAGGCTTTCAATACCAGGAGAGCTCTAGATTGGCAAGATATCACTAGACTTGCTAACCGCAATTTTCTTGTACATAATGGTCTTCTCTGCAAAATGATCTTAGCCCCCGCCCCCTTGCTTGTTAAGCCCTTATGTGATGTAGCTAAAAAGGCAACCCAGGAGCCTATAAACCAATGCTGGTACAATCCAGCTTTTTTGTGAACTCATGTTTGTTCCTTCTCCCTGATTTTGGTATCAAAAAAAAAAAAAAGGATATGAAAAATTATTTTTATTATTATTATAAGGACATAAAAATAAATAATTGATCGAGTCCAAATAGATGGCCATATCAAGACCACTTGCAAGACAAAGAATGAGACAAGATAAATATAAAATCTAGGATCCCAAACTTGTATCATTTCACAAAGCTGTTATTTGGGCTTGAGTCTAATCATCATGTGTCCAATCCTACATGAAAACTCAAAGTAAAAAAAGTGGGAGAGTTGTGGCTGGGAGGCAATTAAAAGGTTTTTTTTTTTTTTTTTTCAACTCACTTATTTTGGGTTCCATGGGAGGACTTGCAACAAGTTTGTAGTGCTTTCAAGCCCATTAATCCATGATAGGTAAATTGTGTATAGAATTGTTTTTTTATTTTTAATATTTTAATAATTACTTAAAAAAGGGAGACACGAACCTTGATTCTCCTCATAAAAAATAGCTTGCAATGTTACTAAATTACAAAATTCTTAGCTTGTGTATAAGAGTTTTTTTTTTTTTTTTGATAAATTTGTGTGTAAGAATTGAATATACAAGGAAGACTCACTAACCTCTTGAAACACATGCATCTAAAGTATCTTATAAGGTCCACATTCTTCTTGTCATTAATGGACTTCTTGTTAGGTTTTAGACCCCTTAACACAATATGTTTGACCTAATATTAAGTCAAGTTGATTAACAAGTTTGTTATTCAAAACTAGGTTAAACAAATATGTGTAAAACAAATATAGCATGGAAAGTAAAGAACACAAAGATCTGATGACCCAAAAAAACCCAACCGGTAAAAAACCTGGGGAGAATTTAACCTAATTATCTTCAAGATAAAAACAGATCCACTATGAAAGAATTGAAGTTTGTACAATAAGACTTAAACCACTAACATCCTATTGCTACCTAATGTAGAAAACTTACTACCACTACCATGTGACAGCTCCGAGTCCACAGACTACTTCTTTCCTTGATCTGCAGCAACCACAAGTTCTCCTACTTTTGACTTTGAGTCTCCACTCAAAGGTTTTAGATCTTCTTGAAAGTTCTTTATGCAGCAACTGAAACAACCATCAAGATCTTGATGTGAATCTTGATCTTGATAGCTCTATATGTTTGTTTGAAAAAACACCTCTCAGATCTCACCAAAGATTCAAGACACAACTTAACAAAGACCTCTCTAAGACTTCTAAAATGTGGCTAAGGTTTTTCCTTTTATACTTGAAGTAAAACACTTAACCCTACACGTCATATGGGCTCAGGCTGGTTTAGAAATTCTATAGAAAATTCCTGATACATGATTCTCGATCAATCGAGTCTAATTTTCGATCGATCGAGCCTTATAGAAATTGAATAGTAATTTCCTGCAATTACTCAATTCCAAACTTACATTAAACCAAACTTTGAGCAAGTCTAAACCTAGACTAAATGTTTTCGGCATGGTTTGCCAACATATACAAATTGAAATTCTATTACAATAGTTCCTAAAGTCTTAGAACCTAACACTTCTTAAGAGGTAATGTCATTTTCTCAACCAAAAAAAAAAAAAAAAAAAACCGGTAATGTCATGTCCTATTAAAATTACATTAAGCTAATAAAAGCCGAATTTAAACAAATAAATTAACTTATTTAAAAAATAAAATCCTACAATTTATAACTATTCATATTACTTGGTATATCCTATAAAAAAAATATTACTTGGTATATCCTATCAAAAAAAAAAATATTACTTGGTATAAGTTTGGTAAATTTATAAGTTTTTGAGTCAAATTTGTTTAGATTATAAGCTCTTATAAATTATAAAGAAGTGCTACGCCCACAACACTTTATAACAAATCATAAGTGGTAAGTTTTTATTAATTCTAATTTGAATTCGCAACTTAAATTGCCTTTTACCTACCCATAACAATCAATAACAACCTACCACTTAAAATTTGTTGTAAAAATGTTGTGAACATACCATTTCTCTAAAGACAGGTTATAATCTCAATTGCCATTTTTTTAATAAATTGATTGTTACAAGTGGGTGGGAAGATTTGAACCATGAATATTGTTGAAGTACAATTTTTTCACTCATGTCAAGTGCCCCAATCCTATTTAATCACATTTATTTATTCACAAAAAATACCAAAATATCACTCATAAATTATTTTGGGCCTCCATGAATATTTCTCATCTCATTGGCCCACAAATATTTCCTATTTCATTATCTAAATTGGGTCACAATATAAACCATCACAAAAACCCAATAAAATCATGTCTTATTCAATTTCATTATCATTACTTAACTAAGCCCAATACCGGTCCTATGAGCCCAATGCACACATCACATTCTTTTTAAAGCCCAAGGCTACTTATGATTGACAATATTTCAAAAGCCTAATTCTCATTGGAAATATCAAAAGTTCAATTTACGTTGGCACTATTAAAAGTCTAAGCTAGCTACTTGGAATTATTTAGTAAAAAACCCAAGGTTATCAATACTTGGCAAAATACTATATCATAAGTATTTCACTTAAAGTCCAATGAAGAACAAAGCTTTAAGTTCTTAAACCTAATACAATAATATTACAAGACCATGAAATCTATTTATATTATAAACCCATGGTAACTATTTACGTTACGTAACACTATTCATTTTTCCAAAACCCATAGCAAACATATATCAAACCTATGGAGAATTATGAATTTGTGTTACTAATATAAAAGCTCATGAAAAGTTATAATTATTTATCTTAAACTCATGACATTTATTTATTTCATACCATATTATAAACCCATGAAATTTATATAAGAACCCATGGTTGCTATTTATCTCATATCATAACATTTATAATATTTATTTCCAAAACTCATGGTAATTATTCACCTTACAAGCCCATTATGATTATCTATAGAAAAACCCATGAGAATATCACATTATTCCACTATAGTGGTTGTTAAGCTATTTTATTTGAAATTCATGGATATTGCCTCTATTAAAACCCATGGTAAATATTATTCACAAGAAACATTGGAGATTACAATTTAGCCCCAAAGAAAATATCATTACAAAATAATCCATGACAAAAATTATGAGAAACTATACAAATTGTTATTTAAAGCCCATGGAAATTGATACCTGTAAGGATTTGAATTTGACCTCCTGTTCACTAATAGTGGATGAGGGCCCAACAAACCCAACACAATATATTTGTAAGAGAATGGGTTAGATGAGAGCGTAGCTCAGTAAATCAAATATGGGCCTTAATTGTTCGAATTCAAGCCAAGAAGACAAACACAATATTTAAGGAAAGCTTTCCTCAGTTGTGTCCGAGGAGGAAGTGTTCTTATATTTAATCAAGTTATTTCAATACAATGTGTTCCTTTCTCTTTTTCTCTTCTTCTTCTCTCTCTCTCTCATTACATGCCCCATTTCTCACAGGGGCCTTTTCTTTATATAGTTCTATTCTTTTCAATCTCAGCCTTCCACTTGTTAATCATGTAGGCAATCTTTTGGATGCTTGTCCCATCAGAAACCTCCTGGAAGCTTTGTGAGTAGCTGTAAACTGAGATATCCTTCTTCAGGGGTCATCTCCACATAAATGCGGCCAGTTGGTTAGGTACAAAACATTTAATGTAGTGGTAGCAGCCTTCTTCTCAAATATTTCCTAGGTTACTGTTGGCTCCTTTCTCTGAAAACTTATCTTCAAAAATACAATTGCTCCTTGCATAGTATCCTCTAGGCATCTAGGTTCCAACCTTCCACAATACTTTCCCGAGGAAGCTTGGCTTCTCGGGAGACACCAACAATTCGCTATCATTTTTTCTTCTCCTTGGCTCATTGACCTCGATACTTATTAAACCTCTTGACCATTCTAAGGTTCCTATAGGTCCTCGGGCATGGCCCAGGCCCAACACTCTTACTCGGCTCGTTTACCCTCACAATACCCAAACCCTATCATAAATATTTATTAGAGCTCATGAATATATTTCATTTTTACTAACGACTAAAGCTCATGTGGAATAAAAATCCATGGCAATATATGGTAACTTTGTCCATTTTGTAGAGGTCACAATGAGAAAGTAAAAGGATGGGCCTAAGTGGAGAGAACCACCAAGTCAAAGGCTCATCGAAATACTCAACCCTCATGGCCAATCCCCAACATGAAATCTTAGTCAAAACAACTCATATGTGCAAACTGACCCAGTTGGAGAACTCCCTTTAGTTCTACCTTCCGCTAGAAAACCTCAAGAAGCAACAAAGCTCCCAAACCAAATTAGGAGCTGACCACCTATCCCATCAGCCTCTCTACCAATTCTGACATAAACAATATCAAAGGCTGAGATGACACCTAAAAGCTAGTGGGCAATAAATACCCTTCTTCTCCAAGTTTTGGTCACAACTCAAGGAAGCCATAACCAAGACCTCCAAGCTCATGAAATCCTCAACTAAATAATTTATTTTATTACTAAAAACGTATGTAATTGATTCATGAACCAAACCCATAAATCCCAAAAGGGAGAAATTAGGGAAAAGTATTTTGGAGAGCATAAGGGGGTGTCCAGTAGAAGCTCTCAGCAAAGGCATCAATGGTTGACACTTGGCTTGGAGTGTCAACCAACCCTCTTGAGCTCTGTTCCTAGTTGCAGCAAGCAAGATCTCTAGTCCTTATACATGCTCTAATCCTATTAGACAAAATTAATCTCCAAATCCCATCATTTAATGCCTAGATTAGGAACATTTTAGCCCCTAGCTACATTACCCAAATAAGCAAAACACTCTAAAAGCAAGTCTCACTATTTTGGGTCAAATCTTAGAAGAGATATTCTAGGATTTTGTTGCGGTCAGACCTGGTCCCCTCTAAGTTTTTCTAATCAATCTCTTAAGTTTCACTATAAAAGGGAACTACCATTAACTCAAGAAAGGGAACAAGATTTTTTCATAAAATTCTTCATCTATCATGTCATTTTCAGTTCATAAGTCAAACCTTTAGTTCATAAATCAGCTTTTGATCCATAAATATTCATGTATACTTACCTATAAACATCTCATTCCATCTCCTCAAAAAATCTCAGCACCTTAAAATTGTCATAAACAGTCCCTTTTTACACCATACACGAAAATGGGTAAACACCGCTCCATGTCTCTTTCATACTTCCATATATTCACTCATACTTTCCATAAATCATTCCCACCACTTACTATACACATATATTCATCATTATGGGCATAATATGACATATAGAGATCTTATTTAAACATTTACTGCACTAGATGGACACTCTTTCTCTCCCTTCATTCCATCATAATTTTTCCTCTTTTACTTGTAATTATGAAGCTTTTAATCCTTGTTTATTGCTATTATAATGAAGGTCATAATGTCTTGGATACTATGGAAATTTTCCCTAATAATTGACTTAATAATAATGAGAAAAATATATGATTTGTATCATGTAAACACATTTATTAACTTATCAGACGTTACCGATGGAGGTTTGTCATATTCACTGCTGGATCATTTTTCTCTTGTCTACTTGTTATAATACTTTTATATTAACTGACTACGGAAGAAATGCATAACTTTACTATGCAAATACATTTATTAATTTTCCACACATCTATCACTAGACATTTCTCCTGTTTACCGCTAGACTATTATTTAACCATTTATTGTGGTTTGTCATCCTTTGTGCTAGCTTATCTCTGCAGGAGGTATTTTTGGGCTTTATTATAATTTTTGTTAGATGCAACCCGGACCTTGAGCAAAATGGGTCTTTCACATTTCACCGATAGCCTTTGGATCATATTCTAAACCCAAAGTTGAGTTTTGGTTTTGGTTTCCCAAATATCATATTGGTAACAAAAAAACTACCCCCGACAAATATCTTCATGATAATCTTAATTAATATTTCCTTTAAATAAGAAAAATACTATGATTACAACATTTTCACAGCACTTTCACAACAAATCATAAGTGACAAGTTGTTATTGGCTATTACAAGCGGACAAAAAAGTAATTTATATTGTGAATTCAAATTAGAATCAATAACAACTTATTACCTATGATTTGTTATAAAAGTGTTGTGAAAATGTTATAAACATAGCACTTCTCTTTAAATAATATTTTTAAAACACCATAATTCTATTTAAATCATTATAATTATGGATTTTTAAAAATAAGAAATAAATAAAATTACCCTTATTTTTAAAAATAATAACTATTATTAATTAAATTATTTAGTACTTTAATGTTTAAAGGTTAGTGGTGTATATGTGTGTCGAGTTCTCTCCTAGAGACTTGAACCGCGACTTTTGTCCTCTACATTCTATAAACATTTATACCTATAGAGTGATTATTACGTTAAAGGTGCGTGGTTGTTCATTTTGAAAACTTAAGTTTTCTAGAAAAAGAAAATCTTAAAACTGAAGTTCTAAATTTAAGTAAAAAATTCTATCTTTAATATAAAATTAAAAAATAAATAAAAAAGACATCCTGATCCTGATCCTAGGCGTAGCATATTCCAGTTAAGTAGTAGTTGTTTTCATGTGGAGCCCACGTCAGCAGAGGGACACAAGTAGACGACCAACTCGAACTACGGAAGTTCAAAACTCAAACTCAAACAACAACAGCAAACTATCTCCACTTCCTTAAACTCTGCGAACAAAAATTAAAAACCAAAATACAATTCAGATTCAGAGAAATTCATTTATTTATTTATGGTGATGAATCAGAGCCGTTGATTATGAATCTCTCTCTCTCTTCCTCCACTTCTTTATCGACCTCATCAACCACATCGTCGTCTTCGTCTTCTTCTTCTTCGACGTCGTGGTTCTCTGGCATTGTCAGAGGCCGCTCCGGCTCCGCCAAGATGAGTAGCAACTCCTCCGCCGCTGCCGGCTTTGGTGACAGTGTTTCTCCGATTGTAAAGAAGAATCACTGGCGTGGTGTGCTCTTCAAGTACGGTCCCAAGCCTATTCAGGTCCGTGTTTTTTTATTATTAAAAAAAATGACTTTCTTTTTAGTTTTTTGAATGAAATTGATGGAATGAGAATTCGAATTCATTTTTTTGGTTTTGGATTAGGGTCGTAAGAGTTTGATTTCAATTGGGTTTCATGATTTGGTTTGAGTACTCGATCTCAGTCTTAATTATGGTTATTTTGGATTATGGGTAGTATAAAATAAGTACTTTTAGTCAGTTTTCTGAAATGATTCAAGAATGAAAGGAATTAGGAAATTTTCGATTTTGTAATTAATACAGTACTTGGTTGGTGCAAATTTTATATGTGATGGTGAGTTGATTTGATGTTGAGCCCAATATTTGGTGAGAGAGATAGAGATGTTAAGGTTTCTGCAATTAAATCACTTTAAAATCAAAATAATTGTTGAAAAATGTTTTCTTTGTTACTGAATTTTGATTGTGTGTTGGTTGAGAATAGTTTGTCCAGGTAGTTAATTTTGGAAAATTGATGTGAATGCTGGTGAAAATTTTAATCATGGTAAACCGTAATATATCTGTGAAAACAAACAAACAAACAGTGACTAGCTCATGTAATGACCCTTGCCCATATTATTTTCACATAAAATAGTATCACTAGAGGGGAGTGGGGTTTTGGTTTATGTTACACTCAAAACCCCCATAGGGGTTTAGTGTACTACACTAAACCTCCAAGGGGGTTAAGTGTTATACAATTGACGGTTTACACATCAAACAATACCACATGGGGTTAAGTGTTACACTCAAAGCCTCAAGAGGTGTTTTGTGTCTTATAGGGAAGCCAAAGGGGGTTTTGTGTATTTTTACCTAATTTTTGGGATCATGGAAAACCTAAAAATGGTTCATTTGCATCAACTAGAACAAAAGTTCAATGTGAATACGTGTCTTATGGCTCTCTAATTTTGCGATTTGCACAATATGAAAGGTGTGTCATGTGTGCGTGTGCGTGAGCCTGCTTTTATGTCTGTTTTGTTGTTGCTGTTTGTGGCTCAATTGCCACATTTGTGTTCCCCTGGAGATATTAAACTTGTGTTTGTACATCTATTTTAAAACTTCATGATTTTGTGATTGTTTTCCTCACTGTGCAGGTTGCATTTAAAACAGGTGATTATAAACAACAAGTAATTTTTATTGGTGGATTAACTGATGGCTTTCTCGCCACAGAGTATGTTTTTACTTTGCTGTTTTTACATAATTACTTTGATTGAAGTGAAATATTGCTGATTCCTAAAGAACTGATGTCTCAGTCTTTCTTTGTGGTGAAAATGAGATAATATCTTTTTCAAGATGGTCATTGAGAGACGGTTCTTTTTTTCTTTTTGTTTTGATTAGTACTGAGAGGCAGTTCTTTAACTAATTAACAAGGACCCCAGCTCTTTTAAACTATTCTGAATATTTAAAGCTAAATTTGAAAACTTGAAATTCCTGATTCTTTCTTCTTTCATATGATTTGCAGATACTTGGAACCTCTTGCAACTGCATTGGAGAAAGAGAAATGGTCACTTGTTCAACTACTTTTATCATCCTCATATAGTGGATATGGCACCTCCAACTTGAAACAGGTAACTTCTGTTATGCTTTTTAATGTTAATGATGCCTGATCAATCATATTTCTAACTGTTAGGTCTCATGTGTGTTATTTCCAATGTTTTGTCATGCCATAGGGAGTTACAGCTATTCCTATGCACAGTTGGGTGGTTTGTTCTATTTGAATTGTAGACATTGCAAATCTGAATATCTAATATTGTTTTGAAAGTACATTTAGAAGCTAGATGTGTTTTTTTGTTGATGTAAAAATTCAGTTCAATTGGATTTTTTACACCATAAATATTGTAAAAATTCACCTCTCTAATTGTAAAATGTATAGTGCTTGTGTAAACCCTAAAGTGAGAAACAGATGGTAATTTTCCTTTTTTTACAGTTGCATTGACCTTGGACATGGATATTTTACGTTGGAACTTACTATTCAGATTTTAGATTATTTAGATACTGAGCCCAGGTTTACTTTCATTCTGTGTTGAGTCAGGTATTAATGTATGGAACTTGGTCCTGCCTTTTTTCTTTTGAAAGGGAGGGGGGATGGGGGTGGACGGGGTTGGTTCTTTTGAAATTATCCATGCTACTCTGGTTTTATGACGCTGTTTCATCTACCTTGAAGGATGCAATGGAGCTTGATCAGCTGATCAGTCATTTAATCAACAAAGAAGATTCTGAAGGTGTGGTACTACTGGGGCATAGTACTGGTTGTCAGGTTAGTACCAGTTGCATTATTATCTGGATCATAATTTCATTGGATCACTCACAAGACTGTCTTTGAATATCTAGGATATTGTGCATTATATGCGTACAAATGCTGCATGCTCCAGAGCAGTCCGTGCTGCCATTTTGCAGGTACTCACCTAACAATACCCTGCTCTGCTCCTTGTAATGTAAAAGCTTCAAAGATCTATATCCATTCCTAAATGTAAACCATTAGTTGTGCTTCTTGATGTTAGAATGAGTTTCTGCAGTGAATGGCATGGCTTTTAGCTGATAACAAAGGCTTTTTTGTGTGTCCTTGTTTAATTTTTGCATCTGAATCCTGGCTCAATCCACCTGGGTAGCAAATACTATTTAGTGGTACTAGTATATCAGCTGTATAAAAAATTTCTCAAAACTGGTGTATTATATTAATATATACATGGGGGGTGAGAAATAACCTCCTGCTATAAATGACATGAAATTTTCTACATCAAATCAAACAAATGCCTTCCCTTGAACTTTGGCTGGGGAAGGGCTCCGTGGTTTCAATTAACCAGCCCTTTAGTTCTATGATCCTGCTTCCATGGGATATCCCTCCTCTCAGTCCTACCTACTGAACATTGTGATAGAACAGTTTGTGGATGTCTCCAAGTGCTGCAAAGTCTCTCACTGTTGTTTTTTTTAATTAAATGAGAGATGCTAGAAGTGAAGTGCCTGGTGTGAAATTAAATAATTGAAGTCTATCTTTTCATCTAAGTGTAAGTTTGGCTTCCAGCATTTTCTTCTGTACTAATCTTGATTTCCAATTAGCCTGATACAAATTAGAATTATATTAGAATGTGGTCATAAAATGTTTTGTTTTCAAATAAGAGATGTCTTCTTGGACAGGTTTGGAAGAAATACTTTTAATCAGTGTGGTAAACTAATTCTGATGCTAGTCCTGTTGGCCCCCTTCTGACAGCGATGTTGTTTTACTTAGGGAATATATTGGAAGCTTGACAATTAGGTGTTGTTTGAGGTACTCAGATGAAGATATTATTTTCCGTTTAAAACAAATATGGCCCTCAATTGAATGCAATGGCAATAAAATCTTTAAGTAGCCACCTGAAATGGTAGAGTCTCAAAGGTGCGTGGCAATACAGCATTGATGTAATGAAGTTGAAATAGCTGGGATGAGCCGAGTTAACTTGTTAATTGTGTACAGTGGACTTCTATGAATTACCTACTTTATTGTTTTTTATTTGAAATATTTTGTAGATATCATATTCTTTTCAAAAGCAAATTTTTTTCTTTTCTATGATATTTGATTCAATGATCCATTGATCTGTGGATTCTGCCATATTGCCTAGTGAGTGCCTTGTCAATGGTGGTGGTGCATGATGATTTTTTTTGGATAAGTTACACAGGCACCCTATGGGTGTTGAACCCACGAACTTACCCTCCATCTCATTATAAAGAGGAAAATGTGTCAAATGAGCTAGAGCTCATTGGCATTTGGCAGTCAATTGTGGATGATGAATTATATGATAAGGATGACCTTTATCTACCATCCTCTCTAGTACATAGGGAGAATGGATTCTTTTGATAGGGAAAGAAAAGAACCCTTTATCTACTATCCCTACGCATGTGGCCAATAAAATTGAGAAGTTGCAAAGAGATTTCTTGTGTGGGGATTCCAAGACACATTTGGTGGGGTGGGATAAGGTGTGTTCGCCTATGGAAAATGGTGGGTTAGGAATAAGGAAATTAACTATTTTTAATACAGCCTTACTAGGGAAATGGTTATGGCGGTTTGGGGTTAAGGAGACAAGGCTTTGGAGAAGGGTTGTAGCTTCGAAGTTTGGGGAAGAGTGGGGGGATGAACTTCTAAGCTAGGTAGAGTTGTACATTGGTGTGGTTTGTGGAGAAGTATCCGAATGGGTTGGGAGGTTTTTAGCAAAAATATTCAGTTTGAGGTAGGGGTGGGGGATAGAGTGAAGTTTTGGACAGATTGGTGGTGTGGGGATTCCTCACTCCAATTGACCTTCCTAGTTGTGTTTGGGATTGCTTCCAATAGAGAAGCCTATGTGGCCTCTTCTCTTGAACGGTTGGGGATACGGGAATGGAGAAGTTGGGATGTTCGTTTCATTCAGAGACCAAATGATTGGGAGATGGGTGTTATGGATGAATTTCTTCGTACTTTGGATTCTAATTTACCTCCAATTGAGAATGAAGACTAGATGAGATGAAAGTTGACAAAGAATGGGGATTTTGGTATCTGCTCGTTTATAATATAATAAGTTACGAGGTCCCTTGCACATTATTTTTCCTTGGAAAGGTATTTGGAAGGTCAAGGCTCCTCGGCGTGTTTCTTTTTTTGTGTGGACTGCAACTTGGGATAAGATTCTTACAGGCGACAATCTTTGGGGTAGAGGGTTTGATTTTGTTAACTAGTGCATTATGTGTCGTTGTAATGGGGAGACGGTGGATCATTTGCTACTTCGTTATGGAAAGGCTTATTAGTTGTGAAGTTTGGTTTTTAGATCTTTTGGGATTTCATGGGTTTTGCCAAGGTCAGTTGCAGATACTCTTTTTGGTTGGTGGAATTGGTTTGGAAAGCACTCGTCTAGCATTTGGAATTTAGTTCCGTTGTGCATAATGTGGTGTATTTGGAGGGAGCGAAATTGGTGGACGTTTGAGGACATGGAAAGCTTCGATGATCAATTGTTTGCTTCTTTCAGTGGCTCCCTTTTTGACTTGTCTAGGGCTTGGAGACTCACCTCTAGTGAATCTCTCCCTACGTTTCTTAGTTCTCACCTTTTTAATTAGAATTTTCTTCAATTTTTTTCTATTCTCTTTCTGTACTCTTTGATTTGCTTTATGCCCTTTTGCATGAGGTAGTTTTTTTTATGAATATACATCTTTATTACAGGATACATAAGAATGGGTTCCTATATATGGAATGAGAAGAATAATTATCTTGTTTGTTGTTTGACAGTTCATTGGATGGTCTAAATGGGAAAATCCTGCTGAGAACAGCCTTTTCTTTTGCAAAATTAAGAATGTCTAAATGTAGATTGATATGTGTCCAAATAGATTGTGAAGGTAAAGGATATTAAGCAATTTTTTTCATCAGTTAGCCATTAAAAAATTCCAAGGCATGAATTCCTTGGGAAAAGTTATTATATTATCACACAAGTGCTTCATCCTTGGTAGATTTTTAAGACTTATCATTTACATGTACGCATTGAGGGATGTGGGGATTACAATTAGTGGAGACAGAATGTATAGGTTTATGCTTATACCAACTCGTTGCTTTTGATGTTTGAACGTTGAAATTTAGAGTTTCTTTGTTGCCTGTGGCAACATTTTAATTCTTGAATTGCCTACAAGCTGTGCATTTAATTGTAGCCTTTTGTCATAATGGCAATTGGAATGTTTAGGCTCCAGTCAGTGATCGGGAATATAGAGCGACCCTTCCAGAAACAGCTGCTATGATTGACTTGGCTTCTACCATGATAAGCGAAGGCCGGGGTTCAGAATTAATGCCAACAGAAGCAGACTCAGGATCCCCAATAACTGCTTCTAGGTTGGTATTTGACCATATTGTTACCGTCCTTTCTAACTTGATATAATTGGAATTTTTTATTGGCCGTTTAGGGTTGATTCTTATCTTCATAATATTTTCTTTGCTTATTATTGTTTTCGGTCCAAAACATTGATTCATTCAATAGAAATTTATCACAATTCTTCCAGTAGTGTAATCATGTTTGCAATACTAAATCTTCCTGATTTTCACATTTGTGTTGTGTTTATACTTGCAAAACTGTCCAAATGAATTGAGTTGAGCTGGTTGTATTTTGGGTCTGTGGGCCTTCTACCGGAATGTTTCATATTTACATCAGATTTTATCTTTAAAGCCCTCCCCCAACCTTTTTTTCTCTTTTTGTCTTAAATTTTTAGAGGTTTTGAGCTGTCCAAGACATCATCAAGGCATTCCTTATAGTGTACTAGCTAATAGGTGGTCATAACTCTGAAACAAAACAGTTCAGCCAAAAAAAATAACTTTAAACAAAACAGAATGTCTAGTTTCAGGCTTCATATGTAGAAATAATTAAGAGGTTGGCCTTTGTTTTTTCCTTTATTGTTTACGATTCAAAAAATTGGGAGTAGCTTTTTAAGTAATTAGTTAAACAGAAAAATATTTACAGGTCAATAATAAGGATTTCTGCTAGTGTACTTCCATGTCAAGAGCTTTGTTTATTTTTTATTTTTACTTTAACTCTCTTTTTCGCTATAAGCATCAAAAGCTTCACTGATCATTTGCTGCTGAACATGGTTCGAAAACCTAATCAATGCTTGCAAGAAAAGAATTTAAACTCCTAAACCAAATAGGAAAAGAAAATAACAAATTACATAACAGAAACACTAATTATCAAATGATTGGGCTTAGTTGGTCTTTAGACCAATTATTAGCAGGCTACATCTATAAGGTCACAGGTTGGGGCATCTTCTTTTCACATCTATGCCCATAAGTCTCTGTAATTGGAGGCCTACATCCTGTGTCCTCACCAACTACTTTGCTCTGACCCAACAAATATAAATTCATTGCACTTATCCTGTCTTGATTATCATTTTTGGAAGGTATATGTTAGACCCCCTGAACCTGCGTATTAGATGCTAAGTTTTTATTCTACTGGTTAGATTAGATATAAATGTGGTTAATATTTACTGAGTAGTGAAAAAAGAGTCATAGATTGGCTTAAACAGAATATTGGTAGTTGGTTCTAGTCATGATTTCCCTTTTGCATTTTAAATAAAAATCCTAAGTCTTATTGTAGGGACCAAGAATGGCAAACATCATAAATTTTTTTTTAAATTAAAACAATTGTGATGTGCCTGCAATTTTTATCATCTCATATGGAAATTGATCAGTCTTAACTCCTTTTTCGAGTCAGCAAATTAGTAAGTCCATTCATTTTTAGTGGAGTTGTGCACTGAATATTGCCACTGCATATAAGAGTTTCATTTTAATTGCTACTGTTCACTTTGCTAAAAAGTCGCTTACTTTGTAGGTATCACTCCCTCTGTGCATATATGGGGGATGATGACATGTTCAGCTCTGACCTTAGTGATGACCAGCTGAGAATGCGACTTGGCCACATGTCTAACACACCTTGCCAGGTATGCCTTTTTTGAATTCTTTTGTTTGATACACAAATTACTATAATGTATACCAGTACAAAGAGACACTTTATACAATATGTTATTTTTGAAAAAGAAAAAAAAAATTGTTGGTAAGTGATTTTTTGGCCCAAAGAGAGGTGAGGGAAAGTGAGATTTGAACTAATGACCTTTGCTTTATGAGGCGTGGTTCCCAGCCTACCCCTTGGGGTTACTTCATCCAATATGTTTATGAATTAAGTAAAGCAAATATTCTGACATATTTGGGATAAAACAAATTCTTTTCTTACCTATCCTAAAAGATAACACACCAAAATAAATAAATGTAGAGGAATGATTCTTAAGCAGTCAGCTTAGTAATTAAGCCTATATAATCAGCCTCTGTGATCCTTGCCTCTAGCAAAACAAGCCTAAGCCGTTTGCCTTAATACCAGAAGGATGTCATTTCTTTGTTTAGTGATGGTATGTGACAATATATATAATTAGGTACGTCTTCTGTTCTCTGCAGGTTATCTTTTCCATGGCTGATGAATATGTGCCAGAGTATGTGGACAAGAAAGCATTGGTTGAAAGGTAAGAACAAAACTCTTGCATGATTAACTTTGGTACGCACAATTTTGTTATATGTTTTTTTTTTCCACAGTTGAAAACTTGGTGCGTTATGGTAGTAGAGAGATTGATGATACTTGTCTGAAACAATACAACAATACTATTGTCATGTCAATATTGTGTGTGCATGTGTGAGAGAGAGATCTGAGATTTGATCAAATGAGCTTGACCTTACTTTCAAACTTATGTAGATTGTGCAGAGCACTGGGTGGTGCAGAGAAAGTTGAAATTGAATATGGGAATCACTCCCTGTCTAACAGAGTTAGCGAAGCTGTCCAGGCCATAATCGACTTTGTTAAAAGAGAGGGGCCTAGTGGGTGGGATGACCCATGGCACTAGTGTGGTGCCTTTTAATCCTCTTCATGATCTTCATTTTCTTTTTTACCCTTTCTATTATAATTTTCTTTTATTTTCCACTTTCGGTTGAGCCTCGGCTTTGTTTTTCTGTATATTAGAGGGTGGGGAATTTTTAATTTATCCTATTTATTGAAGGTATGATATTAGTTTGCTTTATTGAACTTTAGTTAAAAGAGAGAACTTAGTGTTGGAATTAATTTATTAGGGAAAATTTTGAATTTTTTTTCTTCCCCCATTCCATGGCTTTAGCTTGTCGGTGTCAAAGTTTTCACTTTCCAGGTATTGTTTGTTGTTTTTGTATACGCATTTCAAGTCTTTTTACACCAACAGTTAATGATAAATTGTTATAAATAGACATTTAGATTATTGTCATTGTTTGTGCTTTTAAGAAATATTGTTCATATTTTTCTTCTCTAGTACTGCTTTACTTTATTCACACATATCTAATCGAAGAAGAAAGAATGAAAAATGAAAGAGAGAGAGAGAGAGCTAGGGTTTTGGAATTTACAGAATGTAGAAGGTGTTACTTTATTCACACATATTGATATAGTACCTGGAAATTAAACTAAACCATCTGAGTTTTAAGGTTCCTATATACACATGCATATAGTGTCAGTCTGTCAGATAGCAACTTAGCTCTAAGCCCCACTCTGCAAAAGAAATAATAAGAGTCCGTTGTTTACCAAAAAATAATAATAATAATAATAATAAGAGTCTGTTTGGGATCTTTTTATTTTTTTAAAACTGAAAATTTTATGCTAAAAATATCGTAGATAAGAGTAAAAGTTAGTTAGTACAGTCAGACTCATGAATAAGATCAAAAAGTGCAGTTGGATCATGAATAGTAACAAAAATAAGCAGAATAGTAAAATAAGTTGGCCTTTTAAGTTAGAGCCAAACACACACTAAATCAGGTCTTATAAATACTGTTATTGAAGATTACTAATATGGAAAGTAAACAAACAGAAACTTACTTCTTTCTTGACCAAACACTTAGCAATCCGAACAATAATGACTAAAGGCTAGTACATCATTGCCGACTCTAGTTATACCTAACCTTTTAACCTGTCTTTATACTTAGAATAGACTTAAAAGCTTTCTTTCAAACATCCTGATCAGCAACCGCCGAGCAATATTTTCACAACAAATTTTCGATAATAAATTCTTATTAATTCTAATTTGAATATATTATAAAATTATTACTTTTATTAGTAACATAATGACTTGCCACTTAGTATTGATTAAGAAAATCGTGTTAAAATATTATTTAAATAATATTTTCTTGAAATAATGAACAATTAGTCAGAAGCATCCAAAACATTCATTCATCAATATCTATTTTGACTTTTGACATTTTTGATCCATCGAACTTTTTCTACAAATAGTGCTAATAAAAAGATGGAAAAGCATGGTTGGCGGAGCTGGTGCTAGCTAGTAGCGAGTGCCACCGAAGGATGTTCAAAATTTTCCTCTCGAGTAAAGCCAAATTCCACAATAATAATATCTCCAACTTTTGCCTGATGAAATCATTAGATCTATAAAAATTCAAAAGAAACCAACCAGCTGTAGTCAAGCAAATAGGCTCACATACTTCAACATCACTTTTGCCTGTAGATGTCTTGTCAATGGGCCACAAGTCACAACTTCACATTCGGGCACCACCCTTATTGTTGCCACTTCCTTTTCGCATAACTAAATGCTTTGCATGGTATTGTTGCTTTCTTTGGAGATCATATCAGAACCCCCATCCATGGTTACTGTTTTCACATCTCCAATTAGCCCCCACCCCCCAAGGCCATGGAAATTTCATTCAATGGTGGTTTTGTTTTGTTGCTTTGATATATGTGACGGCATTTAATTTTTATCCACCAGCTTCCTAGTGGTTCAGATATATATTCACCTTCATTTATAGCTCCCTGAATCCTGACAAACCTGGAACCATGTGGTGTCCCCCCTTAAGATATTGATTTAAATCATGACAATATTTTTGGTGTTCCACAACCCAAAAAATCCTACTTCAAAAGGTTGTGATCATTCTACATTATGATGGAACTATCAAAATCTTCATAATTAAATTTGTGTTTGGCTAGCTTTCATTTGAGAGCTCATTTGCTTAAAAGTGTGAAGAAAATAGACTAATGGATAGAGGTATTTTTTAAAAATAAATATATAATTTTTTTTGAGGAAAAATATAAATATATAATTTTAATTTTAAATTATGACCTAAAAAAATTTTATTAAATAAATTTATGAATAGATTTGACTCTTTGAGTTTTATTAATATATGAAATTGAAATAACTAGGTATAAGATGTCATTTCAAATTATTATATAATAATTTTTTTTTGTATTTACAAAATCTTTAAAACTTAAATCGTTTTATGTTGTTTAACTTAAATCAAACAACTTATATTGTTTCTCAAAAAAAAAAAAAAAACAATTTATGTTGATAAGAATTCTTCAAATTTATTATTTTTAAATTCTTAACAATGTAACATTAATTTCTTTTTGCGCTCTACAATTTTCTCTTGAATTATTTACAGAAAGTGAATTAAATTATTATATGACAGCTTATTAAACTTTGTGCTAAACTAAATTGTAATTAAAAAAAAAAAATTCATATATCCCAGATTTTGACCAAAAAAAAAGTTCAATTCCATAAAATCAGTTCCATATGAACAAAAAAAAGTTCAATTCCATAAATTCAATTACATATGAACAAAAAAAGTTCAATTTCATTTTGACAGTTGATGTTCAAGAGTTTTCTTTTACGATGTCAATGGAAAAGTTTGAGAAAAAAACTGAAAAAGTCTGACAAAATTTGGCAAATGTATTGAATTAAAAAAGAGTTCATTAAAAAAAAAGTGAAAACTATTGGAGCCCAGCTATTATTTATTTTCTCAGGCGTGTATAATTCCTATCTTACATGTACCAAGTTATTATAGGGAAGAATTATATAGGGTGGCTTCAAAATTAGGGTAAGAGGTTACAAACTCAGATCTCTTGAATATCATGAGGTTTTAAAAATCACTAAATCAATACCTTAAAATTAATTTAATATCGGCAAATTTGGGCAATTAGTACCTAAATATTCAATCAATTAAAAAAAACAAGCTTATGACTAAAAGAGAAGTATGCTTGCAAAAGGCATACACTTTCATCTTCATGTGCTTCTCTTTCTCGTATTTAGCCTGAAAAAAATGGTTGGTGAATTGTGGACTCATATTTTATCAGATATTTGAGTTAATTAAACCCTAAAAAAAATGTAAGAGATGAAAGTCACAATAGACATTAAAACTTGCTCTGCCATTGCCGGTGGTTGAACATTGAATGCCCATAAATAATTTAAGTGATATTTATTTGATAATACAAACAAAATTAAATAACTTATATATTCATAAGAAATAATAATAATGACAGAAAATATTGCCACACACAAAAAAAAGGACAGTTTTCAAGTGAATTTTTGTTAAACAATACATCTTCATATTTTGAAACAAAAGGAAAAAAAACCAAAACCAATAAAAAAAAAAATTATTGACATGGTGAAGTCATTTTACTATTTTAGAAATATTTAACAAATACATTCATTAAATTTACACAATTAGCCATAATCTTCCATCATCCATTGAACACTTCACCGCCATCCATGAACACTTCAGACACCCACAATTCATAAATCTCTCTCTCTCTCTCTCTCTCTCTCTCTCTCTCTCTCTCTCATCATTCTTATTTAGCAAGTACGACAATACCAACATCGTACTATCTTTCTATTAATGATACACCCTTGAATAACTTTGTATTAGATTTGTATATTTTGAAAATGACAAAATTAAGAAACAATATCTTATGTACTTTTCTTTAAGTTTTCCTTTTAATATTCATGTGATTACTTAATTAAAAAATACACTTCTATCTAATGAAAAAAAATCCACATTACAAAATTTTAAGAAAAGAACCTAAGAAATAGCACCTAAATACTATACTTAAGTCTTACCTTTTTAAAAATATCATTTGGATTACATATTCTCTAAGTTATTAATCCATGTTAAATTTTGTGTCATTATTCCATCCATAATGACATCTTTTATATATAAATGTGTGTGTGTGTGTGTGCGCGCGCGCGTGTGTGTGTGTGTGTGTGAGGGGGGGGGGGGGAGGGGAGGGGATTAGGATTAAAGTATACATGATGTAATTTAACTTTAAGCAATGTTATATCACCTAATAATTTTTTATTGAACTAAAATTCTAAAAATCTCACTGTTGGATTCATGTTCTCTATGTTCTTAAAATGCATGACGAATTTCGTGTCAAGTGGATTTCATTTTCTATTTGATCCAGTAACTCATATCTTATGCATAATTTTAAAATACAAAAACTTAAAATTTAAATATTTGATCGCCCCCTATCCACTTTTTTTTTAATTAAATTTTTTTAAAACATTTAATAGATAACATAGTTATTAATTGATGATGCATGGAAATCGTTAGTGAGTTGTTAGCTCCAAATCGCATTGATGGGTACTTGTGAAACAGGAACACAAGGACCAAACAAAAGGCACCGGTGTGGTACCGGCCAAAAATCATCTGAATGTCCAGTCAGTGAATAAGAAATCTCTAAGAACTCTATAGTGAGAGAATTAGGGATGTTCTACGTACTTGGAAAAATAGGAGGTCTGGTGCTTATACAGTGGCAAGTAGTGAACCAAGATCCCTTAAGAGTAGGGATTTTTCCTTGTAGGGAGGATCTAGTATTAGAGTTTCCGAAATTTTAGGGTGTTTTCTCATATGGGGAGATATGGGTGAGTATTAGGGTCTTTGTGTGTGATGCACATGATGTTTCCATGTATGAGTATTCGTGAGAATCAAGTAAGGCAATGTAGGACCCGTCGGCTTTTCCACTCCATTGGCCTTATGGTCACCCATCGCTTAAGGTTCTCCCGTCGGTTTGTAGGGGAGATGTGTCCGTCGGCTTCTGTAGTGGCATCGTCCTTTGAAAGCATTGTCGGTTTATTAAGAGTGCGTTACCTCTATTATAGTCGTTCTGGAACCTCCATCATCTTTTGCGAAGCCAACAGCCTCATAGGGGTCGTCAGCTCTCCTAACATTCTACTTATAAGTTTCAATTACTTTGTCAAAAATACCCCTATCATTTATCTTTGACCATCTTGCAATTTTGTAAGCATATAAGATATATGAAGAAAATACAATCCAACTTTGGGATCTGTCAAAATTCACATTCACTAAAAAAAAGGGGGGGGGGGGTAAACTATATCTTTTACATCATTTTTCAATTTAGTCATTAACCTTTCAATTGTATCAATTTGGTCCCTAACCTTTCAGTGTCGTGTCAATTTAGTCCCTGTCATTATCTCTTGAATGGAAAAGTCTAATGTGCCAAACGGCCTAAATAATATTTTTTTAAAAAATTGCCACATCATTTGCCACTTGTCAAATCTTTTAAAAAAAAAAACTCAAATCAAATCTTTGCTTATATTGTTTGATAGAAGTTATAGAACCGCCCACGCACACACACAAAACTCAATAAGTAAGGGCTAAAAGGAGTTTTCACAGAAGTGTCAAATTGGAGAACTAGATATGGTGAATGAAATTGGGGCACTCTATCTCCTTCTACCCAAAAATCTGCACAATTAAAAGGGAACCTTAAGGATGAATGAAAAGGAAAACAAAAATATATATTTTTTGTTAATAAATGGTTGACAACAAATTTTTTTTTTGGGCAATTTATGTCTTCCAACCGTGGAGATAATGTTTTTTTTTTTTTTTTTTTTTTTTTGAGAAGCCCAACCGAGGAGATGATAAATGATTATTTTTTGGGATTTTATGAATTTATGGCTAATTAGAAAACACTTTAGAAGAGTATTGATCTTGGCCCAGGTAAATGTTAAAGCTAATAAAGCTCCATAATTTCTACCATAGACTAATTGCAACAAAGACCAAACTTAGATTATCAAAAAAATTTAATCATCTCCTTGTAGCATCTCACCTTTCTTTGTAGAGGACCAAAATGTGAAGAACTAAGAAATGTGAAGAATTGACTTAGGGATTTTTTTTTTTTTTTTTTTTTGTTGATAGACGTGAGTTAGGGATTTTGATCCCAAAAGTTACTCTTGTTGTTGTTGTTGTTGTTGTTGTTGTTGTTGTTGTTTTTTTTTTTTTTTTTTTTTTTTTTTTTTAAATTTAAAATTATGTTGATAGGTTAGTTCAGGTAGCAATTGATGTGGCAAATTTTTATTTATTTAATTAAGCTGTTTGACACGTCAGATTTTTCTATCTAAGAAATAACGGTAGAGACTAAATTGACACGACATTGAAAAGTTAGGGACCAAATTGACATAATTGAAAGGTTAAAGACTAAATTAAAATATGATGTAAAGGATAGAGACCAAATACGTAGTTTACCTAAAAAATATTTTGAGTTATCTAATATTACTCTATAACTTGAAACCAACCCAATTGTATACGAATATATCATCGGATGGAGTTTTATAAAGTACACCATGACACATATGAGTTCAATGTCCTTTTAATTTTGGCATCAAGTATATGCTTGAGGGTAGTATAAAATGATCAATCAATCAAAAAAAAAAAATTAGTAGAAAATGATCCAGGACACTATAGATAAAATATTACTTTCATAAAAAAATGATTCTTGACCATACGAAAATAATATTATATCTATAAACTATATGAGATATCAATACCAAGATCTTATCAAAGGTGTATAGTCCATTTATATCCAACTTCTTATGTAAAGACATTTATATATCGCTTTTCTCCAAAAAAAAAAAACAAAAAACAAAAAAAAAAGACATTTATACATCGCTTCTAAAAATTAAAGAAATTTACTCAAAAAAACAAAGACATTTATATATTGTATATATATATATATATATATATAAATCCATTGTAATTGTAAGAACGACTCCTCTTTGTAAAATTCGTTCCATTTTCTCAAAAATAAAATTTTCATAATTGAGTTGCTATCAAAAGTCCTCAATCATTTATAACATTTTTGCAATGGAGTTGAAACTTGAAACTACAAGCCTTATTTTTTTAGCAAAAATCATGTTACATATGTAACACTAGTTGCGTCGCCAACAATTTTTATTTTTTTTTTAATTTTATAAAGTTGTCAAAATTTTATTGTAACAATAGTTCAGTAGAGTCGATCTTACTACGATTTTTGAGTGACCATTCATCTAATATAAGATCTATCTTTAAAAAAAAAAAAAGTGTCCTAGAAATAAATGATATAAAATAATATATATAGGAATAATATGGAGTTATTATTATTATTATTATTTTTATATAGGAATAATATGGAGTATTTGGATCAATATTAGGTGTATTACCTTTAAGCTTTCCTAGAACTCTTCATACTATTTTATACTGCTATATAAGAAAAGTTGTATCTTACACAATGTAATTATGTGGAATTGAAATAGATGTTTTTCTTTTATTTTATTTTCTTTATATCCCACGGACCTTTGTTTCAAACATTTAGAATTTTTATCTTGATAAACAAAAGAGTACTCCTCACTACTTATAACTATTGAGAGCTATCCACCCTTGGTGGATGGGGGTGCTCTTTAACCCAAGGACAATGGACAAGCTGAGATGGACTCCCCATATAAACACTAGAGCCGCAAGACCCTATTTTTATAGGGGACAAACCAACAGCCACCTCTCCCACCTAGAGGTTCTACCATATATTCATCTACTTTAATGCCTCAACTTGGTTATAAGTTAACGTTACTAAACTTGACTTGCATATAACTATTAATAACATTCAAATTATCGAAGTAATTATAGTATTTGTGAAATTTTGATCAAACTTTCTAAAAAAATAAATTAATATTTTAAATGAAATTATTTCACTAACAGATTGAAAAAATAAAAATAAATTTATTAGTTATTTTAAATTATTTCAATCATCTATCAAATTTTATTTTTAAACAAAATAAAAAATTGATCTTACACGATAGGTTTTACTCCTATAACTTCAGGTAAAATGTTCTCTTATTTTCTTAAATATCTCATTATTTAATTTTGAATGGATTAATACAAACTTTTTAAAAACAATTTATAAAATATTTTATTTACCTTAAATATTGTGCGTGGAAGATATCGATTTAGTATTAAGGTCTGGTCTACGGTTGCACACCTATGCCAATTTTTAAATGGCGATGGCGTAGATCACCATGCTTTGTTGGAATAGGATGTTTCATAATTCATAGCGACGTATAGTTTTCAATGCGTCCCCTGCAACTAAAATATCCCTTGTGAACAAGAAAATTAAAATTGTGGCCCTAATGTCAAGTTTGGACAACAAGAAACATCATAGCACGAATCACCAAGCACCTAAATTTTTTTTTTTTAGAAATACCAAGCACCTAATTAATGAATAGGTCTTGTCAATAGATACATATAGGGACTTTTTTTAGAGTTAATATATTATTAAAAAAAATTTAATATTACATTCGGGAAAAAATATATAAAAAAAATAGTTTCTTTTTTATTTTTAATAAAAAATTTTAAAAAATATTTCTTAAACAAATACCTTAGAGTATTTGTTAACTATTCTCTTAATGAATTAATAGTTTAAAGAAATAGTTTATAAATCATTACGTAATAGGTTGAAAAATATAGTTCCGTATCAATTTGTAACCAAATTTTATTCTTTGTTATTTTTGCATACTATTATATTATTTTGGTGTTATTAAAATATTGTGGATTTCAAACATTTTATAAACAATCATTAATATAGGTCTAAAAACAATATAATCTCAGTTAATTACTCTCTAAACATTCCATAATGTCATAACGTTCCCTTTATATTTTTAACATTTTATGTTTCAAAATTTTCATTTTTGCCTTTTATGTTTGGTTCTTTTTCATATTGGCCATTTATGTTTCAAAATTTTCATATTGCCCCTTCATGTTAGATTTAGTTTTCTATTTTACTTTTCATTTTTTTTTTTTCATGAAGTGCTGGAATGAAGGGTTGAAATGTAAATGACCAAATGAAAAATTGAATCAAACTGGAAGGTGCAAAATTATAATATTAAAACATAAAATACCAATATAAAAATAGAATAAAACGTGAACAATCAAAATGAAAATTTTAAAATATATTAGAAAAAATGAAAGTAATCTCACCTTTAAAAGTTAAGGATATACTTTAGTCTTTTATATATATAAGACATGAAGACAAAGTGATAATTTTGAAACGTAAAAAACCAATATAATAACAAAATCAAACATGAACTATTAAAATTAAAATTTTAAAGCATAAGGGGACAAAATAAAGTGTGAGCTTGAGAATTGTTAAAAAAAAGCTTCATTTTTTACTTCTTGTCTTGGCTTTCTTGCAAATAAAGTAGCTTTTAGCTGCTTTGAAATAAAACAATTCATAATTTTTCATAACACATTTAACCTAAAAATTACCAAAAATGATATCTTACTCTTAAGCTATCAAAAATTATAAATACTATGTAAATAAGTTATGAAATGCTATAATACTAAACTAAACAAATAAGATTTAAAAACAAAAACAAACAAACAAATTCCCAAACCGACTAAAAACAATTCTAACTTTTAACCTTTGAGACCCACAATATATTTTAGTCTTTTACATATTAAAATTTTATAGATCTTATTTTTTAGTTTTGGATTCTTGTCTCTTTTTTTGGTTTGGACCCACAATGGCAAAGCCACCTATTGGAATAGCTTATTTTTAAGCACTGTTTGTGATGGACACCGCACAGATGATGAAAACAGTGCACGTGGTTGCGTATTACAAAGATGCCTTTTGCTTTTAAAGCTGAGCTACGTTTGGTACTTGCGAAACCCACCATGCACATTCCCCAACAATTAATTTAATGTGCCCATAAAAAGACATAAATGCCATCACCGCAATCACCGACGAATGAGCCTTTTCAATCTTATCACAAAGTCACAACGCGGCTTATCTTTCTCTGTCCTCCATTATTCATCCGTACAATCCTGCCATTATTTCAACATATCAAGGGCATTTTGGTCCAAACTCTATAAAAATTGTCTTCCTCTCACGCAAGTCTCTTTCTTTCTTTCATTCTTTCTTTCCTAAGCCCCCAAAAATAAAATAAAACACTTCACCTCATTCCCTCCATTTTCCGTAACCATCTATTAATTAATTTTTACTATGTCTAAAAATACAAAAAATCTCTTTTTTGTTTTTCTATTAATAAAATAAAATACTTCACCTCACTCTCCCCATTTTTCATAATCATGAAATACAAATATCTTTTATAATAAAATATTTAATCTCCGTTATGTCTAAAAATGCAAATATTTTTTTTTTTTATTTGAAAAGTACTAAGTCTATAAAATTTCCACAACAAATATTAATTGGTAAATTGTTATAGGATTTTTATTTGAATCCAACAGTAAAATCACTTTCTTATCCACTAGTGATAGCAAATAATAATCTGTTACATAAAATTTACTTTAAAAATATTGTGAACATAACATTTTTTTATTTATTTTATAAATAAAAAAAATTGGCAAGTGCTAGTCCATAACGTTTTAACAACACTTTTACAACAAATTTTAATAATCAATAACAATCTTTTACTTAAATTTATTATAAAAGTGTTGTAAAAATATTAAACACATAGTATTTTTAAAATTACTTTACCTCACTCCCTCCATTTTTAATAACCATCTAATAATTAATCTTTATTATATCCAAAAATACAAACATCACTTTTTTTATTTTCAATTTCTGTCTTTGGCTACACTATTTTTGAGAAAGCCAATTTATTGCTAACAAACTTTTGTAATCATAACTAATTATCATGTTTAAAAAAAAAACAAAAATACTTTTGTAATTATTATAAAAGGCAAAGAGAGTATAAAATGATGAACCATTTCTCTCTCTCTCTCTCTGTCTCTCTGAGTCTCTCTTTCTTTCTGTTGAAAGTTGAGACCATAGGAACAGAAAAGAAAGAGAAAAGTCCAATATTTGAGAGCTGCATTGTGCTTCATTTTCGGGGCTTCCCTTCTCGGAGGGATTTTATCTGTTAGAGAAGCTTAAAGAAACAAAAATTCCTACCTTGTAACATAACCTGTAAGTTAAAGTCAAGTTTTTTACTTTTCTGTTATTTTCATCTTTGTTTTAATATCAAAACTTATGCTTTAATCCAACAAAAACAAAAAGATTCCATTTTTTTTGTTGTTATTGTTTGTTTTTGTTTCTGGGCATGTGCATATGCCATGTGTTCAATTTTCTTGAGAAAATAAGTGTTTTTTTATTTTTTATTATTGTTTGTTGGTTTTTGTTCAGAAAGAAATTAACTTGTTAATCTGGTTTTCTTTTTTTCTTTTTGCATTTTCTGGGTGTGTTTTTTCTAGGTTGGTGCTTTTGTGGTGGTGGTGGTGGTGTGGATTAGAGATGCCAGAGAAGGCAGTGAGTTCACCACCTTGGAATCCATGGATGTCAAGGTCAGGTCCCTTGCTTCACTGGCGCATTGGGTTGCTGACAGCTTTTGTTTTTGTTGGGATGGTTGTCGTTTGGAGCGTAGATGGGTGCACCATTAAGAGCTTTCTTGAAGCTTGGAGGCTAAGGCAAGATTACAGAACCATGAAGGTCAGCACTCGTCCTGTGAATCTCACACAAACCCATCAAAAATTGCATCTTAACGCATCCGACATTGTATCTAATCCGACCCACTTCAATTCCAACATTCTTGAACCACTTATTGTTAAGAATTCAACTGGGCTTCCTAAAAAACCAGCCAGGAATCAAATGCACCACATAGCTTTGTCAAATTTGAGTTGGGTTTCAGCTGAGTTGGAACCCAACTTGACCTCCAATCTTCTGGCCAGGTGGTTAGCTCCAGGAGGTGAACCCTGTAAGAATTCTAAGACACTGAATATTTCAATTCCTGGTTTGGATAATAGAGGTGGGAACTTGATTAGTTTGTCAGCTGGTGAAATCCATGAGTTTGGTTTTCAAGCACTGGATGAGTATGGAAATCCTAGGTGTTTAGGTGGGGATTACTTTGAGACAGATCTTTCAGGGGATTCTTATAAATCTAGGCCTTTAGTCAAAGATTTTGGCAACGGGTCTTATTCTGTTTCACTTCAGGTTCATCCGGATTTTGTTGGGGATTACCATCTCACTGTGATCTTGCTTTATAGGCACTTTGAGGGTCTGAAGTTTTCACCTTGGCGGTTTGCAGTTGACCGTGAGCTTCGTAGGATTCCAATCAGGTTTTACAAAGGTTCAAGTCATTTACCTGAACTACAAACTTGTAAAGAATCTGATTTTAGCAGGGATATTTGGTATGGGAGGTGGACTCGGCATGGTAAGAATGATGATTGCGAAATTGGTAATGATGGGCGGTACCGATGCCTAAAACCTGACTTTCCATGCCAGAGTCCATGGTGTAGTGGTTCATTAGGATTGTTAGAGAGTAATGGTTGGGTCTACTCGACACACTGTACTTTTAGATTGTTTGTAGCTGATTCTGCTTGGAATTGCTTGAAGAATCGCTGGATTTTCTTCTGGGGTGACTCGAATCATGTTGACACGATACGAAACATGCTAAATTTTGTTCTAGATTTACCTGAGATCCCCTCAGTTCCTAGGCGGTTTGATATGAACTTCTCAAACCCAAAAGACCCGTCTCAGACAGTTAGAATTACTAGCATTTTCAACGGGCATTGGAATGAGACGAAGAATTATGAAGGTTTGAATTCCTTGCAAGATGAAGGGTTTAGGAATTTATTAAAAGAGTACTTCTCAGAAGACACTGTTCCAGACACTATGATCATGAACTCTGGATTACATGATGGTGTAAAGTGGAAAAACATAAGGGCTTTCTCTGCTGGGGCAGATTATGCAGCTTCGTTTTGGGCAGAAGTTTTGGAGTCAGTGAAGCGGAGAGGGTTGGCAGTGCCAAAGGTTTTTTACAGGACCACAATAGCAACTGGTGGATATGCACGGTCACTTGCATTTAACCCCAATAAGATGGAGGCGTTTAATGGGGTATTGGTGGAGAAATTGAAGCAAGCTGGGGTAGTTTCCGGCGTGATTGATGACTTTGATATGACATTTCCTTGGCATTTTGATAACCGATGCAATGATGGAGTGCATTATGGCCGGGCTCCAGCAAAGATGAAGTGGAGAGATGGGCAAATTGGGCACCAGTATTTTGTAGACCTCATGTTAGTTCATGTGTTGCTCAATGCACTCTGTGCAACATAGCGCGTTAGAGAGGTTTGACACATGCAGAGGATGAATTTGTGCAATCTTCTTAGCAGGTGGAGCACTCAGATAGCAGCGTAATGACACTATAGAGATAATATGGATTGCAGATCCTTCCTGACTTCAAGCCAAAAAAAAAAAAAAAAAGGATTGAAGGCCATTGTTAGAGTGCTGATAGAAATTTGAGTTGCTACTGAGGAGGAAAAAGTATGAGGTAATGAGAGTTATATCTATTGGTTCATAATGTTCATTAGATCAGATGGCATTCTTTATTTGTTTATAAACTTTTTTTTTCAATATAAATATAGATAAAATATGGTTATCACGCTTGTAGAGTTTGAGATGTCCAGAATGTCAGAAATAGAAATAAGTACTGGTTGATATCAATATAGGGCATCACAGTTGTTGCATAGTTCTGGTGTATACTTTGCCGTTCTGATACCTTCTTATCTGCTTGAACTGCATCTTAACTTAATTACCGAGTATTGTTTTTAGGCACATACATGCTTCTCTCTCTCTCTCTCTCAAATTTTTTTTGAGGCATATACAACCAATAAAAGCTTTATATTTAGCAATTGCTAAGTAAATTTACAAATTATTTTATGTATGAACTATGTACTATGCTAGCTCTTGGAGCTGCATGAGTCAATGACTGCAAATTGCATGTTCATGCTAATTACTGCTACTTTTATGAACAATAAGAAAGATTCTTGCCTTGGAGGCCTTGGGCCAAAACTCACGCACACCATTGAAAAAAAAAGATTGTTAGGGAATCCAAACCAATTCTATTCATTCATATTATATATATATATATATATATATATATATATTTATCTCATGGGTTTATATGCATCCTCGTCATTTTTTTCACAATCTACGCAAAGCAAAATCTTGACTAGAGATCCTAAATAAATGCAAACTCTTATTTTTCCTTGTTAAAGCTTGGTTGCAAAGGATTTTAACTAGGAATAATTAATTTTCTATTACAAGCAGTTTATAAGATCTTTGGCTTAGGTTTTTGTTAACTAACTAGTGTTCCAAGGACATAAATTAAGGTATACTTATTGCTCTATAAAAATGATGTTTTAATACAATTTTTTTTTCAAAAAATAAAGACATGAACCATAAACTCATAAATCTTATGAGGTCTGAAAAGCACTTAACCAAACTCTTAAGTTATACAATTTGTTTTTTTTTTTTTTTTTTTGAGAAGAAAGTTTTACAATTAATTGTTAAAGAAAATCTTATTCTTTTTTAATATAGGATTGTGTTAATGATCCATAGGGTTTCACTTCCCACATTGTTTACCTAAAAAGAAAAAATTCCCACATTGTTCATTAGATTTGGGTTTTTCAGTTTTAAACTTAGCAGAGGATTCTATTTTGTCTAAACCTTTTTATGTAGTGTTGTAAGAGGTATGGTTTATTTATTATATGTGTTACTTGTTCTTTATGTCCACAAATTAAATGTATTTTTTTTTCTCTATTTTTGTAATAATTAATTTTCTGAAGGAGATTTTTTTAAAAAAAAAAATTTAAAAGGAGTTTTGAACGTAATCAATGGCAAAGAAAAAGAGAAGAAAATGTAGATATCCCTTGAAAAAAACGACAACAAAAAATCTTGCCTTTTTCCACCATAGGCAGCAGCCAGAAAAGAAAAGGTTGTTTCCTACGTTGTACTGTTGGAAACGATTGCAAAAGGAGTGTCGTTTTCTGGTTTTAATAAAGGACATTGAGGTCAACTTCTTGTCGTTTAAATGAAACTTTTTACTCTTCCGCCGGCTCTAAAGAATCTTCTCGGCCAAGTATGAAATGAAAGGAATAGTCAGTATAATCAGTAGGTTAAGCTAGAGTTTTGAATTTTGATTGATAGGGATAGCAATGGCTTATTTTATTCAATAATAATTTGGATGAAAATATAGTTATATCTTGAAAAAAAAAAAAAATTTGTAACATAAATAATTTTTTTTTTTAAAAGGTCAAGTCAAACATATACTTAAATTTTCTTGTTGTGTCAAAGGGTGCCATGTAAAATGGAGAGACTTCACATTAATATATTTAACAATGTCACTTCATTTGAAATATTAAATTAAGTTGTCTTCTATACATATTTAGATTTATAATAACTAATACAAATTATGGGTTGTATGTGTATCCATTAAAATTTATATTAGTCCCTTATAAGAATAAGAGATTTTGGTTCAATCTTCGCTTACAAAAAAAAAAAAAAATAATAATAATAATTGATATTTTGATTTGATGATAAAGATCTCAATCATCATAAACAAACGTCATAGACTAAAATTTTTAATAGAAATTTATAGTAATTAATACAAATTATGGGATATATGTTTATCCATTTCAAAATGAAGATTATTATTATTATTTTATCAATACCCACATGATTAAACACAAGTACTAGGCACCCCCCCCCCCCCAAAAAAAAAAAAAAACCACATTTGCTATGTTTATTGAGTCTATGTATAAATTACAAATCATAAAAAAAATAAAAAAACCTCAAGATAACAACAAGCATTTTTGTCTTTCTATTTTATTTTATTTCATTTATAGATAAGAATAGGATTTTAGTACTTCATTATTTGAACCACTCGAAATATTTTCCTTTATTTATTTTTTTTTAAGATTTATTGGACAATCAATGTTTAAGACAATAAGAAATAAAATCAATTATGCTCTATTTTGGTTGGAATGAGAGAACTGTACGGATAGAAAGTATTTGTGTTTTTAGACAGTTATTTGCTATTTGGTAGAGATAAATAAAAATTGAAAGAATAAGGAGTAAATTACTATTATGCTCTTATTATTAAAAGTAGAAGGATAAAAATATTAGGTTAATTTTGTACTTTGGAAATTAAAAATAATAATAATGGTGGGCATGATGAAAAACTCCATCTACTTCCCATCTTCTTGCATATATATATATATATATATATATATATATTTTTTTTTTTACTCCAATAAATCAATAGAAAATCATACCTTTTTTTTATACAAACTCAATTGGTAAGACCTTTTAATTGATAAATGGACTACTTTGATAGAGCTAAGACTCTAAACCTTTAAAGTGAAAACTAACTCAATAATAATTTTTCTAGTTTACTTTATTAATCAACATCAAACTATATATATATATATATATATAGATGGTAAAGTAACTCAAATGAACCCTGATCTGTGTCATATTTATTCAAGGACAAACCTTTTTTTGGTAGAAAGAACTAACCTAACAATCTATCATATTCTTATCTATAATCATCTAACTCCTAAAAAAAAAAAACAATCTTGAAAAATTAAATAAAATAGGGTTCCTATCTGACCTAAAACCTGCCTGCAGTATTTTCCTTTATTTGGTGAGACCTGTCTGTGGTTTTAATTAGCAATCTCATTGGGCCAAGATATTACTATTGGGTCTCAAACAGTAGGATTGGATATACTGGTTTTATGTCTTTTTGGGCCATGAATTGTCTGGATTACATAATAAAACTTCCACAAGTTTAGGGTGTTCTCGCGAACAATTCTTCAAAACTTGCATTGGTAACTGATTCACACCACCATCTTCGCAAATGTGGAATATCATTCAAACTAGTTGAAGGCCCATGCATTGCACGGTTTTATGTTAAAACTTGTAGAATATATATAATTATTATAACCAAATAAGTAATTATCATAACGAAAGGAATAAATTGAATTGGTATAACAATTATCTTCTAACATACCAATTGTGCTATAATGTCATTTATAGTTACATGTATCAAACTTTGGCATATGAATTTTATATCTAATGAATCTACAATATAAGTGATTTGCAGTATTGTTAACAATAATATTAATGATTAAAATCTTTAGACATAGTAACATAAAATTGGCCACTTTTTAAAGATAGAACTATTCGAGGAATAGAACCTTTGTTCTAATTAAAAAAAAAAAAAAATTGCAAAGTTCTACATCTAGATTACAAACCTTTCTTAGGACGCTTGAAATCTTTTTTGACAAACCTTAAAAAAAAATAAAAAATAAAGAAGAAAATTAATCAGAGTTAAAAAAACAAAGTACCATATAGATTGCAAAATTGTATGTAAATTTAATAGTCTATGATTGGAATTTGCTACAACAACTTACATATATATTGGACAACAAAATAATTAAATTGGATCAAACCATTAACATATGAATTAGATCAAACATAAGGAAATTATCCCCTCAAAAAAAGAAAAACATAAGAAAATTAGCTTAAACAAAAGGCAACAAATACATAAAATGTATTTAATTGATTATAATAAAAAATTACAGTAAAAAATACATACCTACATGATTGTAGGTAGAAAAATGGAAGCCTAAATAAAAAACTGTACAATAAGTTGGAGAATGAAAAACTACACCAACTAATGGTGTATATATATACATACTCCACCTAGAAAATGAGTCCAAGTAAAAATCAAATACTCTAAACTCCTTGAAGTTACCTAATCAAGAAGTTTAGGTTAATTACATATTAGTTTTTTTTTTTTTTTTTTAAATACTTTATCCCAAAAAATAGTTAACATTATTAGCTAGATTGTTATTAGATATATATATATATATATATATTTTTTTTTTTTCTGTTTACGTTAAAGTTAATACCCCAAAAAAAAAAAAAAATTACAGGAAGTAGTATGTTTTTTTTTTTAGAGATACACTTACTTTATGATAACAATGAATTAGAGATAACAATGAATTAAAGTCCTGATTTTTTGAATTTGAGATATGAATGAATTAGAGTCCTGATTAATCTAATATTAATCCGCAGTTTTTTATTTCATTTTTTTTTTTTTAGAGATACACTTACTTTATGATAACAATGAATTAGAGATAAGAATGAATTAGAGTTTTGATTAATCTAATATTAATTTACCTACAATCTTACATGAAGTAGTTTTTATTTTACACTTACTATATAATATTTTTTTGATTAATCTAATATTAATCTATACCTACAATCTTACATGAAGCAGACGTGATAGTCGCTAACCCATGCGATGCACCTGATAGTTAATAAAAGTTTAAAATAGTATGAAGTATTCTCAATCCTCTACCTCTTTCTCTATTCTTCTTTATCATCTATGCATAATATTCCTATTGGTTCAAATAGTCCACCAAAAGAACTCCTACGTTTTTTTGTTAGCAAAAGATTAGAAAAAAGAACTCCTACGTTAAACCTATTAAAAAAAAACCAAATAATAAACCAAATTAAAAAAGGTCTCCAAGTTGAACAAAGAAGAACTCCTACATTTTTGTTTTTGTTTGAAGTAAAAGATTAGAAAAAAAGAACTCTTACGTTGAACCTATTAAAATAAATAAATAAATAAATAAATAACCAAAAAATAGGTGTAGCATGAGGTTTTATTTTATTTTATATATGGTAACAACAGTTCTAATTGGTTTCAAATAACTCTGACAATTAAATGATATGGTTGGAGCCATGCTGGATGATCTTTCTTGAGCTTTTGAGTATGTTAGCAACAACACCACCAATTTTAGCGTGTGTCTAATTCTCTAAGCAGTGGCCAAAAAGCAAATTTTTATTTCTTTATTTTTTTTTAAAGAGATAAACTACTTAATGATAAAAATAAATTTAGAGTCCTAGTAGTATACTATTCATTTTTAGTTTTTTAAAAATCTAAAAATTTAATAAAATTTCTGCAATTTGGTGAAGCCACGTAGCATAACCACGACGTCTAAGCCCAACTTTTATTATATATAATATAATATGATATAATATGATATGATATGATATGATATATAATTACAAGTATTTATTAGAATTCTTGTTTGGCTCTAGTTATCAGATAATAAGATTTGAAAATTCAAAAGTGAGTTCTATAAATAATTTCGCAAAACATCATGTTGATCAACTAGTGGAAACTTTGATGCCCAAATCGTCCAATGACATACAACTGAGTTTGGTTACCCAGCTAGCTAGGAAAATAAAGGAAAATGGGACACAACAAGAAGGGAATTAGTCAATAGTCACTTCTAAGGTTGAAACATATCAATAATATTAGATTTGAGCTGGACTAAGGTTGAACTCCTTATAATCCCAACTTAACTCATAATCCATCCCCATAATTAGAGGTGGGTTGAATAAGAGATTTAAAGTTCAATTTCTGCTTACGTTAAAAACTAATTGATGTCTCGGTTTAATAATAAATAACTATTATCAGGAGCGGACGCTATAAGTTGAAACTCTCTTTCTCTCTCTCTCAAAAAAAGAAAAAAAAAAAAGAAACTCATAACCCACCCCCATAATCAGACCCATAGTCTAATCTGTAACCTGATTTATCAATCAATTTATATATTAACAAAAATTACTCTAATACTTTTTCTATAAAAAAAAATAAAAAAAATCCAATATCAATTCCAACTATCACACTTTATGTCTATCTACGATACAAACTTATATATTCCTTTTTTAAAGATACATCAATAAAATATGAATGGTATGGTTAAAATCCACTCAAAAAACACATTATTTTTTAATGTGTATTTTTTGGTGTAATTTTATACACAATGAAATATTTTCTATTTTCAAAATTTAAATCTCTTTTTTAGGTAGCCAAAAATTAGCTTTCTCAATGGAAACGGGATTCAATGAGCTTCTCCAACAAACATCTTCTATTAAGTTCTACTACAGTAATGAACATAAACCAAATGCTTCAAATCACATGCATAATTATTAACAACATGAGTCACATGACATGTATAAAAAGGAAAAGAGAAAATAAAAAGAAGAGGAACCCCTATTACCCCTATTTTAGATGTTAGCCTTGTAATATATGCGAGAAACTCTCAAATAACGTCTTACAATTCAAAGCAAGACAAGATACAAAACCTACTCCAAATGATATTAAAAATATCATGGAACAAAATAATTTCACAAACCAAAACCTAAAAACATTTGGTAACCAACTAACAAGAATAGAATCTTCTCAACAAAAAAACTAATAAGAATAGAAAATCTAGTCAAAAAAGAATAAATTTTATAATTTTGGCAAAAATACAATGTCAGTCTCTAAAGTTTGCCTATTATGCATTTTTGATATTTAAAGTTTCAAGTGAATGTTATTGGTTCCTAAAGTTTTTTTTTTTTTTTTTTTTTTTATAAAAAAAAAAGCATTATTAGTCTCTCTATTAACTTCTGTTAGATTTTTTTTTTTTGGCCTATGTCTAATAGAGCAATGACATGACTTATTTTAACTTATGTGACAACTCTTTTATTATCGAAAAATTACACATAAGATATTCACGATATACACATCAGAAACACCAACTAATTAAGTATTTATTATGTTTAGAATATATTTGGCCATGCTTTTAGGTAAAATAATAAACAAAATATATATTCACATATTGTTCTAATCCAAAAACAATATTGATCTTTTATTTATTATACATACATATGCATCATGTATGTAAATATAACACACATGCGCATATGCACACACATGATATTAATATCTAAATAAAAAAGTAAAAAAGAGGTTAAATACCAAAGAGTATTAGATGGTGCCAAAAATTTAGCAATTTGGTACCATAAAAAGTTATTTTATCTATTTTATCCATGATTTTAAAAATCGGACTGAGGCAAAACCAGATTTGCCTCCAGTTCCCGATTTTGGTCGATTTGGGCATTTTGTACTGATTCTTGGTAGAACCGGTCTGACCAATTTGTCTAGTTTGGTTTTTAAAACCATGATTTTACCATTTCACTTTACAAAACACCCAACCATGGTTTTAAAAATTGAATTGGATCGGCTAATCCAATCGATTCAACCAGGTACCAGTCCAGTTTGGTAAAAATGTCTAAAATCGGTAAAAATCAGGAACCGAAGGCAAATATGATTTTGCCCCCAATCTAGTTTTTAAAACCATACACCTAACATTAGTGGTTTTATTTTAGCATTTAACACAATAAAATAATATATTTACTACAATAAACAACAGCCAACACCACCAACACAATAAAAATTTGGCTATTGTACACACGCAAAGATAACTATGCATTGTAGCTTAATAAAAAAAAAAATTTTGACTTTCCCTCCATTGATACAAGAGCATTTTGTTATATTTGGTTGATAAATTTGACATTTTAGCAATTTGCCTCTACCAATGCTAATGCTCACAATCAAATTTTGAATCAATTTTCATTACACATAGGAAAAAAGAGGTTAGATACCACCTAATTTAGTATTTACTAATTTAAGTTTTTAAAAGTATAACCATTTCTTTCTTTTTTTTTTTCTTTTTTTTTTTTATGGAAAAAAAAGTAGAATCATATTCATACATAGAAAAAAAAAATTAAAATTTTAAAAATTGTAGCTAAACAAATAAACTTAAAAAAAAAAAACTAATTCAAGCTCGCAATTTTCCTCTTTTATCTTCGTCATTCTTTTTTTTTTTTTTTTTCCTACTAAATCATTTTCTTATATCTTCACCTTTAAGCAAAGTGCAAATTTTATTAAATTTGATCTAAAAATAAATTAGCAAAAAAAAAAAAAAAAAAAAAAAAACCCAAAGAGAAAATAGCAGTGTTCTCTCTCTATGGGCCCATTGCAAACTTTTCCTGTTTCCACGTTTAAGTATAGTGCTTAGTTTAACCCAACAAACGATCACACGCAATGCAAACGGGTGTGTATATATATATCTGTGAGTCAGAGACGCAAAGACTGAGAGACAGAACGAACATTTTTGTTTGAGGCCTCGCATTATTGTTGTTGTTACTTGGAAAATTGATAACATTAAAGCCAAATTATCCAAATCTACTGTGCATTTTTTTTGGATTTTTTCCGAGTGTTACAAAAAAAATCTCAAACAAAACCAAATAAAAGGTGAAAAATCTGGCAAACCTTGGTGGATTGAGGGCTCGCTTGTCGCTGAAGCAAGCAATCTCCGACTACAGCGTTGACGACGAGGAGTGTAGGCCTTGGCGTCGCAGGCTTTTCATGGCGTTCACATGGGGTTCAGCGCTCAGGATCACACTTATCTTACTCCTCTTCGCTGCGGTGGTCACCGCTTGTTTCACTTTCCCCATTGAAAAGGTACAATTTTTTCATCTGGGTCTCTGTCATTTTTGCATTTTGAGGATCTTTTGTGGGTTTCTTGTGTTTGTGTCAGATTTGGTGAAATTGGTTAGTGGGTATTTTTGTTTAGTTTTGTTGTGTGGGGCGTTTGTGAATCTTTTGGATTTTGGGTTAGGATAGGTTGGGGTTTCAGATCAATTAAGGGAGTTTTTTTTGAGTTTGTAAGCAATTTGCTGGGATTGGATTGAAATCTGAGCTGATGTTTCTGTCCCTGAATGGTCATTTTTTGAGTCACTGCAAATTAAAATTTAGAACAGAAGGAAGATTAAAAAAACCCCCCAATTTTATGGGGATATAATTTCACTTTGAAGTAGGCATGTAATTCTGTACCCAGTTTGATTTTTTAATTGCAAAAGAGTTCATTTCCTATCATGAAAAATTGTATGGCACTTTGGTATTCAGGCTGTCTACAGATAAAGGTATCAGCTTGGTCGCAAAACCTAGTTCATATTCTTATGCTAGCTTCAGTTTCTAAGTTTGATATAATTTGGATTCCTGAAAAGGATAGTGCTTTGGTACTATGTAACTATATCAGAGCCTGCAATCTCAGTCTACAGTCTTGCATTTAAATCATATTTGACAATGTAGTATGTTTATGTTAGGGTGTGTTCTTCTACTCTATAGCATCTGTTCTTCTATTTTGTTGGTTGCAACAAGAGTGTTTTATTGTGGATCTCGTCCTTGATAAACATTATATCCTGAACATTCTGGAAACCTTTTTTTTTTTTATATTATAAAAGCTTTACAATATTTTTTGAGTAAGAAAAAGGTTTACGCATCATCTGCTTTCTGCAGATTCTGAAGAACTTCTTATTATGGGTTGAGCAAGATCTTGGACCTTGGGGTCCACTTGTGCTGTAAGTCAATTGCAAACTTCTAATGCTTAGTGATTCACTATTCTACTTTGCATCAAATGGTAATCTTGATTTTTGGCTCCTGTCTTTGGGAATAAGGTTCTTAACTCTGATATAATTGCAAATCACATTTTTATTGTACTCATCGCTTAAGTGGGAATCCCTGTTATAGATGGCACATGTTAGAAGGGCTGTTTGAAGAGTTCAATTAATTATTGGCCTGAAGTATATTCTTTGTAAATTTTTTCCTAATAGTTTTATGCAACTATGCTTGCAGAATTTTAATCCTATTTTGATGTTTCATGGACTGTTTGACAGTCTGATCTGGCCAGCTTAAAAATGGTCGATAATACATATTCTGAAAGTTGTGATTAACCAATTTTGCTTCCCCTCCCCTCCTTTAAAAAAAACTAGATCCTATATGTGTGTGAATGATATTAATGAGTTCGTAAATTATCTACTTGTTATATCACATGGATATCCAAACCGAAGTTGGCCACTTATGATACTAATGGAAAAACAATTTTGAACTAGATTGCTTAATCGAACCCAACTTGAACCAACCTGCTGATTATGTTATGTTGGGATTATGGAAAACTATATTATATTTGGAACATATATGCTGATTTCGAACTTCATTTAATTTATTTGTCATTGATTAATTTGGTTAGGGATGTTCAGAAGACTGACTTGAATCTAACCCTTTCGATTGGAAATGGTGCTATAGAACGAAAAAGTTATTTTGCTTAATTGAAATTTTTTGAGAGACTGGCCCTTTTTGTTATTAAGATTAATGGTTAAGTTTAAGTTTATGATTTCGTTTCCTTGACAAGTCTGAGCACAGATGAGTTCATAGTTCAATAGTTTTAGGAATTAAAGTCTTATGCGGACTGGATATTAATAAGTGGTTTCTCATTTGTTTCTTTGACTTTCAAGTTTGCTTCGTGATTCCTCTAAACTAAATTAAAGAGCTTTGATTTCTCTGTTATTTATGCTATTAATTTAAAGGGCATGAAGTAAAAGAACCCTATCATCGAGATCTCTATGAAACACCCGATATTTTGGAATAGTAATATGCACATTTTTTATGCGAAATCTTCATGATTTCTCAGCCTTTTAGTCAATCAGGAAATATTTAGGCATGGTGGATTGCTTACTTAAGCATTAAACTGGTTCTCTGAATAATGAATAACTTAATGCTGGATGTTGATTTTTGTTAACCTTTTAACTCTACTCTTTTGGATAATTGGCAGGGCTGTTGCATACATTCCCCTGACAGTCTTGGCAGTTCCAGCATCAGTACTAACTGTAAGCAATATCCCCAATTGCAATGCTTTAGCAAACCCTTACCCAACTTCAATGATACTAGTATCTTTTCTTTTCTTTTTATTTTTTTTGGAAGCATTATGATTTCTTTTAAAAAAATTGAATATGCTCAAAAATAGCAAATGATGGTATCGACTTATGTTTCTCATAAGCATTTCCCTTTGCAGTCCTGTCTCATTTTCTGTTCATTTCTGAATTTTCTAATTGTGAAAAGCATTAGTTAAGCTACCCCCCTTCCCCTCCCCCACCCAAAAAAAAAAGAGTGCTGCCTTATCTGATCTTCTCTCCATGTTTCAGCTTGGTGGTGGTTATCTTTTTGGGCTGCCCGTGGGCTTTGTGGCTGACTCGATTGGTGCCAGTATTGGTGCAGGGGCTGCATTTCTTCTTGGAAGAACAGTAAGTCTTTGACTGTTTAGGTGGCGCATATTTGCTAGTATTTTAGTTCCACTGGATGGTCGATTGTACATGCTGATAGAGAGAGAGGCACCTCATTTATTAAAATTTCATATACTGTTTGTCAATACTACAAATTCAAACGATAAGATCCCCAATGAGTTCTAACTCAACTGGCACCTCCTCCCCTTATAAGTTCTAGGTGGAGAGTGAGGTCATGGGTACAAGACCCATTGGGTGTATTTGTAACTTAACAATCAAGGTCATGAAAGGATCTTACCAAACTAATTTTTTGTTTTTTTCCTCTAATGTTCAGATTCTTTTTTTTCTTGTGGTGTTTTATTCCGTTTTTCAGCTGTACAATTTATTTTGGAGTTATTTGTTTTATACTTATGCATATGGGGTAAATATGTTTATCTTGATTCCTGCACAGATTGGAAGATCATTTGTTATTTCCAAGTTGAAGGATTATCCACAGTTTCGGTCAATTGCGATTGCAATTCATGGTTCTGGATTCAAGGTTTGTAAAATTCATATTTCTCTTAGAACTGATTTTTGTTTCTTATATACAGGAAAAAATAAAAAATAAAAATGAGATAAGTATAATCATTGATAAATGTCTAAAAAAGAAGTTGTTGAGGTTAGGACTTAGGAGGATGAGGGATAAAAGTATGTTAATAATACTTGTCCTAGGAGAAGAAAAAATTAACATAATTAGTGCATATGCTCTTCAAATAGGACTGGAAGGATCCATTGAGCAAAAGTTTTGAGAGTACATGGATAAATTGATTCAAGGGTTACCAAATTAGGAAAAGATTTTTATTGGAGGAGACATGAATGGTCATGTTGGAAAAGTGGATAGTAGGTGTTGTAAAGGTTGTAAGGTGATACTTGGAGAGAGCGTAGCCACGCAACATAGGGTGGTGGTACTAGATATTTGTATTGGAAGATGGAAAAGAAGAGGTATTAGACTAATAAATTTAATGATTAGGTGGTGGGGTTTCAAGGGAGAGAATCAAAAATGTATTTAAAGATAAAATGACAAAAGAAGGCAAGTGGAATTTAGGCGAAGATGTTGATTAGATGTGGAATGAAATGGCTAGTTGTATTAAAAAAAAAGGCTAAAGACATACTTGGAGAGTCAGAAGGATGTAGGCGATCAACTAAGGAGACTTGGTGATGGAATATGGAGGTTCAGGCAGCAATTAGATTAAAGGAGATAGTTATAGAAGCCTACCTAGAGACAATGTTGCTTATAAAAATTATAATGTGGCGAAAGAGGGAGGCAAAAAAGGTTGTCCAGTAAATGTAAGTCTCATGATAAATTATATAGCAAGTTGGGGATGGAGGGAGAAAAGAATATTTATAAACTTGGTAAGACAAGGGAAATGAAACCAAGAGACTTGAATGGTGTTTGGTGCATTGAAGATGAAGAGCAAAGAGTCTTAGTAAAAGTAGAGCATATTAAAGAGAGATGGAACAGTTATTTTAATGGAAACGATATAAAAGACATGAAAGATTGGAGCAATATGGGTAACCCAATGGAGGATAGAAATCGTAGATTTGTTTGATGAATTAGGAAGACCAAGCTAAAGGATGGGAAAAAGCTATGGGACCAGATGAAATCCCCATTGAGGTTTGGAAGTGCTTGGGTGATGTTGGTTGACAAACATTTTCAATAAAATCTTAAGTGCAATTAACAAAATGCCTAGTAAGTGGAGGAGAAGTACTTTAATACCTATTTACAAGAATAAGGGGGATGATTAAAACTGTACAAATTATCATGAAATTAAACTTATCAGACACATTATGCAACTTTAGGAAATAGTGATTGAACATAGGTTAAGATATGAAACCACACCCTTACGTCCAAAAAAAGGGGGGGGGGGGGTGGAATATAAGATTTACTGTCAATTCATACATTTTGAAAAGTTTTATAAAAGGATGCCTAATGCCTTGTTGTTATTGTAAGTAACTTTGGCTTAAAATAACTCATCTCTAGAGTTGCTGCCTTGTTTTGTAATTTATTGTAAATGCACTACTGTTGTGTTCAAAATCTTCATTTCTCACTCTGCAGATTGTTTTGCTGCTTCGGCTTGTTCCCTTACTGCCATTTAACATGTTGAATTACCTCCTGTCTGTGACTCCCGTTCCACTAGGGGAATACATGCTGGCTTCCTGGTTGGGAATGATGGTATCTTTTTTGCACTTGAACTTTTACTTCTCATTTTTCAGTGATTAGCCGAATGATCTTTATGTGTTAAACATGCTTTATGGTCATCAGAAATTTTGAATATAAAGTAGAGGTTGCAGTTTAATATAGCTCAACTGGCACCTCCCTCTCCCATAATAATGAGATGGAGCATGAGGTTGCAGTTTCAAGACCCCATTGGGTGCATGTGTTAACTTACCCCTAAAAAGAGTCATCCTTTAGTTTAATATATATCACAAGGGAGTCTATGGATATATTTTGGCGATGGGGGGATAAATCTTTTTAGGGGCCAACATGCCGACTTTGTGAAGTAAAACAGAAATTTGGTTGGGCTGAGGGGGGCATTGCCGCCTTTTATTCTATTCCTTTTTTTGTTTGTGTTTGTGTGTGCGTGTGTGGAGAAGGCTTTGTCATCGAGGCAATGCAGTCTTCTCCATTGATTGTCCTCCGGGTCATGCAACTGAATCATGCAACACTACTTTTAATCCTGGTGTGCTGGGCGTGCATCTCTACTATGGTACTATAGTGATCATGCAACACTATTTTAGATGTTAGCCTTGTAGCTCTGTTTTCTTTCTTTTAGGGTATCTCATTGTGTACTTCCTGTGCACTCGGGTCTCAGGCTATGCCTCTTTTTTCTCTTAAATGAAATGTTATTTTACTTATCAAATAACAATGTAGTATAAAATTATTTGGGCACATAATATCTGAAGCAAATGGATGGGGATGATATTTGGCATGAGGACAATTCAAAAAGAGTATTTTTTTTGATAAGTAACATAAAAATTTTATTAAAAACACACAGCCCAGTACATAGGAAATGTACATAAAGGCAAAAACATCAAGAAACCAACTTACAATGATCTAGCAACACAGAAAGGGACATACAAGAAAAAGATGGTAAAACAAGACACCATTCGAGAAGAGTAAAAAAGAAGAAAGACTTAAACTCAATAATGGACCGTTCACGACCCTCAAAACTTCTAGAATTTCGTTCCCGCCAGATACACCACATCAAATAGTGTGGCACAAACCTCCAAATAACTATATTATGATGACGCCTGAAATTGCATGTCCAACAATCCAACTAGTGCACTACCCTTTGAGGCATCACCCAACAAATCCCAAACAAGCAAAAGATCATACTCCACATCTCATACGCTATAGGACAGTGAAGGAGGAGATGATCTACAGATTCCCCACACCTTTTGCACATAAAACACCACTCAAGGACAACAAAAAGCCTCTTTCGAAGGTTGTCTATAGTTAGAATCTTGCCTAAAGCCACAGTCCAAGGGAAAAAAGCTACTCGAGGAGAAACCTTCAATTGCCACACCATTTTCCAAGGGAAAGAAATGCCAGTAGAAGGGAGATAGAATGATAATACCCACTCACCTTGAAACCTTGACTGCTAGCTGGCTTCCAACAAAGATTGTCAGAACCAACACCCCGCACCTTTGTGGAATAGATCAAAACCATAAACAAATCCGGAGATTGTGATTCTTGATCATTCACTAAACGACGAAACTGAATGTCCCAAGAAACTCTCCCATTTGCAAAGCACATAACCTCAGAGACCGAAGCATCCCTTGTCTTACTAATATTATATAAATCTGGAAACGCCTCCTTAAGAGGACGATCCCTACACCACACATCATCCCAAAACTTCACGAGTTCCATCACCCACTTCATATTGAATGAACTTGGAAAAATTCCACCAGCCACTCCGAATGAAATTCCACAAACAAACACCATAAGCCCCAGACACAGATTTTGTGCACCAACCACCCCACTCATTCCCATACTTTGCCCCAATGACCCTTCTCCAAATGGCATCATTCTCCAAACCATAACACCACAACCATTTGGCTAATAAGGCAGAATTAAACCTTCTTAAACACCTAATGCCTAACCCTCCGTTCTTCACTAGCCTACATATCTTAAACCTCTCAAACACCTAAGTGAATTTATGCTCGTCCCCCATACCAGTCCAAAGGAAATCCCTTTGTAATTTCTCCATCCTTGCTTGGGATAGGGAAAAGAGAAAGGAAATACGTAGGTAGGCTAGAGAGTACTCTTAATAAGGGTAACCTTACCCCCCCTTATAAAGCTGCCTTGTTTGAGGGGTGCCCCAAATGCATGCAATGCGTCAATCAGCTAAGTGATGCATATGCAATTTTTCTTGTGTCTCAATCAACTAATTTGTTTATTTTATTTTATGTATATGGTCATCTAGGACAACTAAGATTTTCTTATTGAATCTTAGTTTTTCGAAGGCCTGTAAATTAAATAAAAATAAATACTTGTCTAAGTTTAACAATTGAGACATGCATACATGGAAGAGAGTTTGTATGTCCTGATATTGAAGTTATGAAGTATACTATCCAGTTTAAATGGTTTGTTGATGTGTTGGATATGGTTTCTGTTGCAGCCAATAACACTCGCATTAGTTTATGTTGGAACAACTCTCAAGGATCTTTCTGATGTAACACATGGATGGAGCGAGTTTTCGAAGACTCGTTGGGTAAGAGACTTGACATTTTTTTTTCTCTCTCCTCCCCCCGCCTCCTTTTTCTCCCAATTTAGGCATGTTAAGTTTTTATCCAGCCCAGCACATGGATACTGAAACTAGAACCATAGCCCATCTGATTGCCTACTGGCAACTCACAGAGGTATATATGTTCATAAAGGGCATGAAAGGTTCTTGCAGAGCAGATTTTATGTCTTAAGTGAGATTTAGGAAATAATGATGCATGCTTTCTCTCTCTCTTTTTTATAGCCTATTCTGATACATGTTCATTCTTTGTACTATGGATGCAGGCATTTATCATATTGGGCCTTGCAGTATCTGGTAAGTTGCAATCATCAAAACTCATGCATATGCACATGCCAGGGTTACCTTCTTATTTACAATGTCTATGAAAAAGCCCCACCTTTACACTTGTCAGTATATGTAACAATTCCAAATAAAATCATCAACTTATGTTTCTAGTAACTATGATGAAAAGAGGGTTTCAGCTTTCAAGGGACTAGCATGAGAAATATGAAGTGCACATTACAGGAACAATCTATAAACATTCAAAGTGAAATCACAAATGAAAATTCTAGTAAGGGGGAGGGGTGGTTGGGGGGAAGAAGAAGTGAAGGAGTCAGTTGTGTTGGTGAATGCCTGAAACATGTCACACAACAAGGTCCACCATGCATGAGTTGTGGGAAACGTGAGGCTGGTGGGCCCACATGTGCCCATATTGTTGTTGGTTTTTATTTTTTCGAAGAAAAAGAAAAAGAAAATAAACTAGTATTTGAATCTTCCCAATTCCTTAAGTCTTATTTATTTATTTTTGGCTTGTCTGCAGTGGTTTTGATGGTTTGTGTTACTAAAGTTGCCAAGGCTGCTTTAGAAAAAGCTTTGGCTGAAAATGAGGATATTGATGGCGTTTTAGCATCACCACAGCTACCCATTGTAGCTGAACCACCTGTGGATCTCAACCAGCCTCTCATAATCAAGATAGACCCTTCTGAAGACAATCATGAAAAATGAAATTAATGTTGTGTGTAAATTCTTCCCCTACCTTCTTTTATAAGGCCATGTCTGTCTTATTATTTGCGGCATTTGGAGCTTTTGATCCATGATCTGTATAGTCCCTTCTTTTAGTAATTTAGTTTCAACAGAAATGGCCGATTTTAAAATTAAGAATGTACTATAATTCAAGTGTAGCTCGTGTCTGAAATTGGAAAATAAAGGTCAAAGGAGTTAATGAAAGTATGGATTTGAACTTTGAATTTTACTTGGTATTTGGCTTTGTTTTGATAAAACTCTCTCTCTCTCTCTCTCTGTGTTTTGACAATACACACTCTCTCAAAAGTACCTATAACATTAATCCAACCGTGCATTTGTCAATAGCAGAACATATTGCTCTGGTCAGTCCACGTGAAAGGAGCAGGTTCTGTATTTGGCCATTATGGGAAATAATGTCTATTTCCCCACAATGTTTTATCGTTTGTCATATATCTATAAAAATGAGTAGAAATTCAGATTTCTAAATAAAGATTTAAGTAATAAGATCAAGCAAACAATATGATATCTCGTGCTTAATTAGTGAGGCTTGACATGATTCTTGTTGGATTTTTGGGTTTGCTCATATGACCCTGCGCGATATTAGTAATGATTGATTTGGATCATTAAGCACATCCAAATTTCCGATCAGAACAGTATTCTGGATTAAAAGTCCTTATACAAATACTCATTTGTGAACTTATATTTACTAATCTACTATCATTCAAACGAGTCTTTTCACTTTGGTAGATTGATTACCAAGTCATTGAATTACTTTTGCTTACCAGTGGATCGGAAATTTCGTGCTGAATTAATGCCACTGTTGGATATGAGCTGGATTGTAATGATGTTGGAGGATTGTGAAGTAGACAGCCTGAAAATTTAACCTTTGGTGGATTCTAAGTTTTGTTAGTTTGAAGTGTTGTATTTCTTGTAACAAACAATAGGAGTTAATGGATGGATTTAGAGTAGGTATTATTGGTAGTATTGAGTGTTTAGGGATAACAAAAGGCATCACTTGATGGACCGTGTGTTGACCAAAATCCATACCTTTTTATTTTTATGTAACATTTAGTTCATGTTTTGCGTCACAAGCTTTTCAAGTTACAACCACAAGGTTGCATCCTTGGATACATGCCACTATCATCAACATTCAACAACCATGGCAACATGTTCATCATTCATCTGGATTTTGGTGGTCCAATTATGAACTTGGTGACAGTGGCTCACCGACTAGATGGTGGATGGTGCGTTACAAAATGCAAGCACTTAAATGCTGGAGCAATTTTTCTGGGGAAGAAAAGTCGTCTGTTTGAAACTTGGAATTGGAGTAATTCAAAAGTAACCCTAATGATGAAAGGTGAAGCAACATCATGTAGTGTCTCATCATGAACCTTTGAATTGCAAAGTGGATGCTATTAGTTTTTGTGGCTTTTTCCTTTCCAAAGAAACAATGGAAAAGCCATTCTCCGTCATTTTTTCTTTTTTTAAAATTTTGTTCCTACATGTTACCTTTCCCACTGCCTTCTTGTGTGCAATTTTGGGGGGTTTGGGACCCTACCATTTCTTAGTGAAAGGGCTAACAATATTCCAAACTTTATATGGTACGACTCCCATTTATCATCTATATCTAGCCTAATATGATCAGAACCACAAATACAATGACTGCCTCTTGGATGGGCCACAGCCTGAAAATCTCAGCCATTGGTATAATAATAATAGTACACACACTGATGACTGAACTTTATGGGGTCCATACCTTATTATATATAAGCTATGATTAGTGAGTGTTACACAAAAATGCATGTTGCTCCAAAGTTAAAGGTAGCCAGAAATTCCAAGCCCTTCTGTGGAAAAATGCCAGGATTCAGCATTTTTCCATTTGGTGGTTGCTTTGATGGATGCCGTGACCACACTCAAGCCTCAGGATTTGGCACAAGGATCTGGAACCTAAGCGACCGGCCTGTGGAATTGCAAATAAGGGTGGGATCAATATTGAAGAAGGTTCATACTTTGAAGCCAGGCTTTTCTAAGAGACTGAAATGCAAGAGCATATACAAAGCTTATATGCCTGGTAAGAGTGGCATTAGTAATGGGGGAATGAAGAGCTTGCTGTATTACTATGATGAGACATGCCACCCTTATGTTTGGATAAATGACACTGGTGGTGACTCATTAAGGATGGTCAAGCAACAGTATATTAGTCTTGATGACCTGAGAGACTACTCTGAGATCAGAGTCTTTAGGGACCATCAGAGAGGCTGCATATCTGTGCGCAAGAAAGCTAGGCCAGATATTTGCTAAATATTCTTTCCAAGTCTCAACTAATGGCAGGTCTGAGTGATATGTGTTGGTAATGACAGTAGAGCTTGTTTTCTTTGCTCTTTGTTGTTTTTTCTCTTTTCCTTTGGATCTTCTTTTGCTTCTTGTTTTGTGAATGTATTTGAAAGAACTCAGATGGTAGTCATATTATTGTATGTACCAAAGTATTCTGCAGAATGAAATAGTGCAGATGTTGGATCTGGTTTTCTTACCAATTCAGTTTAGTCCCAAAAATTAAAAATGTTCCTTCTTGCTCTTTTGGTGAATAGATCTTGCAAAAGCAGTACTTATAAGTTATAAGTTTATGTGAGACTGTATTTGGCTAGTATATGCTGGGATCTTTCTGGCATGTAGAGAATGAAAATGTATACTATAATTTACTGCCAAAAAAAAAAAAAAAAAAGGGAAGATTTTTAGGTCTGTAATGCACATTTATCAAAAAATTTCTTCAACTTATTTATGTATGTATGTTGCTAACATAGGTGTCCAGGGCCCTTAGAGAACTTGCCTAATTTTCAAGTGAGTGTAAGCCTCCCATCCCATCACACGCATTGGATAATTATAGGGAGAAATATCTGCTTCAAGGTATTATCTAAGAGACTAGAGAAGTCTAGAACACAAAAAGTCATGAATCACATGAGGCCTATAAACCACTAGTTTAATGAATGGATTCAATGCACTGTGATTTCCACTTAAAATTCCAAGAGAGGGACACCATAGTTTGAACTTAGAGGGATTTCTCTGAGTCTTTGCTTAATGAAATAATGGAGGTGAGAGCTATAGAGAGTGACATCGGATGTAGCCTACATAATGGATAATTACACTCTACCTATTTTTGTGGCTTGGGCCTAATTTAATTTGGCAACTTGCTTGTGGTTTGAAAAGTTGCATTTTACCTTACATGAAGTATAATTTCTTAAATAAAAAGTAGTCTACAAGTTCAAATCACTCTTTAAAACATAAACACTTGACAAAGAAAGATAGTAACCTCATGATAGTATGAATATATATTAAATTTATGAATAAAAGGAATACAATTAAACCTCAGGCAGGTAAAATTCAATCTAGCTACAAGGTCATAAATGGAATTCTTTTCCAAACTACAAGGGTAAAGGGTAGAGCATAATTAACGTTATGAGTTATGATCATGACTGTTTAGGTGGGAAGAAAGAGAGTTACACTTGTGGCCATGATGACAAATAATGGCCTTTGGATTTTGGAATGATTTAGCGCATAAGATTGATGACAATTAGCATGCAAGTAAGGTTGATAATGGTGCTGCTTAGTCTTTTTTTTGGGCTGAGATTAGCCATTTTTCATTTATATATATATATATATATATATATATATTTCCTCTTCATTTTTACATACTTGTCTTAGATTAATGTTTTTAGTTATAATACAATTTTTAAAAAAAAATTAAGTTTCAATTTATGATGTCCGCTTTTAATAATAATTGACACCAATTGATTTTTGATGTAAGTTGGGATCAAACTTCAAATTTCTTATTGAATGACAAGAAATTTTACTAATTGAATTAATTGAGCTTAAATGTGCTTTCTAATTATGCTTTTAGCAACAAATGGCTAAAAATGGTGTAACATATAGTGTTATTTGCCTAAAATAAATAAGTAAAACTTATGTACATTTTCTTTGACTTATGACTTATATAGTAGTTTATGTTCTCTAATTAAAATCAATCAATTGTAGTGTTTGATGACATATAGTAGTTTCTAAGATCATATGATTGAGTTTTAATCGGAAAGCATATAGCATTAGAAAAAAAAAAAAAAAAAAAAAAAAAAAAAAAAAAAAAAAAAAAAAAAAAAACCAAACAAACAAACAACCTTTACCTAAGTTTTATCTAAAATAAAACACCCTCACTTCAACGGAGTTGACTCATTTGAGTTGAGCCTTTCACACTTGCTCGTGGCCATGTGAATTCTTAGTTAACCAAGAGGTTTTTATTTATTTATTTATATATGGGACATGTTAACCTAGAGTTTTATCAAGAAGCCAATACAATATATGTTGTACATTCAATCACTAGACAAAGTAGGAGCCCACTGTGTGTTCACCGTTTGTGAATTGTGATAATCTCCAGCACCTCAAGTTTGGAATTTTCTCCGTACTCAGTCACCAATATATTGTCTCCTTCCTTGCTTCCAATGGGATGGAACGAATTGGCTCCTTTGGGCTTGCTTAACTTCCACGCTATAATCAAAATGTAATAATTGAGTTAATAGATTTTTATTAATTCTTATCTTGGTCTATTATTGACATCATTTTATCATTTTATATTCACAAATTACTAGTTGTGAAATTTTTTTATAAAAATTGTTGTGAACCCTAAGGATCTGTTTAGATACCGCTTATTGCTGAAAATTGAAAATTTATTGTTAAAAATACTGTAGCAATTTTTTTAAAAATTATGAATAGTGCATGTGGGACTTAGATTTATTGCTTCTTGTTGCATTTTCTGTACTTTCTGGTCTGTGAACAGTGCATGGGACCCCGGAAAAAAACGCGAAACGTAAATTATAAGTGCTTGGCAAACGCATGCTAAGTGTATTGAAATTATATTAATGGACACCATCCTCGAGTTAAAGATTGGGTCATGTGTCAAGTCAGAATCAGAACCACGGTTTTGTAGTGAATTAGGTTAGATTGGGAAGGGTCAAATCTGAGTTTGGAGTTGGGTATTACCAGGGGCGTAGTCAGGAATTTTTACATGAGGGGGCCGATTCGAACCATGAAGGTTGAAATCGACGACGATGAGTATCATCGTTGTATGGATAGTCTATATTTTTAGGTTGATATAGACCTTCTTTGAGATAAGCTCGTCGGATTTCATCTTGTTTGTTGATAGAGAATTCACATATTTGTTTACGTGATCCTGGATCACGATCTATCTCTTTAGATTGAATTCTTGAACATTTGGAGGGGTCAGGGTGTTCATCAGGCATTGAAGTATCAACATTTGTTTCTACAGCCACAGATGTCCTAATTTCTGAATTGCTAACATCTTTTTTCTTAAAGAATGCATCAATTGTTTTTCGTTTGCTCATAATTCTTTTAACTTTAAGAATATGACTCAAAAATTAACCTAAAAAGAAGTTTAAAAAATAAAATTTTAATTAGAAATTTTTACTTAGTTATATGGATGTTATTCATACTCAAGAAAAAACAAAATTTCCACTATAATTTAAACATACAACCCATTTTTAATACGACTTTAATTAATAATAACCCCTGGTACACAAAACCAAACAATTTAACAACACCCACGGCCACATTCACAGCCACATGATATCTAACTAATCAAAAATAGGTAATAAATCAAAATAATTTTACCTTAGAAACTTTGTTTTCACAAAGTGCAAAGATGGGTCACCCGTGTGGCAATGCCTATTGCCTCTGCCTGACTGCCTCCAACTTTAGATCTTCCCTTCAAGACCCATCACAAACAATCTCCCCATGCCTTCAATCATGCATTTCTCTAAAAATCTATGAAAATATAAAGAGCATGTGAATATTTAGGTGTAGATAGTTGAGGAAAAAAAAAAAAAAGACACTAAAAAGAGATGAATGTCTAATACTTGAGAAAGAGAAGAAAACTCACCAGTCACCAAGTTCCAAAACTAAAGCTGATGAAGAAAGAAAAAATTGGTCAAGAAATTTTATTTTATTTTATTTTATTTTTTTTTCTCTCGGACTGTGAGTACAGAGGACTGAAGTTTTGGGGGCTGGTAGGTGGGCAACGGTACCAGTGCAAATGAAAGTGTATCAAAGAAGACAAAACAAAAGAATAAGAAGTAAAGAAAGGGATTTCGTGGGTCAGTGGGTGGATTTTTTGAGATGAAGAGAAAGTGAAGTTTTGTTTTTAGTGTTTGGACTTGAGCAGGCCAGCTTGTTTTATTTGGAGTACATAAGGTGATAAGACCTAAAACTAAAGCTGGGCTTGGGAGAATATTTGAGCTGGACTTGGGAGAATAGTTGAGAATTGGACATGGGGGGCCGGCTGTCCAATATTGGAGGGGCCCAATTTTTTTTTTCTACCTACTCTAATGGAAAAAGTTTTTTTTTTGCAGGGGCCGGGGGCCCCCCCAAGCCACTATGTGGCTCCGCCCCTGGGTATTACTAACATAGGGATGACAAAAGGTTGTTGACATGGCAAATAAGGTCTTCTAACATAGTGTTGATGTAGATGACGATGATGTGTCAAATATGCAGATGTGGCTATTGATGACATTAGGGCTGATATGGCAAAACTAGAGGGTGACAAATGGAAGATCTAGGTTGGAGGTGTGTGAAGTTCATTGGAGGTGCATGGAGTTTGTGATGACATGCAAAAAGTTCTTAGTGCACCTATGAAATCAGGATCAACCCTAGTTTGAGTTGTCACGCCAATATAAGAAGTCAAGAATTGTTATGTGCAATTACTTTTTAGTTAAAAGGGGATTAGGACTCAGGATCGACCTTAGTTTGAGTTGTGATGCTGATATGAGTAGTAAGTAGCCAAGAATTGAAATGTGCAATTAGTTGATTTTGAGTTAAACGAGGATCGGGGATGTTGAATATAAAGTGAAAAAGATCTATGAATAAACTTTGTAATGTGTATGCACTCTTTATATTTTCTATACAACTAAAAACATGTAGTAGGTTTGAATATATAGGCGTAAATCTCAGCCAAAAAAAAAAAAAAAGAATATATAGGCGTAACTCGTTAAACAAAGGGAGACAAGTGGCAACATTAATTATTCTTTGATTTTAGTTCAATCAAGGGTAGGATTTGGAAATAATAGATACTAATAGGTATTATACAAATATGTATACTAACAATTCAGCAAAAAAAAAAAAAAAAAAAAAATTATGCATACTAACACACGTGTATTATTTAAGGGCGACCCAAGGCCCGGGCAAGTTAGGCCTAGGCCTAAGACCCCACCAAAAAAATAAAAAATTCCCCTTAGGGAAAAAGGCCCCACTTCTCATGAGTAAAGACTCAAATTTTTATAAAATTATATATATATATATATATATATATACTGTAGGGATTGAAATTGGATTGGACCCAGTACAGGACTGGGTTTTGGCCCAACAAGCCCAAACAATGAATTTGTAAAGCGTGGGTGAAAGAACTAGTTCTATTCCAGAAGAAAGACAATAAAAGTTGTTGATTTAAGACTATTAAACACCAATAATATAAGAAAATCTGTCCTCGGCTCGGCCTGAGAAGCTTATATTATAATATCTTGTACATGAACAAAGCTACAAGAGTTCACTGTATTCTTACAAAGATTTCTTGATTTTTTCCGATCCTCCTTTTTTAGGCCACTTTCCCATGTTATATACTACAATTTTGGTGTCATCTCCATCATACACGTGTAGGTTAGATTCGAGAAGCTCCTTCTTGTCCCATCCAACACCTCCCAGAACCATCAAATAGTAATTGTAAGACTGCTTGGCCACTGTTTAGGTATCACCTCTACATTAATGCGGCCAGAGAGTTAGTTGGGAGGCATTTAATGTAGAGGTAGTAGTTTTTGAAGATATTTGTTGCCTCCCTTTACTCACCCCTTGTCCAATGTCCAACTCCTAATTGTGATGCAACTTTGAAGAAGGTCTAGGGTGATAGGACATTCTTACTGACCTTGGATTCTCGTTTCTGAGATGACTTTTCTCCTCAGACGTGTGTTGGACTTATATCGTACTATCTTTATTTTTCTCTTTATACCATTTTCATTATAACCTCATTTGGCCATTCTCAGATTGGTTAATGTCCTTAAATTGTGCCATGAGCCCAATTCGTATAGCTTTAATAATACCTCCTGACTAACTGGCCTCCACATATACATATATTTATTTTTTAAAGGTTGTGCATTTTTTTTATTAGTGATGTTAAGGATACTACAAATTTTACTATTGGCTTACAAATTCCCTTTTTAATTTATCACAAAAAAGTGATTTAAACATTCATTAGTTAAATTGATGAAGTTCATCAATGAGAGTCAGTGTCACATTATATTTTTAACATTTTATAATGCTTTTAGCGCATTTTTCCATTTTATTTTTAGTAAGACTCTTAAAGTATGAGACCAATAGAACCCTAACCCAATTGAAACCCTAAAATGTTTCAAAAAAAATGTTGCAAATGTGTTAAATCATCAATTATAAGTTAATCTTCCTTAATAGTTTGAGAGTTGAGACTTTAATTTTTGTAAATTGATATCCTACAAAGTCACACACCAAATAATATCTATATCTCTCTTTCAAAAACAAGATACAAAATTAAAAATTAGATTATAATTTTACTTAACTATACATTGTCATATATCCAAAATAAAGTATCTTTTTTCCTGACTAAAAAAAAAAACTTTTTTAATTGTAATTGTGGAGCTAAAGAATTTGTGATCCCAGCCCACTTTACATTAGGGCCCAAGGCCTACGCCAAGGAGAGGTGTTGCTGAGAACATGCAACGGAAGTCCAAATGGCCTAGAGTTATAGCTGAGGACGATTCTATCCTCGACATCTCAAAGCGCTCCTAGAAGAAAAGGAGAGTACGGTATAGGAGCGGTTCAACGAAAAGCTAAACACCTTCGCATTGATGGGGAAATGACCCTTGAGCGGTGTGGCGACAAAGGACAAGGGAAAGGCTACTATTACTGCAATTAAGTACTCTGCGCCTGATAGAGTAATACTTTTCAGCTTTTACAACCACCCCCAACCACTTTGGGTATGAGCTGATAGGACAAGTATCAGACCTGAAAAGTTGAATCTACACATGGACGCTGGAGGGAGGGTAAAGGCTAATATAAAAGGAAAATGAAGCAATCCAGAAGAAGGAATTGGGACCAGGGCTAAGAACTAGAGCCTTCCAGGCCGTGCCGAGGAGAAAGTCTTCTTGGGCAAGCACGGTACACCTCTGTGCAATCACTATGAATATCATGACTAACCACTGTCCGGTGACCAAGATCTAACCTTTTAACTCACTCTCTACAAATTTATTGTTTGGGCCTTTAACGTTCGAACCCAATATACCAATTTGGGATTGTTACAAATAGAGTCCTTACAGTAATATATTTATATTTCTTTTTATTAATATTTATGATTCAATTATGATATTCAATTCTTTATATAAAATTAACATTAGTTTAATTGGTATTATTCATCAAATTATATATCTAATGTATCAAATTAACCTTAATTTAATTAAAATTAAATAATTTTATTTAATTAATATTTACCTATTAAAGATTCCGCATAAATTTTCCACCTAATACCCTAAATAATGTTGGGCGGTCCTGTATTTACATCATATAACTTATTAAATAGTTCCTGACTACGTGCTGGTCTTAATCAATCATTGCATCATCCATGACCCAACCATTTTTCTCTTATGACAAAAGATCATCCAACCATTCATTTTTGCAAGGGAGGAATGAATTTTTAATTTTTTTATGAGAAAAAAACTCAAGGGATTTTTCAAAAACTTGACCGTAGAAATTCCAGAAGATCCCCAAACCGTACTATTCACTTGCGTAGAGAGAGAGAGAGAACAAGAAATCGAAGAAAACAGCAAAAATCTATCTTTTAACACTATTTCTTTCACAACACTTTCCTTCTCTTCTCTTCCTTCCTTCAAACTATTCCACCCAAAGCAAACTCCAAAACCCATATACACATATCTCTTCTTCCTATCTACACCCTTTTCCCTTTCCCCGAAATTCCCAAATTTACAATCTTTTCAATCTCTCAAAAACCCAAATGGGAATTTCATTTAGCAACAATAGAAGAAGAAACAACCCATATTTTCAACACCCACATCATCCTCCTCCTCCCCCATACTATTACTCAGACCAACAACCACCACCACCGCCGCAGCCGCCGCCGCCACCACATAACTATGGTCCTTATCCTCCACCCCACCACCCTTATCCTGTGCACCCTTCTCCTCCTCCGCCACCACCACCACCCCAGAACTACTACTACTGTGGCTCTACTTATGCCAATCCCATGACTGCTCGCTTCAACTATAACCAACATCCCCACCCTTATGTTAACCACACTAATGGGTGGCTTGCACCTAGCCCTAGGCCACAAGCTGTGGACCCACCTCGTTATGTGGACCACCAAAACGCCAAGAAGGTGAGGAACGATGTGAATATTAATAAGGATACGCTAAAGCTTGTTGTTGATGAGCAGAACCCGGATCATGTCTTGGTCTCTTTTGTTTTCGATGCTTTGCACGATGGGAGGTAAGTGAATGTTTTTTTTTTTTTTTTTTTTTTTGGTTATGTGAATGATTGAATTTCGGTTTTCTTGAGATGGGTTTTGATTGTGGTGTTAGATTATTGAGTGTTGGGTTCGTTTGATTGGTGAAAAGGTTGTGGGAATAGGAGATGGAAGTGAAAGTTTGAGTCTTTGAAGTGTTATCTTTATTTTAGTACATGAGAACATTTAAGATTGAATTTCGCTTTTTTATGTGTTTCTTGAGATGGGTTTTGATTGTGGTGTTAGATTAGTGAGTGCTGGCTTTGTTTGGGTGCTGAAAAGGTGGTGGGAATAGAAAATGGAAGAGAAAGTTTGAGTCTTTGAAGTGTTTTGTGTAGGACATTAGAACATTGAGAGTTCTGAATCGTTAAAATTAGTTAAACTAGTTGGCTTAGCTGAGTTCAAGATTTCCGTTTTCAAGAAACTGAAGCAATGGTGCATATCAAAATTGTAAAATTAAAAAAAAAAAAGAGAGTTTTAATTCCTAACAGAGGGAGTTGGAAGGGTTTAGAATTGGTGGACATGTCAAAACCATTGTCAGGCTATGGAAATTTTAATTCCTCCCCTCAGCTTGTTGCTAATTAGAGACTGGAGCTTGCAATTTCAAGTAGGGGTTATATGTATTAGATGAGTGAGTTCCTAATTGTAAAGAGTTGGTTACAAGCGAAAGGTCAGCTTGTTGCTAGTTAGAGACTGGAGCTTGTAATTTCAAGTAGGGGTTATATGTATTAGATGAGTGAGTTCCTAATTCTAAAGAGTTGGTTACAAGTGAAAGGTTTCAGGTTTAAATATATATAGTTTTTTTTCTTTTTTTGTTATTCGTAGAAAAAAGAAAGAAAAATATACGGGCTGCCCCCGGGGGGGGGTGGGGGTGAGGTAGGAGGGGTTCACATTGAATTAGAAGCTGGTTGAAGAGGCTTGTAGCAGAGTAATGCTCCTCTCTCCGACGTAGAATGGTTTGGTCTTCTCTTTTTGAGCATCTGAGAATATGAAGAGGCAGTTTCAAGAAAGAGTTTTGAAAAATCCATTTCGCTGTTGCTACTATAGATTTGCTACAGTGAAATATCCGCCATTTAAGTCATCCAGTGTTAGAGATGAACTCATTAAAGTTTATCAGACTGGTACAAAATTGCCACTAGATGATGAATGTTGGCCCAACAAAAATTTTAAGTGGTTTTATGTAGTATGAAGTTCCTTAAAGTGTTTAAAGCACAATTACAACAATACATTAAAAGAGTAATGATCATGAAATCCAGTTTTGGTTTTGAGGTTTCTTTGAGATTATTGTAGCACTAGATCAATATCAGTACGATGATCATGCTAGAAGTTTTATTGTTTATTAGATATATGCAATTCAAATGCCAGCTGAATCACATATTATTTAAGTATCTTTTGTACACATCCTGTATACTTAAGGTCTCTCCTTGTCTCTTTCTAATAAAGTTTCACTATTACTTGTCCCAAAAATAGAAAAAGAAAAAGAAAATCAAATGCCTTATAACTGTCTAGTTTGACAATTTGATATCGTTGGCATTTTGGCCCCTACATGTATACATGCACTACAGGGTACAAAGTGACTACTATACTATATGAATGTTGACTTAAATATATCAAGGATTGTGTTTCTGGTCAACTATTGTAATGATGCAACAACAACAAAGCCTTAGTCCCAAGTCTTTTGGGGTCGGCTAAGGATCCTCAACAAGATTAGTTAGGGCTGACCACATTTATTCTTTTCCTACATTTTATTCTATCCAAAGTCATAGCCTCTGTTACTTCCTTAATTTATATGTTCTTTTGAATTACTTCTACTAATGTTATTTTTTGTCTTTCGCTGTCTATTTTCGTTCCCTCAATTTGAATCAACCCACTCTTTCTAACCGGTGCATTAATCTAAAAGCTGCATTCATTGAAACTTTACTTGGATTTATTGTGTATATGTTAATTTGGGACTTGAGTTATTGAAAGCAGCAATTATCATTTGTCAGAAGCTTGTTGAAGAATACAAAGATTTTTGTTCTCATTAAGTTATATACATCAATCATGACTGCTCTGCTCCGTGTCCAGTTAAATGATAATGTCTAGTGTTATTATTGTTGGTGGATGGACTCGAACTAGTAAGATAGATGTAAAATTTTTAAAAACAAAAAGAATTGAAAACTATACAAAGAAGGTGTTTGCCTATCTATTTTCAGAAAACAGTCATTTTGAAAACCGTAACTTAGAAAATACTGTGATCATCAGTTTAGGCAACAACGAAGAGATGTTTTCACTGTATCTTAAATTGATTTTTTTTTTGGCCCCCAAAGGAAAAGTGTATTTAATATATAACTAAGAATGAAAATCACTTGCATTAGCCAGGGTTCAAATCCAGGGTATTTTGTACAAATCTGGGGTTCAAATCCAAAATGAAAATCACTTGCATACACTAGGGTTCAAATCCAACACCAACAAAGACATCTAGGGTTCAAATCCCCCCACCCCCAACTATTGATGTATCCAAAAAAAAAAAAAAAAAAATTACTTGCATAGTTCAAGGCAGTATTAGTGGAGTTAATTGTTTTTTGGCCCCACAAAGGGAAAGTGGATCTTTGATTTACTTGTAATTGCATTTTGGTTGTCATCTTAGAAATTGTCGGATGGATGGTCCATCTTCATGTGCAATTCCTCATTGCTATGATGTTTTGTAAATTAGTCTATGCTTAACTTTTAGAAATTTCTATGTTCAATATTATTTCCAAGCAGCAAACAAGTGTCTTAAGACGAGCAAGAGTAGGAGTTTGGAATTGGTGGCCATTGAAGTCAAATGGATTCTCGATGTTTTGAGCTGAAAATGGTTGGAGGCTTGAGAAATGGTTTGTTTGTGGAGATTTATATGAGATGTGTTAGACAAAATGTGTGAAGGGGTTATGGAATGGGTGCTATGCAATATGTGAGAGATGAGAAGGGCAAGGTTTTAGTAGATAGGGGGTTGGGGCATGTGTGGTCTGGGTTTTGGCACTTAGGCAAAGTATGGGTCTGTTTGGGATTCGCTTATTTTGTTAAAACTGAAATTTTTTTACTAAAAGTACTGTAGATAAAGGTAAAAATTAGTCGAAATAGTACAGTGGGTCCATGAATAATACCAAAAAGTGCAGTGGGGCCCATGAATAGTAGCAAAAATAAGCTAAATAGTAAAATAAGTTGGCTTTTTAAGCTGGAGCCAAACGCACACTAATATCATTTATAAAAATTATAACTGAGAATGAAATTACTTCATGAACTTTTCTAAAAACAGTTTTTAAGTCATCTCTCCAAATAAATTTTTGATATTGAAAACAACAGAAAACAATTTTTTTTCTTGGTTCTGATTCTCAAAAACAATCAATCACCTCTCGCAGACCCTGCAAAAGTGGGAGCTTTGTACATTAGGTACAACATATTCTTGAAAACAACATAAAACAGTTTTTTGAGAACACTTTCAGAAAACTGTTCCAATCAAAGCCCAAACTGCTTTGAGTGAGCCTGATATAGGCCAAAATTTGAAAGTATTTTTTCTGGGCTACTTTCCTCCAGTCTTGACACCATTTCTGCTCTAGACTATCTGGCCAATGCCCACTTGGCCTACAGGCTATGGAATGAGATCTAGTCATCTCCCCATCTCTAAAACGTCTTATCCAAGTTTTATCATCATGTTATGATGTAGACTTTTCCAACCAAGCTAGCTGGAACGCTCATTTTTCTTATAACCTATTTTAATCCGTTTTAATGATAGATGGGAAATTACGTGAACCAAATACCGTAAGGTTAAGTCGTTATTGGAATTGTATGTCTTCTTACAAATAAAGTCATCATTATACAATCAGAATATAAGGCAGTTACAATGATAATAATGCCAAGAGTCCTTGAACCAAATGGCATCTTGATTCTCGTCCTCCCTAAATAGGGGTGGAAAGTGTGGCTACAAGTTCAATCCCATTCAGGCGTGTGAGTTGTATTTACCCTTTTCTTTTCCTTTAAAGATAGTATTTATAATGACAATAATTTGTGTCTGAATAAGTAAGGTTAAACGTGGTCTCACCTAACATCTTGCAAACAAGGGGTAACTTCTTATTTTTCCCTTTCACCATACTTGCCTCTTCTGGCTAATAAGCATTACTGGCTGATAAAATGCTTCTTGTGTCTCAAACAAGGTACTAAAAGAAGATCAGAATATTGTGAGGTTAATTCTGTAGAGTTATACATATTTTGACAACAGGATCTTTGAATTGTTTAGACAATTTGAAGTACCAAAATATGAGAAATTCAAGTCTATAAAAATCACTTGGAATTGAAAACAATGGTTTTTGAAATTGTGTAATGATACAATTGCAATTATTTATAGGTGTAAACTACATTCATCTAATTGCTTGATTATTTAAGTTTATTATCAATAAATAAGATGTTTTTTATTTTGAACGAGAGTTGAAACACATGGAATATTTTTGTTGTATATCTAATTTTTTTCTGGTTTGGTTTTCTGATGGACAGCATCACAATTTTCTACTTTGCCAAGGAAGAGTCAAACTGTAGGTTTGTTCCATTTTTTCCTGCAAACTTTACACCTGTGAAAATCCCCTTTCAGAAAGGATTTGGCCAGAGATTTTGTCAGCCTTCAGGAACAGGCATTGACTTAGGCTTTTTTGAGCTGGATGATCTCTCAAAACCATCACCTGGAGAAGATGTATTTCCTCTTGTAGTATCTGCTGAAACACTGCCCCCTCACTCAACAGACAAGACTCTTGGTGAGTGTGTACCCAACACAAACCCTCGTATGCAGATTACTCAAGCTGTTCTAGAGAAGAACAATGATGAACATTTCCAAGTGAGAGTTGTTAAGCAAATATTATGGATTGATGGATTTCGCTATGAGCTCCGTGAGATATATGGAATAGGAAGCTCGGAAGCAGAAGGCTTTGACGACAGTGACCCAGGGAAGGAGTGTGTGATATGCATGACTGAACCTAAGGATACAGCTGTATTACCCTGCCGACATATGGTGAGAGTTCATCTGTATTTTCTCCATTACATTAAAAGATAATAGTCAATTTTTAAATAGAAACTGTACACTGGTATTTTTTTATCCACACTGGATAATGAGATAGGATGCCAAGATTGATGATCAGGAAGCCTCAAGCTTGTTGTGCTTGGGCACAAATGATGTTGATGATTTAATTCCAAGCCCATAAGCCTGAGTAATCTGATCACCTGGCTACACTTGATTGGATCTGATGTGGTATTGCCACAAACCATCCAAACTCATGCTTGTTCTGATTTGTCTAGTTAATTTGACACTCATAACTTAATTTAAGCACATGAAAAGGGTGAGAACATTAGACAGTTGGGTCGTTTATATGATCCTTGGCTTTAATTGTTTCCTTCATTTCCATCTTTCTAGCTCTTTGAATAAATGAGAGCACACAACACATGCATTGAGGCCATCAGAGGAGAACTCTTTACAAGCAATATATAGATGAAAACTTAAAATAATAAATACTGACACCGCATGCTGTTTATGGAAAGATCCTAATGATATCTTCCCCGAGGGTGAAAATTTTATTTCTTACATGATATCTGAGTTTTTTGGAACAGTTGTGATAGCGTATGTACTGCAAGCTGGTGTACAATTTTCTCTCTTTTTATTAACTTTTTACACTTGAAACCTCAGTTGCTTTGTTCTCAAGTTGTATCTGGTATTTTTCAGTGTATGTGCAGTGATTGTGCAAAAGCGTTGAGGCTTCAATCAAATAAGTGTCCCATATGCCGTCAACCTATTGAGGAACTTTTAGAGATCAAGATACATAATGGTGATCAATGAAAGATTCTTTTCTTCTTGCCAACTTTGGATTGTATGGTATGGCTGTCTACTTTTTGTTTGTATGTGTCGTCATCTGTTTCATACCTCTCTATATATTCTTCTTCTTTGTATATTATGAAAATAGTATCAGAATTAAATTTTTGTCTGATCTTTTATTAACGTGCAGTGCATTTATTTGTGGATCTGTAAGTGTTTAACAGTCTTAGCAAAAAACATTTGTCTAGTTCTTGAAAGATTTTATTTATTTATTGAAAAAAGGGATAATAAAGGCTGTGGTTATGAACTGCATGGTCTATTAAATAGAGTTTGTATTACCTGGAACAACTTTTTTAGATTATAATATGCCTCACTAGGTGTTGGAATACTTTTAACACCCCCCCCCCCCCCCAAAAAAAAAAGAAAAAAGAAAAAAAGCACACATTATTGTATGATATCTAAAGTTTGTATGATATGTTTTTGAAGTGTTAGATTTCATTGTGCCTTATATTATATTCTTTACCCTTTCTGGAAAAAAGTAAAAATAAATTCAGTGTTGCACCTCCTTGATTAAAATTTTATTTATGCGCGTCTGTGAATTAGTAAATGATTTGGAGAATTGAAAGGCAAGAAAGTACAATGTTTTGAGGCTACTAGACTGGATGAAAATGCCAAAAAGAGAAGCTGACTGGGAATATTTGCCGTAGAAGTTAGGAATAAGTGGGACAAACTACAAATCTCAGAGGCTCTTGAAAGGAACCTTTGAACAGATGAAAACACAATAGTCGTGCAATAACCCTAATGATTCATTGTATCTTATTGAGCATTTTTTGGATATATGGCCTCTGATTGTTTTATACTTGCTAGTTGGGGTCACATTAATGGTTTCCCTTTGAGTGATAATAGTTACATATTATCTGCATTTTATGTGAAAATTGTGTCATTTCATCCTGTACAACTGGAAGTAATATTTAGTCTCTCTTCAGTTTTGAAGGATTTGGAAAATCCTTCATTGCATCACACTGCTGGTTGACCAGTTAGAGACTTTATGGTTTCACACCAACCCCACTATAAATTCACCAATTACAAATTTATGAGTGAACATTTTGAACTTGACTGCTTTATCTTTGTTCCTATGTAATGTTTATTTGAAACATAAAAAGTGAAGTGTTGATTTTTTTTATTATAAATTACATCCCTCTGGGATTGTCTTAGTGGTGTAAATCTATGCTTTTGCCATTGACCACTAGATTTGACCTTTACTTTTTCCCATCTTTGTTTCCTTACATTTTAGGCAAAGGTTTATAACAGTGCATAATGCTTGTACTTGTGTTAGCAGCATTGAGTTTCTTATTTCATCACCCAATTCTATTTATAACATTGCACAGCTTATGCTCCTAGATTAGGGTGTCAAGACTCTGTGATGATCTGTCTGTACAGGGTTTGAGAACCATATATATTCACTCTGCTGTTGAAATAGATTTCTCATCAATGATAAATAATAAATCAAGCAAACAATATGATAGCTCATGCTTAATCAGTGAGGCTTCTTCCCCCCCCCCCCCCCCCCCCCCCCCAAAGTTTCCATTATTTTATGATGTCTAAATTTGTCAAGGTCTATATGAACTTTTCAAAGTGCCAAATATCCTTCTAAGTTATATCTATCTTTACCCTTTCTGAAAAAATAAAATAAGGGGGGGGGGGGGGGCCCGCTTAGCACTGCCCTCCTTGCTTGAAATTTTATTTATTCATATATTTGTGAATTATTGAGTGGAGTATGACTTCAGATAGAAGAAAATGGAGGAAAATAATACGTGTGGCTGACCCTGAATGATTTGTTGAGACTTCATAGCCTTACCCAAAACTGTGGGAATAAGGTTTTGTTGTTGTTGCTGTGAGCTAGTGAGTGATTTGGAGAGTCAAAAGGCAGGAAAGTACAACACTTTGAGGCTACTAGACTGGATGAACATTCTAGGTCTTGTGTGAGTACCTTTTTTCCTTTTGTCTAACAGCCAAAAAGAGAGACTGACAGGGAATATTTGCCATAGAAGTTAAGAATAAGTGGGACAAACTAAGAATCTCAGAGGCCTTGAAAGGAACCCTTGAACATATGGAGATACAAAAGTTGTGCAATAACACTAAAAATTCATTGCATCTTGTCGAACATCTTTTTCTAAATGGCTCTCTGATTTGTTTTGCTTGCCAGCTGGGGTCACAGACTCACAGAAATGGTTTCACTTAGAAAACAAATAGTTACATATTGTGTTCATTGCATCTTGTTAAATTGTCATTTTCATTTTGTACAGCTGGAACTATTTTGGTTATTTTTAGTATTTGCTACACATTGTGTTCAGTCTCTCTTCATTATTGGATGATTTGGGAAATACTTCATTGCATCATTGCACTTATTGATGGATAAAGGCTATGGTTCCATGCCAACCCACTACAAATTCAACTGGGACAAATTTTTGAGTGAAAAATTTGAACTTGATTGATACATCTTTTGTGCCTATGTGATGTTCACTTTGAAACAAACATTAGTGAATTTTTTTTTTGGTTAAAAAACATTAGTGAATTTGTTATTATTAATTACATCCCTCTAGGACTACCCATGTGGTGTTCATATAAGCATTAGCCATAAACAGCTAGATTTCAGCTTTACTTTTTCCCGCATATTTGTTTACTACTTTAGGCAAAGGCTCATCTCAGAGCCAACTGCTTACACTTGTATTAGCATTGAGTCTCTTATGTCATCCATCCAATTCTATTTGTAAACATCACACAACCCATACTTTTAGACTACCGTGTGTGTTTGTGTAAGATTAGCCTGAACTAACTGCTTTCTTTGCCTCTCTGTTCTTCTTTGGGCTTTCAATTCCGTCATTTATGAATTTGAACACTCCAAATTGACTTTGCTTGATGTCTACGCTAAAAGGAAAAAAATTCCTAAGTTACATGTGCTCTCATAAGTAGCTTGAACTTTTGACTGGTTTAAAGTTTGAGCATGAAGATTGGTCCATACATACTGATTTTGGATTCATTCTTTACACAGTTGCATCTGGTTTTCAAGCTTTAAGGATGGCATTCTGATATATGGGCTCACTCACCAAATGGTCTTCAATATTTTCCATGATGATCCCAGGAAAAAAAAGCTGTTGAATCTATATAATCATACACGACTCTTTATAAGGAGCAAAAAGAGAATACAAATACTATCAAAGCATTCTTTGGTAGTCAGAACTTGTCAAATTCTATACCTTCATTATTGTTTTTTCACACACTATAACAAGTAAAATCTAGAGCTTTAACATTCATCAAAAAATCTAGAGCTATATACAAGAAATTGCAGAAACCATGTGAGCCCGTAGCCAAGCGAGGTAAGGTCTTAATAAATGGCCCCCCATCTGCGTTATCTTCTATTATTGATCACCATCCACGGACCATGTGTTTTCACGTGATGTCTTCAACGTAAATGGCAATATGTCTTCATAGCTGCCCAAGTCATATCTTAAGAGACGAGATGTAAAATCAAATACCAAAGATAGCTTGGCCTTCTCAAGTTATGCAAAATTATCATGACATATTCACTAAGCCAAGCCCCATGCTATGGTAATGACTGTCACTATCATAGCCACAACCTATACCGTGCAAAAAAAGTGTACATTTTACAGCCCAAAATCATAAATTTTATCAATTGCTCGAAACAGAATGAAAAGTTTAGTGCAATGCTAATTTTACCAAATTAGGTGTTGACTGGTTGCAAAACAAAGCAATAAAAATTAGGCTTGGCCTAAAACCTATTCTAAACCAATAGGTGTCCTTTAGATAAAATCATGGCAGGAAAAGCCATTTTGTTTAGGTCCCATAGTCACCATTCAAATGCCTTGTAACAGGTAAAGTGATCTGTTCAAATGGTAAAGGAAACTAAAGGGGGAAAAGCACAAGGATTTCATCAAGGTTTAGGCTTTTAAGAAGGTAGACAAAATAATTTTGCTTGCAAAAAGGGGTCCGAGTGTAAAGAAAATATCCCATAGAAACGTGATTCATTTGCATCCAAGGGCTGGTTTTGGTTTGTAGCTTTCTTTACCTAAATGCTCATCAGTCATCACAGAGGGTGCTTTATTAGTTGCGTAATCTGACCTATATAGATAGAGAAAAAAATTAGATGCTCCAGGAGCAATGCTCCCTCCCCTCACATGAGGGGTGGGCCTCACGCATGGGTCCTATCATGGGGTCCACCCCTCATGTGAGAGGAGGGAGCATTGCTCTCGGAGCATGTAAGAATTTCCCTATAAATAGATGACTACTTTTATTCTTTCCAATAGGCCATTTCACAACTGGTAGTAAATATGCATATTCACTAATAAAACAACTATTTTGCCAAGAGTCATCATGTATTCATGTTCCATAAACCGCTTGGATAAAAAGGCCAAATGCCTTTGGTAGTTTATAGAGCATCGGATTCTTTCTCCAATTTTATCAGTTCTTTGCCAAATAGTAATAACTCTGAACAAAAAAATCTTAGCAAAATTGCAACTTCTTAGGTCAAGCCAAATGGGCTATACCACATGAATCCCTTATTTATTTTATTTAGCTTTTACTTTTTATCTACGCTTCTTTAAGCAAAAAGCTAAATAAATTGTTTCCAAATGGACATTTAGTGTAATTTGATAGAAAATTAACCACACACTCTTAATTCTTCTAACTGAAATTTAACATTTGATGATACTAAAAAGAAATATTGAAACTTTGTTTGAACTTTTAACTAATGATGGCAACAGGACCAGGTCAGGTTGGATTATTGGTGTCCCATACCTATTTTGTCATCTATTTCTGCAAGAAAAACCAGTGGAGTGGGAGGGGGTAGGCAAGATGGGATATAGGTATTTTGTCATCCCTAATGAGGTGAATTTAGCACTAATAAAATCAAGATAAAATAGAAAAGAGAGGAGTTGTGGCAAGAGAGCAAGACTAGTGTTTTGAGGATGATAATAAAATATAAATAAAAAATTAATTTATAAATAGGATATGTATTAAAATACTAATATATACAATGAAATTAAATATATTTATTAAACAAAAAACATATGCACACTTAGGATAAAGTGGAAGACAGAGTGAGATAAGGTGGATCGAGCAGGGAGGGGCATTTTAATATCTCTATAAGTAAAGAAATCTGACATTAATGAAGGGGGCTTAAAAACAGTTAAATAAATGTATAATCGCAAATTCTAATTAACTCATATGATAAAATCTTTTATATCATTATGAAAAGAACACTATAGATTTCAAATATTATTGTATTGCCAAGAATCTTATAGTTTAACTAGTTGGTAGCTCTTGAGATATCTTCAACATCCAAGATTTAAATTTCTCATCTTCTAACAATCAAATTATCAAAGAAATAAATAATTTATTGCATCTAATAATAATAATAATAAAACAATATAATTTATTAACTTAGATAATAATTGTTAATCTATGTGACTTAACTAGAACCTTATTATGTTTCTAATGAAAATATTCATAATTCAAATTCTCTTTCTCCATTAACTCTTCGTAGTATAAGTAAAAATAAACATTTTCTAAAAAAAATATATAAAAAATAACAATTGCTATTTGCTAATGCTCTCTAATTAACGCCCTTTAGTCCAACAGGCAACAAGGACGAACCTGGCCAAATTTAGTTCATGATTACATGGTAAGACATAAATGGGAATATTTGAACGAATCTCTGAAGTCTGAGCTCGTAACTTAGTAAACTATAAGGACACTGATAACTGACCCTTGTACGTATCAGCTCTTCACGTTCATCTAAGTGAAGTTCTTTATAAGATGAAGAATCTTTATTTAGTAATCACAGATAGTTGTTTTAGTTGCTACTATATCTTCTATCCTATTTGACATTAGAGAGAGACAGACCAACCTCACTGATAATATCTGTTTGTGGAGTGTGGATAGAGAAGCTTATCCTCACACCCTCCAAAAGAGAATGCTCACATCTTGTTACTGAAGCTTGTCTAACATTTCCAATGATTTTGGTCTAAAAATCACATTTCAGTGTTCTTGATTAACGATGAATGCTAGTTGTTTATTTGTCTAGGAAAGCTATTGGCCGAATTGAATCACTTGTCCATACTCAATCTGTTTTCTCTTTGAAAGATAGAATAATTGCAATTATTTTGGTTCTAGATTAATACTAAACAAATACTGTCATCAAATTTCAGAAGCTAATTAATCTACTTTGCTCCAACTTCCAAGGTTTCTCTCAAGTCATTGTATATATATTTGATGCAAAATGTTAGAACTACAAATTTTGTCACTACTTTTATTCCACCACTCACTACTTACTATGTGAGCAAATTGTGGTCTTAGCATTACTTTTTTTTTTTTTTTTTTTTTTTTTGAGAAACAAATACACACGCAAGAGAGAGGAAAATGGGTTCTAACATAAAGACACACCACAACTCTACTCAAAAGTCATGGTTAGTATTACTCATTTAATAAAACAAAATGGGCTTTAAAAAGTTTGTTTACTCTTTTTTTTTTTTTTTTTGCTCAAGCGTATTGTTTACAATATGATTTTTTTATGAACTTTTACAATATGCTTTAAGGTCCATTTGGTAATGTTGTTTAAGTATTGTGTAAATACGTGTAGTTAAAAAAGTATTGTAAAAATACATATTATGTTATTTAAATAATAAAAACTGTTATTTAAACAATATAACCAAACAAACCTTAATTTCCTATTTGCCAAGGAATTGCAATCCCACAAAAAAGAAAATGAAGCAAGAGTCAATAATGGTTAATTAGTTTCATTTGTTATTGTACTGTTAATATAATGTCTTATTCAATACCCAAAAAAAAAAAATCCATGAGAGGTGGGACAAGATTTTTTACAAAAGCTCAAAACTCCCAAACTAATCAATCCATGAGGGGGGTGGGGGTGGTATAACGGAGGGAGGGGGGTGGGGGGGGTGTGATTTTCTACCAAAAATAAAATGGTAAATGACTAAACTACAAGCTACCTAAAGGGCCCCAATAAATGGTAGTATTTATTGTACCAACCAAATTGGGGAGAGAGAGAGTCTGACACAGTTCATTCACATCCGCTGGTAGTAATTAACAAAGATTAAAACCAAATCTGAACTTCTCACCATGACCATTTATGAGCTTTTACTCTCAGCCAAGCCAAGCCAAGCCCCTGACCTTTTTAGATGCTTTTTAAGCCAAGCCCAAAATCTGGGCTATGGTTAAACCTTTTTTTTTTTTTGAGCATCAAACTGCGGTTAAACTTGAAACCTTTTTTTTTTTTTTTTTTTGAGAAAGTAAAACTTGAAACCTTGAACTGAAAAAAAAAAAATACCAATAAATAAAGCCCCCTAAAGAAAGAGTGTGAGAGAAACCTTGCAGCAGCAATCTCTCTGCCAGTTTGCCCACATTTGCTTTTAGATTTCCTCTCTCTTTTTCTTTACCCTCAAATAGAGAAGCAGAGTCATCCCCAGAAGCTAATGTCCACCCAACGCCTCATAACCTTTCTCACTCACTATTTTCAAGACTGAGCCTTGTTGTTGAGTCTTCTACTTTCTCTGCTCAGAGACTTGCACCCATTTGTTTTCTCTGGGTTGTATTGCTTAAGAAACCTCCAAAAGAAAGAACAGAGGAGAACCAATTTTTTGGTGCTTCTTGTAATTAAAGTTAAACTCTCTCTCTCTCTCTCTCTCTCTCTCTCTCTCTCTGTTCCTCTGTTTCTCAGATCTACTAGCGAGCCCTTTTTTCTCTCCTCATTCTTGTACCCATCTGTTTGTTCCATTTCAGTAGAAGCCATGAGTAAAGAAGAGATTATGAAGGTCCAGGTACTCTCTCTCTGTCACTCACTAACTCACTCACTCACACATTGTATCTATTCTCTTGTTTTTTTCCTTGAAGAACTTTGCTTCATTTGGAACTCCAAACAATTTTTAATTTTTACTTCCTTTTAACTCTTTTACTTTCATGTCTTTAGTTGTTTGCATTGCACACTCAATCCTTTCATATGTGTAGTCATTTCTAATAACAAGCTTAGTATTTATTTTTTGGAGGTTCTCTTTTTGAATGATAGTTCTCTTTACTCTATGTTTTGTTCTTTTGGGTTGCTTGTACATGCAGAAATGTGTTCTCAAGGTGAATATACATTGTGATGGATGTAAGCAGAAAGTGAAGAAAATCTTGCAGAAAATTGATGGTACTCTTCCATCATAAACTTAATTCAATTTCTTGTGCTGATTTACGCATGTACTCAAAATTTGTGCTTTTTATTTTCACTGTGAAGTTTCTTTCATTCTTTGTTTAAAAAGATTATATTTTGCCTTCTAATTTTTAGGTCCATTTTTTCCATTTGCTAGGCGTTTTTAAAACCGAAATAGATGCAGACCAGGGCAAGGTGACGGTTTCAGGTACTGTAGACCCAGCAGTTCTCATCAAGAAGCTTACAAAATCAGGAAAACATGCAGAGCTTTGGGGTGCTCCAAAGGCTAACAACAACAACAACAACCAGAACCACTTGCCTAATCAGTTCAAGAACATGCAAATTGAGAATGGCAAAGGTGGGAACGGCAAAGGTCAGAAAGGTGGTAACAACAACCAACCCAAAGGTGGACAGCAAAACCAACAACAACAGCAACAGCCACAGCAACAGCAACAGCAACAGCAACAGCTTACTCAACAACTCCAGCAACAACTCCAGCAACGACTCCAGCAACTCCAGCAACTCGTGCAACAAGGAGTACTAAAACCAGAACAATTTCAGCAGCAGGTTCAGCAGCTTCAGCAGCAGATGCTGCAGCATCAGCTTCAACTTAAAATGAAAGGGTTACCAGATCAGCAGCCGCAACCATCGAAGGCAGTGAAGTTTGATTTGCCTGAGGATGATGATGATCTTGATGAGTTTGGTGATGAGGATTATGATGATGACGATTATGATGATGAGGATTTAGAGGATGAGTTGGATGATCCGCATCCCCCACACAATAAGATGAAACCTATGATGCCTCCTGCTAATGTGATGATGATGATGAATCCACAACTCATGAAAGGTGGGAATGGAGGTGGTGGTGGAAATGGTGGGGCTAATGGAGGTAAAAAAGGTGGTGGTGGTGGTGGAGGAGCTGTGCCTATTCAGGTGAGCGATGGCAAAAATGGAAATGGAGGAAAGAAAGGAGGTGGTGGTGGAAATAACAATCAGAATCAAGGTGGAGGAGGTGGCAAAAATGGTGGTAAAAATGGTGGGGGTGGGGCTGGATTTCCCTTGGATGCTAAAAATGGTAACAGTGGCGGTGGGGCAAATAACAAGAATGGCCACAATGGTAATGGTAATGGTGGTGGTAATGGTAATGGTAATGGGGGGGCTAAAAAGAATGGTGGGGTTCAAGCTATGAACAATAATAATGGGTTGCCAAACATGGGTGGCCTTCCTCAACATCATAATGCTATGGGTGGACCTAATATGATGGGGGGTCATCAGATGGGTAACATCCCAATGGGCCAAATGGGTAACATCCAAGCAGTCCAAGGCCTTCCAGCTGCTGCCATTCATGGTGGGGGCGGTGGCGGTGGTGGAGCCGGGTACTTCCATGGTGCTGGCCCTGAGGTGATGCCTGGGAACCCTTACCACGCACAACAGCAGCAGTTCTTGCAGCAACAAATGCAAGCGGCAGCGATGAGCCAGAGAGCTGCAATGGCAGGGGGCAATGATAGGCTCATGTATGCTAGACCCCCTCCAGCAGTGAATTACTTACCACCACATCCACAACAATACCCATACCCATACCCATACCCATACCCACCACCTCATCAAACAGGTCCAGGTCCAGAGCCATACACTGACTTCTTTAGTGATGAGAACACCTCAAGTTGTAATGTGATGTGAAAAGTTGTGTTGGCCTGGATTTGCTGCTGCTTGCTGCTTTGGGGATTTTAATTTGCTAGAGTTTTGTGGTGGTGGTGGTGGAGCTGGCCAAGTTCTTCTATGCCATAATTATACTTTGAAATGGGTTTTCAATTTTTAGTTTAATTTCTCTCCTTATTTTTTCCCTTTTAATTTCCTTTAATCCTTAAGCTGAATCTAGGTTTTTTAATTATCATAGGGAGTATTTATATAGATGATGATAATATATTTAAAGCTATTTAGGAGAGAATGAGAATGTAAGTGGGAAGGGGGTGGTAGAGGGGCAATGAGATGTTTATATGTGTTCATATGTTGCAAACAAAAATAAGATGAAAAGAAAAAAAAAAAAAAATTGAGAGAGATGAATGGGATATTAACAAAAAAAAAAGCCCATCTCTCTGCCCATTTCTCCCTCAAAACTCAAGAAGTACAAGTGCTCTTTCTTTTTATTATATAAAATCATCATATGCTTTTATGTCTTTTCACTTTAATTTTTAATTTTGGGTGCATAATAATTATACTGTTCCAGAATGCTCATCTACATTGCTCTTTATGTTATTAATATTGCAAACATATCCTGATCAATGGATTACAACGTGACTGAAATTATAGATGTTCTGTGTTGTGGGGCTCATTGGTATGAGTTGGATTCTATTGGAGGACCGGTAATAGTGGGCCCACCAAAAAGCTAAAAACAGTGTGTTTGGTAAGGTTCTGAACTTCTGATGGCTGGGTATGGCCCACGAATCATGAAATTAAACTAATAATCCAAACACATTATGGTAATACTATTATTAGTTTTTTGCTTAAATTTAGTATGTATAGAATTATTGGTTTTGTTGTTTACTTACATTTGGGTTTATACACTCACTCAAGTGTGAGAGAGAGGTTAAGCTGGTCAGAGCAAAATGGTACACTCTCGTGGATATATCCGTAGTAGTCGTAGCCGTAGAACATGTTGACAAGGACAAGCTAACTACTTTAATTTTTTTGAAAATCTAACGGCGTTGACACTTACACGAATTCAGGTAAGCGTATGGTCATATCGAAGAGAACAGAAAGGGCATGGGCATCAAAATAAAAATATATAAAAATATATACTCAGGGACCACAAGGGTCTATCATCATGTGTTGGATTTGTCACATGATCATCATGATGATAAAATGGGGTCATCAATCTCACACCCCATCTGTCTAATCAGACCAGTGAATTCTTTTGTGGGGTCTCACACTCCCCTCCCAGTGTACCTTCTCAAAAGTACTTCTCTGTTTTCTCAGCTTAACGATTCCTTAGCTATGATGTGTAGTACACATTGTAAAGATACAATTCCAAGTATTACTGGATTGTAGCACCCTGATCTTAACTAGTTTTTGGATTAACAATACTAGCCACACACCAAGTGGCGTAGAAGTTTTTGAAATTGTTTCATATGGTGACCAATTTGAGCAATAGTTTAAACAAGCTTTTGTTAGTATACGTGATATTATTTATTATTGTTGATGTGAGGTCGATAAGTCTATATCAAAGATACTTTTTTATTAAAGAGAAAAAAAAACAATAATAGGCACGCACCCTATTCCATGGCTTGCCGACTTGTGCTGTTATGAGAGATAGGTTCATGTAAACAAAGAGTGCTTATTGTTTATTATTTTGTTGTGAAATTGAGTACGATTTATTACGAGTGATAGTAATAAATTCATGCAAACAAATGTGGAGAGAGAGTGTTTATCACTCAGATTGCTTTGTTGTGAGATTGGGTGCTTTGTAGTGTATGTCTGAAGATTTTTGTGAAGGATGCAAAAGTCTTTGGATATTTGCTTACGCCAACTTGTATTTCAGTCACGAGGGTTGCACTTGCACGGGTGCTGAGAACCCTGAGACAACATTTAATGGTGGTAGCTCGAGATCCAAAATTTTCTGAGGAGTGTTTGGTTACAAAATCTAGCATAACATTACTGGGTGCAATAATATATATATATATATATATATATTTTTTTTTTTTGATAGTGAGGTGCAATAATATTCTTTTTTTTTTTTTTTTGGTGAAATGGTGCAATAATATTCACCCCTAGCTTTGTACGATTCCTAATCCAAATGGTTCTAAGTTGAAACAGTAATCATATATAAATGTTCAAAACTGAACGTGCCAAATTTCAGTCATGCCAGATGCCACGTGGAAGGAGGAGGTGGAGGAGGACTTTTTGACAGGCAGGTGAGGAATCACATGGGGTTTGCATGGGGATGAGGGTTAAGGGGTTGGGGGCTTAATTTGTTTGGACTATGGAGGTATATGGGGGCACAGGCACAGAGTCATCACATTGAACCTAACAATGCACTCTCTGCAAATTTACATATATATATATATATATATATATATATGTATAAAATTTATTACATGAAAATGATGCTACAGGAGTTGTTCTAGCTATGACTCTTAAAAATGATATTAAAAAAAATCCTATATTGTTTTTAGTTATGTGAGTACAGTTTTGTTTCATGCATGTTTCAAAAGCAGTAACTTTCCTATGTATTATTGGTATCTACAGGAAAAGAATTCATCCCAGTGTCAGACTAGCCTTGCTGTGTAATGATATTATTTGATCTTTTCAAACAGGAGAATATGGCTTCGAATCCTACCCTCTTGTTTCTTGTAAACAAAAAAAACATTATCAGATTTCATTGGAAAGTTAAGGAACTTTTATTTTAATGATTTTATTCATTCAAGAAGAAGAATTTGGATTCAAATTCTCATCTCTTAAGTTTTAATATATATATATATATATATATATTTTTTTTTTTGTGGGATAAAAGCAATTTTCAAATTGGATAATCTTTTATTTACTTTGAAAAAGTAAATAAATTACCTAAAAACATAAGTTTAGTAACTATTTTTAGAAATTTTTTATTGAGAAAAGAAAAAAATAATTTACTGTGGGGGCCTGTTAATCAACAGGCCCATTAAGGTCAGGATCATTGGGCCTGTGGCCCATCCGAGGATGCATATCCGTCCGAGGAGGCCAAGTCAGGTCACAAGGCAATTACCGAAGGGGGGTGGTGGTCAATATCACGAAGGTAGAGTTTTGTATTCGTCCGAGGACGCAATACTCCTCGGCAGTATACGTCCGAGGACGATCAAGACGCGGTCTTGTTGCAACCGGATCTCAGAATTATGTCACCACTGAAGATAGGATAACAGACCAAGGGTAAAAGAGAAAAGACAAAATAAATATCTATAACTACAGCTGCCTCCGCATTAATTACCTCTCAACCAACTCTCTGACCGCATTAATGTGGAGGTGATACCTGAACAGTAAGGAGGCAGCTGAAAGGAAGTTCCAGGAGGTACTAGATGGGACAAAAAGAAATCTTCCGAACCCAACCTACATGTGTGTGGTGAGGATGGAACACAAAGGATGGTATATAAACTGAAAGAAGAGCATGCAAAAGGGGATCGGAACAAAAAAAAAAAAAAAGAAAGAAAACATAGACTGAAGAAGAAGAACGTAAAGAGAAAAAGAACTGTATCGATTACCAAAACAAAACGATCGTAGAGCCAGCTCTGGGCCTTCGAGACACGTGAGGGTGAATCTTTTCATTACAAAAAAGTTAACTTAGTTCTTAACTCCCACGCTCTACAAATTATATTGTCTGGGCCTATTTACGTGCGAACCCAGTATCATTTTGGGTCGTTACAAATTGTGTCCTTACATTTACTATTTTGACAACTTTTTTTTTTCCAAAAAGATCCATTAACAAATATTCTAATTAAGGGCATATGTTAAGTGTTACTAGTACCCCATATTATTATTATCATTATTGCAGAAAATGTTATTTTTATGTTAAAAAATGATTACTTTAACACCCCTTGTTTTCAGAGGGGACTCGTCTCCCGGTTTGAAAGGGAATGTTGAACATTTGGGAAGTTTGAAATAATAACACAACCCCCTTCTTTTGCTGTTGTTTTTTCAGTATTATTTGTTTCAGTTCTGAGCTGCTTTACCTTTTTATCCAAAGCTTTAACCTTATATCGGGGAGAAAATCCAGGGAATCTGAGAGAAAGTGGTAATGTTAACTTAATTTAGTTTGAGAGAGAGAGAGAGAGAGAAGATGTGTAGGGAGAGTAAGGTGTGGTAGTAGGTTAATGATGAGGAGAAAACACAGGGCAAGCTATAGTCCCTTTGCCTCACTTTTTCTTTCTCTTTTGGGCCCTTAATTTTGACCAAGTTTTGGAACTCAAACCCTCAACTTTTTTTCACTCGGGCCTACTAGTTTGCTCTATTCACTGGCTTTTCCCTTTGCTTTTGCTGCATATACAGTGTTTCAAATTGTTGTGCTGCCATGTCAACCCCGAAGGATGATTTTGGGGGCAGAGTATAGAGCTTTTTCTGATTTGATGTTTTCTGGCATTGAAGGAGAGAAGTCTCATGTTGAAAAGAATAAAGCTTTGCTTGCTACCATCCTAACTTAGGTGTGCAGTCTCAATCTGGTTAAAAAGCAACATTGTTTTGTTATGTTACATATCCAAAAAAGTTCACTATTAATTAGTACAAATATTTCACATTCTTTGGTTTATTACATGTCAAATAAGTTCAATGTCATGTATTTTTCGTGTAGGCTAGGGAAGGAATAGGATTGCCACGAATAATTTGTTGTTACATGTCTTTAAAAAGATTTTAAAAGGAAGGAAAATATAACATAAATTAAGACCACCTCTATTTTTTTTAAGACATAAAAGGAAGTTTTGATATAGTTTAAATAGTCTTACTATGGTATACATTTTTAAAAGCTTCACCTTGGTCCAAATTCTAGTTGCACTAGATCCATCAAGATGATGGCGCGCACGTCCCATCACTGGACTTAAGCCGAGTCTTTTTTAAAATTCACTTCACTTGGATCTAACACAATAAATTTGATGCTTTTCTTTATTCATCTTTGGTCATTAATATGACTTTACATGAAAGAGAATTCAAATAGAGATAATCATATAAGTTAATTCCTAATGACCTAATGAAGTCTATTCTTAGTTTATTAAGGGTGAGTTTGGTTCAGTTTTTTAAAATTTGTACTTATTGAAACAACCGCTTTTTATTATTGTTACTCACTTTTTTTATTTATTTTTTGAGAGAGTTTCAACATTTGGCGTTCGCTCCTATTTTTAGTGTAGGCAAGGATCGAACCCCAAATCTCTTATACAACCATTAGAGACTTTACCAGTTAAGCTAACTGAAACTCACATTATTGTTATTCACTTGGTCCAATAAAACACAGAAAAAAAAATTACATTATTAGATCCAAAAAGCATGATTTGTAAATTTTAACAAACACATTAATCATAGTTTAGTAAATCCTGCAGAACCCTTGATTCCAACTTTATATATAAACAAACTTTGAGCAAGTCTAAAACAAGACTAAAACGTTTTGATCATGGTTTGCCAACATTACAAATTGAAGTTCTAATACATTAGTTCCTAATTCCTTAGAACCTAATAGTATTTTTTCCCCTAAGTTAAAGAGAAAAATTCAATTTTTTGTTTTACCTATCTACTTTTTCAAATACATTTTATAGCCAACATTATCATTTTTTGTAATAGTTTTCCTAAGATAAAGAAGATTGGGTGTGTGAACAAGAAAATGATTTTTTATTGGTGTGAGAGAGGTCCAGATAATTTAATTCCAAGTGTATTTAGAGAAGTTATAGTGCTCTCCACACCAAGAGAGTCACTTAGCTTAGATCATCAAAAAAAATTCCTCATACAAAGAGTCTATTGGAGCTTAAATTTTGGGAATTCACTATCTAAAATAGAAAGGATTTTGGGTTTGCCTTGTGTATTGGAGATGCTCGTTCTTTTATGCTTGTGCTTGTGGCATTGTTGTGATCCTTTGTTCTCAAAAGTACTTCAAGCTTCTCTGATCAGTCCTCATTAAGAACATTAGGATGCCATGTTTTAATTTCCAAAACCAATGCTAAACATTTATTTTTACACTTTTTATTCTCTGTTTTCTTTTTAGCTAAAGGTAAATAAGATTTATAGATGAGGTAAATCAGTTTGAAAAACATCATCCAAATCATGTGGAACACCTTTTATTCTCTTTCTCATTACTTAATATGCTAAAATAAAATACCTTAACATGCAAAAAAAAAAAAAAAAAAAAAAACTTAGTATGAGAGTTTATTTTATTTTAATGTTGATCCTGTTTGTAGTAAAATATGATTGTGTAGCAAAATATGATGTCGTGGAAGTTACAAGAAAACAAACACGTTGTTTTCTGAATGAAAAAAGAAACTAAACACGTTAGCTTCTGAATGAAAACCTCGAATTCACGAGGGGTTCCTTGAATCCACAATGTGAAAGGGTTCTGGAATCCAACAGAGAGAAATTGACAAAGTCTGTATTTTATAAATCTGAAAAGCTAAATTGCCTTAAAGGCTACAATATGTTTAAATAGTAAAAGAAACCCTAGGGCGGTTAGGAAAATGCCCAGAGACCCTAATTTGTACTAATCACGTAATTAGGTGGCAAAATATTTATTTTTGCCAAAAATAGCAAAATTTAAATAATTGCGAAAATTGAAAATACTGTCTTTAAGAGATATTCCAAAACAGACAGGACCTTATTTTGACTTTTAAACTAAAAATTATTAAGAGAAAAACAAATATTATTATAAATAACAAAAACATTGTTTTCGGGGCCTTAATAAAGGAATTTGCCCAAATTTAGGCTACACTTATGAGTTTGGATCAAACTGTCATTTCCCTTCAATCTGCCAAATTTCATGCAATTCCGACATTGTCACTCTGTTGGCCTCTACTAGTACCCCCTTTGATTTGGCATTGTGACTTCCACACCCTTGCTGCTCCAAAAACGCATGTGTTGTCTATTCTATATCAGTGCATGAGGCACATATATACTGTATATATTTTTGAAATTCTTACGTAAGAGATAACAATATGCATAGTGATATGATATCAAGTGGAACTTACTGGTAAATTTAATCAGGGGCGTAGCTAGGAATTTTAGTTTGGGAGCGCTGAATTACATATTTATACATAAATACATTTGCATAGCTACATTTTTAGCCCCTAACATTAAATTATCCTCTATTTTTTTTTTCATTCAACATTTTGTCTAAATCAAGCACTAAAAAACAATTGGAAACTTAACAAGAGAAAATTACTTTTTAAGTATTGTTACTCCCTAAATTCACATATTCTCAGTATATTTTATTTTTTTTTTTTTTTTTTTTTTTTTTTCATTTAATGTTTTGTGATTAACTAAATTAAGTATTGACAAACAATTTGAAACTTAACAAAAACAACAAAAAGACCTAGTTCCAAATAAAATAAGATAACTTTAAGAAAAAATTTATTTGATTAAAAACTTACTTTTTGAACTCAACAACCAAAACTACCAATTAAGAGAGGAAAAAAACTAAAAATTTGAAATTAACAACCCTTTTTGTTACAAGGTCGATAGTTTGTTGTTCTTATCAACTATTTTTTGGAACTCAACAATTAGTTGCTTAATTCTTTTTTGCAGGGACCAGCTCTTATTTTTTGCAGGAGCAAGCTTTTAAGGTCTAATATTTTAAACAATTGTAAACTATGCATACATTATTATGAAGTTTTTTAAAAATTTTGGGGGGCCATGGCCCCCATTGCTAAGTGTTGCTCCGCCCCTGAACTTAATGTAATTAATTATTGAGATAAATTGCCAACTGAGTGGTAAGCATAAGCGCTTGGAGAAATTGAACACCCTATCGTTTTGTTTTTAGTACTCAGTAAAACAATGGGAAATAATTCCAATATTTGACGTGACTTTGTGTTTCCAAACACCTATGTTGGACCCATTCTCATTTCTCAGACCACAAAACAAACAATCACACACACAACAGTGCAACTTGTAGGAAATATATGAAGGCTCGAAACACCGACACGCAATGAGACAAGAGTTAATACTAGCAATCTGCAACATGGACTGAAAGGAATAAAAAAAAGTTTTTCTTCTTTATATTCACTAGTTAGGTAAAGTGCAAAATTCATGGTGTCTTTTCACTTTTCTATTGTTCTCCTAATGTGTATTAATCCCCCAAAAATTGCGTTAATCTTATATGATAATTTTAATGTTTTTTATATTGTACATAACAAGTCCCAGCAGAAACTTTTTGACAAATGCGTATCCACTTTCATAATATCAAAATATTTTATCGGTTTAATTTTATTTTTAACATTGAAAAAAGCAAATATTTACTAAAATTGTGAAACACATGTTAGACAGGTTTACAAATATTATTCTTAATAAAATAACTTTTCCTAACCAACAAATATATTTTGGGCACCGAACTCTCGTGCATGTAGATTAATCTTTGGTTATTAAATATGAGATTTTGGTTCAAATCTTTTTTATACAATAACAACAATTAAGTGTTTTTTTTTTTTTTTTTTAATTTTTTGAAGTTGACTATAAATCTTCATCATATTTGTTGAAATTAACCATATTTTGGGTACTAAAATCATACTTTCTGTTATTTTTTTAATTGATATGTCATTTTTTTCTATTACTAATGTTGTTTTTAGTCTTCCTTTTTTCTCAACCTAAATCTACTCACTCATTTTCACTAGTGCATTGATTTCTCTTCTCTTTACATGACCAAACTATTTTAAGTGATTCTCCCTTAACTTTTCATCAATAAGAGTCATTCTTATCTTCAAGTGAATTTGCTCATTTTGAATCTTATTTTTCCATATATTCCTAGTTATCCATCTATATATTCTCATTTCAACTATACTCATTTTATGAATATATTACTTCTTAATAACCCTACATTCAATGTCATAAAGAAAAACTGTTCTTATAGTAATCTTATAAATTTTTTGGTTCAACTTAATAGACATGTAGCTATTCTACCATCACATCTAATGAACTTCTTCCCTCAATTCACTTTTTACTCCATGAATTATCGATCCATAAGTTCAAATCTTATCAAACTATTATTACTATCTCTCTTTCTATAGATTTTTGCCATTTCTATTTTCTACTTGAAGGTAAATTTGCAATAATGGGTTTGTTAGTAAATTCAAATTTAAGCTCTGGCTAATGGTTCCAAATAACTTCACAAATGCCAAGAAGGGGTAGGCCCCTATTTGTTCTTTTGTTTGGCCTTCTCACCATCGGGTTCGAAAGGGACCCATAATTTTTCTTTTGCTTTTTTTTGTTTGATTGAAAAGAAAAAAAAGAAAAAAAGAAAAAGAAAAAGAAAAAGTGCTATTTTGAACTACAATGAATGAATGAAGAAGTGACGGAGACAAGAACCGACGTTAAAAAGTGAAAATATTTTAGTACAAAAATTAAAGGCGGTAGTAGTAATAATTATTACACGTTAGGAAAGCGAAACATAGAATCGTGAGTAAAATTTTGTTCGTACCATCGAACCATTAAAACAAATCCTTCATCAGCCATCGAACGGCGAGAAGGACTTGATTCTTCTCTGTTTGCACGCCCACCTTTTCTGTCATATACCCTCAATTGTCCCTAGCATTTTTAGTAAAAAAACATTTTACTCTTAAAAGCTAGGACAATAAAATTAAAAAATTAACTTAATAAAAAAAGAACAAAATAAATAAAGTGGATCATAGTATAATGTGATGTTGGGTTTTTGGAAGAAGAATTCAGTATATAGCTTTTTAAGTTTTTTATTTTTATTTTTTAAATTGTATTTCAAAACGTCAACTCCTTTTTTTTTTTTTTTTGGTTAATTTTCTTTTTCTTAGATTCAAAATTGTCGGCTTTATTTTCTTTATTTCTTGTCACCTTGCATTTTTTTTTGGGGGACTAGTTGTCACCTTGCATTTGAACTTATTTTTCCCAAACATAAATTCATGTACGTCTCAATCTAATGAAAGAAAAACAATCTAATAATAAAAAAATTTCATGTACGTCATGAAGCTTTCCTTTTTTAGAAGAAAGCTTGTACGAACTTTGTGATTTTTCTAACAAAGCATGTGTTTTTTGATAGAGATGTCTTAACAATGTATTAATTATAGCTCTTCCTGGTCAAACGATGTGATTATTTGTCATTATCTTAGTTGAAGAACTTGTGTTTCGTAAAAGAGTCTGAGTAATGTTATTTGAGAATTTTTAATATATGTGTAGATAAAAAAATGTGTGAAAAAAAATGTGTAAGTATATTTAAAATGCTCAAAAGGTTGCTTGAAATGGGTTACCAAATGGGCCTTGTTTTTTAGAGATATGATGTATATTTTTTAAGCAAATAATAATTTGAAACTATAAGAATGCGTTTGGATTGAGATGAAAAATTAAAATTATTTTACTATTTAACTTATTTTTGCTATTATTTATGGGTCCCACTGCACTTTTTGATACTATTAATGGATCCTACTGTACTATTTCAACTAACTTTTACTTTTATCTATAGTACTTTCAACAATAAGTTTTTAGTTTCAGCAAAATAAGCGGTATTCAAACATACCCTAAGTTTGAACCATGATAATTGTCAAGACACTTATGAATTTTATTTGGTGTAGTTGGGATTGGACCGCAATATTTTTTTTTTTTTTTTTTTTTTGAGATGATAATATATTTTATCGATTGAGTTAATTGAAACCTACTTTAATTTATGATTTATTCACTATATTGATAAATGTTTAAACAAATCCATTCTAAAAAAAATTATTACAAGAACATTCCATTAATGAGACAAGTCATTTTTAAATGCTTAACCTTGTTGTGTGAGTCTCTTGGTTTTTATTTAAAACTAATAGTAAGTTAAATGCATGAGAAAATTCAACTAGTTCGAGCAAAGTAGTACCTTCCCTTAATTGTTATGAGGATTTGGGGTATCTATGGGCTTGCCAGTTTGAGCCCTGAGAGGTGGAATTTAGGTATTGGGATTTCTAAACTAGATAAAAATTATAATAATAATAAATGCACGTGAAAATTTAACAAAATATAACTTTTTATCTTTTTTGTTAAATAAATAAAATGAAAATTATGAAAGTTATTAATAAGTATATATTATAATTATGTTTTTATATAAATATATATCTTTTTATCATTAAATAAGAAAATATGACGTGATTTAATTATAATGGATAAATATATGACATTTTATAGGGAATCTTTATATAATTTAAATTCAAATAAAATTTATTATGAAAATATAATTAATATATATGTTAAAATAATAAGGTGAAAAACTATGAGACCTCAAAGATTTTAAATTACATTTGTACGTACTTTTCAATAATTTATTTTTTAAATAAATCGAAACTTCACAAAGTAAGCTAACTTAATCCTCTAAGCAGCTGAACTTGGGATGGGAATTGAATAACTTGAAGAACCTTAAAATGATTGTACTCTATTGTTTTAAACCATGAGGATTTCTAAATTCCTAGCCCTCTCAATAATTCAGGTTTATTTTTCATGTTAAATCAAGCTATTGTTTTTCCTTATCACCTCGTGAATTGTTAAGCATGTGGGTTCAACTGGGATCACTCTATCTCTACTTTTCATAATCCTTGCTATTGAATTATCACCTATAAAATCATAGGCATATCAAAACCCTGACAAGATATTTCTAGCGGCAAGGCTATCTAATTTTTGCAAGAATTCAGAAATCTAATCCTATGCAGCTTTGAAATTCACTGGGACTTCTGAAAACTACATCAAATTTCACCCATTAGTAAACCATATATAGTGGGGCTTCCACCATTACACAACATTTTTTTTTTCCGACTACCCAAACGAATCCCAATATCCCATAGTTACTTTTCAATTCTCACCCAAACAAGCGTGATGATCAACAGTCTAAACCACTATATTGATACTTGCAAATGCCCGACAATGACAAAACCAAACCCATTATAAATTATTTGTACCAACTTCATTAGGGTACATGAGCTTGGTGATACTCTGATAGAGAGCAGAAGATTCATGAGGTCCAAACACTATCTTACACACTCACTTCAAATACTTTGAGATAAGATAAGGAATAGAATGTGCCAACTACCCTAAGGTTAGGTTTTAAGTAGGACATGTTACACGATATTAGTTGACCATGAGCACAGTTGAAGTCACTATATATTGCAAAAAACATGGCAATATGTCGGGAAGAGTGGAGTGACACTTTGAGTGACTCCTAAGAAGTTGAATTCTATCACTTCTTTTCGAATTGCACATGGTATAATGGCAATTTATTTCATCAATTTCATGTGCAAGGAGTAGTAGATGTTTCATCCACATCTTATATTAACTTTAAAAGATGATTTGATGTTTTATGGTAATTGGTTCGTACCAAGTTAACTTTATTGATTTCTGTTTCTTTCTCTTTTCCTTTTTTTCCTTATTTTTTGTTTTTAATATATTTTATTATGATGTTATATTTGTATCACTCATTTTTAACATAATATCAAATCCCTATTTTATCGATTTTAACATGGAATCAGAGCTAGGCTTTTATGTGGCCCTCGTTACTCCATATTTTTAATAGTTAGGTCCAAAAGCATTCTCTCATTATTTTTGCCAAGTACTCTATAAGGGTCATCCTAATTTATTCTTTATCATGGACAATTTCTAGATTTGGTATCTTCTAACAAGATAATTTCAATAATTTCAACTATATTTAATGGGGAAGCGCATCTTTTTTTGTTTCTTCTTACTTTTTTTACACTTGGTTTTTGACTTTCCTTCTAATCAAGTCTTCTCAATTATCTAGGCCAAATGTCACAGATTATATTGATAGGTAGCCTCCCAAGATTTCCTTTTGGTCATGTCTCTCTATCATCTTTAGGCCTTGTTGCTCAAACCACGCCTCTAACTAATAGTCTTTATTAGCTTTCTTTCTAGTCACGCTTCTATATCATCTTTAAGTAGGGTTTTGAGACCATGTCTCTAATCTAAATCCTCCACATGTTATAATTTGCATTGTGATCAACATTCAAGCCTCTACATTTGACCTTTCCAAACTCAAGTTGTCATCAAACTTCCACCACGTGTTCAAAGGAGCATATTAAAGAAATCATGGCCCAATCCTAGTTCAGGTCCAAATTTGGCATATAATTCTAGTCCCAATTTATTATTATATCTAATACACGGGTGAGCACATATATGTAAAACTCAACCCAACTGCTCGACCTAGTTCAACTTGCGTCTTCACTTTCAATTTTGTTGACACTATCAGTCAACGTCACATTTTGTAGTGTAAATCTCAATCCAACCACTCGACCTATATAGTCCAACTTGTCTCTTCACTTTCAATTTTGTTGACACTATCAATCAACATCGCATTTCATAGCATAAAACTGATTAACCCTCGTAGGGTTAATATCGGGTGGAGTGAGCATTAATTGAAAAATCCAACCAAGTGAAAATATTTGATGGTTACATCTTATATTTTCCCCTTTCACAAATGGTGCAAAATCTTGATTATTTGACCATGGGCTAAGTTTGCACGATTATATTAGCAGGGGAAAAATTGATAATGTTCTTTGAAAACAATAAGCTAGACCCGTTTGCTAAGAGTTAATTCAAGAACATTGTCTAATCTTCTTGGAAGGAGAAATTAGGTTCAATCCTCCTTTCTATAAGAAAGAAGAAGGAGAAGAAAATGACCTATTTTTAGAATGAAAAATGTTAACGAGTGTCTTTAGAGTACTGATTAAGAATCCAGTTAAAGAAAGTTTGTATGTGAAAAGAAAAAAAAAAACAATTAATGTTTTGACAGTTTTTTTTCATTTTCCATAAAAGTGATGTCGAAATTTCTTAAAATAGATTGTTAACGAGTGTTCTAAGGGCACTCATTAGCATAACCCTTTTTGGAATAAGGTTTAGGTCCAGTGTCTAGCTGTATTGGATCTATTGAAATAATGACACATGTTATATGTCATCATCTGAATGAGTCTAGTACAACTGGACACCAAATCCAATCCTTATCTCTATTTTTATAAGTTTATATAACTTATTTAATATTAGAGAAAGCGAGAGATTGCTATTTTTTTAACCTATACTGTTTCCAGGATCTTTGAATAGCTAGCTAGATTGTGAAACAAAAGTACTTTTTAAAGCAATGGCATTTAGTGCTTGTCATCTTCATTCCTATTATACATAATTAGGGCATGGATGGTTCTGACCATGGTTGCTAAGTGTTAGAAAACGAAGGCTCAACTTAGTGGGGGACTGCAACACTCTTAAGTCAGAGTAATTACAAAGCTTCAACCCTTTTGTCAAACACGCTTTTTATTTTTTACTCTAATGTCAGAAGATGTTTGGCAAATAGTCAATACACTGTAAACTATATATCTTGATGGCATCTTCATTGACTATAAGTGATGTGATTAAGCCATTAGCCCCTGTTTGGAGTGATGCAAGAAATTTTTTCTACTTTATAATTTAAAGATTATTTTTTTAACATATAACACAAAATGTTAACCTATTGCTTTACTATGATTGTTATTTACCATTAGTTTAAGAGACCAATTATTTTTGTTGTATTTGGTTCAAATTTCAAATCTCGTATTTGACGATTTAAAAAAATATACCAATTTTTTTTTTTTTTTGGCACCAAGTGTCCAAGATTTTAACCTGACTAATCTTGGGACGTACAGGCCCTTGACAAGGAATTTTTCGTAAGTGTACCTCGGGTAATTCAAGGGGCAATTAAATTCTTCTAGTCTAATGATCTCAAAAGAGTGAATGCATGTGGAGCTGCTCAAACCTAAGATACCAGAGTTTTATTGCTTGTCCCAGAATTCACTTGACCAATATGCTACACCCCTTGAGGTTTTATATAAATATATATATATATATATATATATCTTAATTGAATTAAGTGGAATATAAAGATATAAGGAGAAAGTTTATAGATAAAAAAAAATTAGACAACAAATTCGACACTTGCTGAGTGCTGACATGTCAAATTGTATTGATTAGTAAAATTGTGATGAATACCAAATAGCAAGGATTTGGATTCGGTGCACTACATAAGATATTGTATTGGGTGCAATTATACCACATCCACTCACATCAATTTTTACTATTTTTTTTTTTTAATTTTAACTTTTTAACTTTTTAAAATTTTTTTTATTCATTAGTTGAGATTGAAAATTATTTTTTAAACTTTCAATCTCAACTGTGTAATACTATTGCCTCGCACCTGATTGGAATCCTACACAACAATACAAGTTTTTTTTTTATTTTTTTTTTTTAGGATACCATACAAGTTTTTCTTTGTACATAACATTGGTCAGAATGAGGTAAGCAAAAATACGGCCTTATAATGCAAAAAGACAGATTGGACTTGTGCCACAGAATGATTAGTTGTCCTAAACTTTGATTAATCTCAAAGGAAAAAAAAATAACAAAAGCTGATGATTATAAGCTGTTCAATTAATGACTTTTTCAGAAGTGTATATTTATTCACGTGCCTTTGGATTTTGGGAGATACCATGTAAACAAATAATCTCTTTTTATTATTATTTTTTTTTTCCTGCTAACATTTAGTCATGATTACTTTGGATAAAGGGACCCAACCAACTCTCTTGACCAAGAATTGGAATCATCACCCGTGTCTACTTTTTACTTCTCTGTTTTTTTTTTCTTCTTTCTTTGGTTTTCTTTTTCTTTTTCAATTTTCCTGCTCAAGGACAGCAATATTGGTATAGTTAATTAGTACCTAGTTCATATTTTGACAAAAGTAAATGAATTTAAACTATTAAATCCAGAGTTGATTTTCTTTTTCTTTTTATCATTCTTTTTTTTTGTTGCTTTTTTGACAGGTCAAATTCTTGAATTGTACTCCATTCCCTGTCTTTTTATGGCTTCTTGAAACTATTTTGAGCCTCCATTTGGAATTAAAAATGATTTCTCTTCAATTATCTTAAAAAGTACTCAAGATTATAATCATTGCAAATTTGAATTGCTGATTTTCTAACCCCCACCCCCCCCCCCCCCAATCTCAGTAAATTTATAATTGTATATTCTTAAACAATTATACTATTAGTCTTAGGCGTTTTATAATAGTAGATATGGAAGTTACTTATCATACGACAGTATAAAAAATACAATTTGATTTTCAACTTCATTGAGGTTTTATTTATTTCGATATAAAACTTATGTAAAATATTTTGTATAAAAAATAATTTTGGGAAAAATAATTAATTTTCTTGCGTTTGATTATGACTTGGAAAATAATTTTTTTAGCATTTGGTTACACAAAAATTCCCAATAATGTCGGCAATTGTGGGTATGAAAGTGGTGCTAATGGTGGCAACATCAGTGGGAGATGTATAGTGATAGAGACAAAATAAAGAAAAACATTTTTTTTTTTTTGTCATTTTGATGTGATATATAGTTGATTACAGAAAACGTTTTTCATTAAATAACATTTTGAATCATACTTAATACCAAAAGGCAGAGAAACTGTTTTACACCAAACTCATTCATACTATTAGGCCTTCTTTTTTCTCTCTTTTTATTTTTATTTTTATTTTTTTATGAGAAATGATGACATACATGATACAGCTTTCTATTAACAGTTTTTGTCAATTATTGCTAATAAAAGTGTCTTAAGGCTAATATATACAATTGTATGACCAAAGGGGAATGTTAATTTTATATAGTGCAAAAATATCATTTTACATGTTTATAAAATTCCAATTTTTTTACCTGAAAGTAAAAATTTACATCATCAATTGAGAAATATGTTTAGACCCTTTTTTTAAAATTGAACTAAATTAAGTCAACTCAGTTAATTAACCAATTATGATATCAATGAATTTAAGCCTTATAAACCCACAAAATTTAAGCCTTATAAACCATCCTCCATTTCACCTAGAAAATGATCACTTTGCCACTTAATTCCATAATAACATATTATGATGTGAATTTATTTAGAAGAAAGATAGTTGTTAGTTTAGTGTTGGCAAATCTTGACAAATTGTAAGTTTTGTTGTGTTGTAAAGTGTTTATTCTAGTCCAAGATGAAGAACCAAGTTCAGCTCAAGGAGAAAGGATGTTTATGTAACCTCGCCACTCCTCTCAATCAACCACGGTCAATTTAGGTAAGCCTTCGATCAACTCTCAGCTGAATCTCAATCAATTGAGAATTGGAAAACATGATTCTTTTAAAGACCCATTAAGTCAATGATCAAGTGGGATTTCAAGCCTTAAATGGAAAAGTGTATAAGGGCTAATTAAACCCTAATTCTCTCTTTATTATGACAAGTTAATTTGAAGACAGTATCATTAAAGGCTGGGGACTGATTGTTGAAGCCACAGAGGCACCACAATCAGTTACTCTAAAAGAATCTTTGAGGCAATCAATGAAGTCACAGATGGAGTTCATGCAAAGAATTTCATAATAGAAGAGTCCAAGGTGCTTGGAGCAGTGTGGGGTCATGTTGTAGGTTCTACTATAGGTAACGGATAAAAATAGAGGTCAATTTCAATTGTACACTATAATTCTAAATAATGAAAATTTCCTTGCGTAGGTAACACATTCAGTATGTTTTTTCCTTTGGATTCGTCCATAGATTTTCACATCATCAACAATTCACAATGTTCTTTACATTTCTTGCACTTACTCTATATTGATTGAGAAAAATCTGAAAATATAGGGATGCACATTGATAGTTGCAGCCCTAGTCCTCTACAGCTCTCTTTGATTGCTAATTGATGCCCTTTTTTGTTATGTTTCCTTTCCAAGTATTAGAGTTCAACTTGAACTCTTCCTTTTTGGAACTATCTTAGCTCATAATTTTTCTCCAAGGTGATAGCATATGGTTACACAATAGAAAAATCAAGTTGGGAGTTGAATAATCGGGTCATCAAGAGCACAAGGTGTCGTTTAGGAGGCATTAATGTTTCTTGATCAGCACCCTGAACAACACTTTATGTCTTGAGTCCTATTATCTGTATTTTTTGGTTAATTTTTGCAAGATTTATTGATAAGTTTTTGGATAATTTCAACCTAATTATTTGCCTCTTTCAGCCTTTAAGGTAAGATAATGCTAAGGGCTATCTAAGGTTTTTAAATTTTAAGTAAGCAACTATTTTTGGAAAATAGTTAATTAATTATCTAAAAAATCTAATTACTCATTATAATTATCTTGTGCATTCATGTACATTATTTACCAAGTTTAAACCAATGGGATTTTGACATGTAGCTATTACAATGAATTATTTATGAAAACAAATCATAACTAACTACCGATAATCATATGTAGCTAATCCTAATTTCAAAAATGCATTTCGTACGTTAAAATGTGACATGGCTCAATTGTGTGATTTGATGGTTTGATTTTGGTGCTTAAGGTATCGTTTTGATCGTTAGACATTCTGATTTTTTTTAATATGATATTTTTAATTTAATGGTTAAAAAATGATTATTTTATCCTTTAATTGTAAAATTATCCCTTATTTTTTATTTAAGCAAGTTAAACGAAGGTTGCAAAATAAAGATTTCTATCTACACTTAGTCTCCGAGCTAATATCGAGAGGTGTAGAATATAGTTGTTTATGTAATTTTCATTTCCAACAATGTCAATACAGTGATTATCTTAATTCTTTAAATTGTAACTAGGATATAGCCTTGTAATATTAGTTTTATGCATTGGAACAATGTTTTTATTCTTTTCAATGCAATGTCCCTTTCAAAATGTTTATTGATTTTTGTCTTAAAAAACTATCAAGTGGGGCGACCACACATAAATCATTCATTTTGTTTTATTATATATATATATATATATATATATTTTTTTTTTTTTGAGTCCATAAATCCTTCATTTTAGAGAGTTTAATATCCACAGTTTAGCCTTATCAATAGACAAAATATAATAAACTTTTAGTCTCCATCACAATTCTTTTAACAATGAACTTGGGTTGTTACTTGTTAGATTAATGATATTTGGATGAAAGAATGTAAACCAAATAGAATTATTCAGAGAGAGAGAGAGAGAGAGAGAGAGAATTTTAGGTGGGTGTGGTAGGAGGCCGACAAGGTGAAGGTGGAGAACTGAAAATTATATTGGAAGACTACATAAAAGTGAGATAAGACTAATAATCCTTATGAGTTCTTATGAAAAATGATGAAAACGCACAAGTGGCTTCGGTACAACAGCACCAACTGTTGTTGGATAGCTCTTTCTCTTTCTCTTTTATTTACTTGTTATTCCAATTATCATAATTACTCCCCAGAACACGTCTTATATGTGTGTGTATATATATATATATATCATCATTAAACAATGATGTTTGATAATATTTTATAAATTCAGAACGATAAGCTTCTCTATGTGAAGCAGCATGGCAGAATGAATAATGTAAACTAAGAGAAGGCAGCCCACGTTGGTATTATGGAGGAAGAAAATCTTGATAGCAGTTTTTCACTATATGTATGCCTCTATGATTTATTTTTGGTGTACAATAATTTTGCATCATCTGAATGAAATTTTGTTGAATTTTAGAGGTAATTTTTTTTGATGAATTATAAATTTTAGAGGTAATATTAGCATGCTCATACACAGTTGTATCTATAAATTAAAAAAAAAAAAAAATTATTAGCGTCTTTATTTTTTGATAAATACTGCATACATTTTGAAGTTAAGTTCTTATAGACCAGTTATAATTTATAAACAATTCCTAGATCTAAAGATAAAAGCAAAGCTAAATCTGGAGTTCCATACAATGGATTTCACAATAACCTCTTTAACCTATTGCATCAGCGCACTTATTGGTTTCCTTGTATCTGTGTTCTACTTGAATTCTTACAATATTCAAGCACCATGCTCTGAATAGAATATTAGGTTTGGTGGACACCACACCAGACATGATACAATCTAGGATTCGATAATATGACAATTCTTTAAAAAAAAAAAAAAAAAAATAGAACACGAACGGAGGGGACACGATAATTATATATATATATATATATATATAGAGAGAGAGAGAGAGAGAGAGAGAGAGAGAGAGAGAGAGAGGTATATACTATATATTTTGAAGCATATTTTATTTTATTTTAGGTTTTAGAAATAAGATTCGGTTAACGGGTACCCTTAACACATTTATTAATAGATTATTTTTGGAAAGTTCTAATACTATTTTTGTGAAAAATATAAATTTTTTTTTCAAAAAAAGTTAGTTACTTTTTTCTTTTCCCATAAAAAAGTTTTTAAAAATATTTTCTAAACCAATGCCCTTAAAGTTTCGTTTGAGAGTTCATAAGGGAATGGAAAAAAATAGAATGGATTAATGATCATAAGGGAATGAAAAGTAATAGAATGTATTTAAATAAGGGAAATGAATGGAATGAAATTAAGTAACTTTATTTGAATGTTTTAAAATAAAGAAATGAAAATGAATAGAATGTAAATAACTTTATTTGGGAATAACATAGAGGGAAATGAATGTAATCATTTTATGACAAGGGCAAAACTTAGGTACAATACCTTAGGTTCCCTACTTAAAATTTTGATATTTGTCCAATTTAACACCTCAAGCAAACGACATTAAAAAATAAAAGAAAAGAGTATCTCGTTTCTCTCTCTCTCTCTGTGTGTGTATCTGTTTCCTTTCTTCTTTTCTGATCTATGATTATGTCTCTTTCTCTCTTGGTGTGTGTGTCTGTATGTGTATCTGTTTCCTTCTTCTTTTCTGATCTATGAGTCTTTCTTCGTTTCTAATCTATGATTTTGATCTATGATTCTCTCTCTCTCTCTCTCTCTCTCGATGTGTGTGTCTATATGTGTATCTATTTCCTTCTTCTTTTTTGATCTATGAGTCTTTCTTCGTTTCTGATCTATGATTCTTTCTCTCTCTCTCAGTGTGTGTGTATGTGTATCTGTTTCCTTCTTCTTTTCTGATCTATGAGTCTTTCTGACAGTTTTTAGACCCCTTAAACAATTGATTAAACCTAGGTAATTAGCCAAGTTGTTACTTAGTCCAATTAAACAAGTTTAGGTTATCACAATATAAAAGATCAAATCATGCAAAGCAGCGGAAAATAAATAACACACGATATGATCACCCAGGAAACCAAACCGGTAAAAACCTGGGGAGGATTTGACCTAGCTATCCTCAAGGTAAACCTGAATCCACTATCTTGAAAGAATCGAAGTTCATACAAAAGGACTTACAAGCACCCTCGCTTGACTTCCTAATGCTACTAGGGCTGTCCATCCAATCCGAAGACCCGATCCACCCGAAGATTTCGACTGTATCCGACCCGAAAACCGGCCGACCAGATCAAGTCACCGGTCGGCGGCAGGTCATTTGTTCCAAAAACCGACTCCGGCGGGTCAGTCTTGGTTTTCCTCCCCAAAACCCGAAAAAAACCCGATCCGACCGATGTACTAAGATTTCCATCAAAAAATTTCCAGATTTCGGCGAAAGTTTCCAGATTCCGGCGATATTTTCCATATTCCGGCGATATTTTCCAGATTCCGGCGTCATATTTCCAGATTCCGGCATCAAATTTCCAGATTCCGGCAACAAACTTTCATATTTCGGCGACTTATCAAGTAGATCTAGTGATATTTCGTCCAAATCTAGTGAAATCTCACCGGATCTAGCGAGATCTCACCAGATCCGGTTAGATCTCTGCCGGATTTGGCGTTTTTCTCCTGAAATCAACTATTTTGGCTGGTTTTTTCACCGTGGACGATTCCGACCAAACCGACCGTGTTTCCAGCGCAAAACCGACCGCACCGATCCGACTCCCTCGCCAGTCGGCAGCGGGTCAGGATTTTCTCAACCCGATTCTATCAGGTCGGTCTCGGGTTGGGCATAAACTCGACCCGGACCGACCCGTGGACACCCCTAAATGCTACCAACCAGTAGAACTTACTGACACGACTACGTGCAAGTTCCGAATCCACGAACTCCTTCTTTCTTGTATTCCCACCAGCTACAAGTACCCCCGCTTGTGTATTCTTTAAGCTTTAATGGCAGCAACTGTTTTGATCATCAAGGTGTAGATAATATCTCCTCCTTGAAAACCCTAAGTTTGTGTAAAGGAAAGCTCTTCTAGATCTCACAAGAGATTTACACAAACCGCAATATAAGCAACACTAAAACGTGGCTAGGGTTTGCCTTTTATACTTAAGACAAATAAGAAACCCTAAAAACGTTTTAAAACAACTAGGGCTGAGTTGGAAAATTTTGCAGAAAAGCAATCTGCCCGAACTTCGATCGGTCGAGCCTAAGCTTCGATCGATCGAGCCAGGCCGAAAGCCACAGTGCTTTCTGCTTTACACTCGATTCCAACTTTACATTGACATACAACTTTGAGCTAGCTTTAAACACTTCTAAACACATTGTTTTGATCATGGTTTGCCAACAATACAAATTAGAGTTCTAAATACATAAAGTCCTACACTTTAGAACCTAACACTTTCTTCATTTCTAATCTATGATTTGATCTATGATTCTTTCTTCTTTTCTGATCTATAATTCTTTCTCTCTCTCTCTTGGTGTGTGTGTATGTATGTGTATCTGTTTCCTTCTTCTTTTCTGATCTATGAGTCTTTCTTCGTTTCTGATCTATGATTTTGATCTATGATTCTTTCTTCTTTTCTGATCTATGATTCTTTCTCTCTCTCTCTCGGTGTGTGTGTGTATGTATGTGTATCTATTTCCTTTCTTCTTTTCTAATCTATGATTCCTTTCTTCCTTTCTGATTTATGATTCTTTCTTCTTTTCTGGAGATTTTAAGCCAATGGGTTCTCTTGCAGTTGCAGTACAGGAAAAAGAAGGAAGAAGGGAAAAAGAAGAAGAAGGTTTTAACGCCGTTTGTTTGGGTTATTAAATTGGACAGATGTTAAAATTTTAAGTAGGGAACCTAAGATACTGTATCTAAGTTTTGCCCTTATAACAATTGTGGGAGAGACAAATCTTTCTCCAATCAGGTATTGTCTTATTCGGAAATGACTTTAAGCCTTAATCTTCAAGGTTTTGCTCAATCCCACATTGGGGAGAGATGCCTCCCACTAATGTCTTAAGCCAAGCTCATGCCTTATAAGCCTTGGCTTAAGACATGAGTGTACCACTACTACAATATTACTATTAGACTTCTATTTTAAAATAAAAGTTTGAATATATATGGGTATTTTGAGAGTTTTGTAAAAAAATTTATTAAATCTAATTTCATTCCCTCCAATTCCTCCCAATTTTGAAAGAATAAAAATTTTGAGGTTTTATGGAAATAGAGAGGAATGAGTGTTCCTTCCTACTCATTCCATTTTATCCCATTAAAACTGTCAAACAAGAGAAGTGAATAATATTCTAAAATTATTCTTTTCATTCATTTCCATTTACTCCTCCCAAATGAGGGCTAAGAGATTTTTAAAATTTCCCTTAAAAATAAGTATCATTTTTATATATGACAACATATCTAAAATTGATTTTAAAATAGTTATAATAATAATATAAATTGATACCCATGATACTATTGTTTATTTATAAGACTTTAATACCTATTCCTTCATGGATTTTTACCTTTTTTATTTTTATTTTTTATAGACAACGAATAATTTTCTTAACAGAAAAATAATGGACTTTCATTTCAGACCAAAAATAAGAACCTAAACCAAAGTCAAATTAGAAACTTGAGAGTTGAGAGTCTTGAGACATTAATTATAATCTAATACTTAAAATGATCTAAATGACAACAACATATTGCATCATAATAAGCCATATGATACAAGCACAACACGAAAGACAAGGACAATACTTTAATTTTAAGTTCTGAAACACTAACCCAATACTTTAATTTTATACTTGGCAAGACACTTAAAGGATATGGTATTTGGACTATACTTGACAAGTTGTCTGTGGTTCACTTGTCAACATACTGCTGACCAATTGTCAGACTTATTAGCAGTCCAATCTTTAAAAATGAACAATCATTGATAATGGAACATTGAAATCTTGTTAAATTTTCCCCACACTATGTGTGATAGTGATATAACTGGATGGGCACTACAAAAGTCTTCCCGCCATGTTGCTATGCCTTATTGAAAACTAAGATTAGGCTTACAAAGATTCATACATATTACCAATCAAGCTTGATGGATCTCGATGTTTTGTCCGCTTCACCGAAATCAAAGCAATTGACAATCATGAAATAGCTCAATTATTATAAGGAAAAGCAATTGAGTGTGCCTTATGTTTCATTCTTTCATTGTCTATAGATGTTGATTGATAGTATCATTGTTTGGAACTTTAGTTTAAATAGAACCCCATTATTTATTTAACCTTGAGAAATTGTGAGTGCTAATTTTGTATAAGATCCAGTTCCAGTTCTATGCATGATGTATCACTTTCCTGGGAAAAAAAAATAGTGAACATTCAGTGACAGACATTGTCATCAGAGCTTCTAATATTTTTCCTTTTGATACATATATGATATATACTGGAATTCATGAATTGGTTGCATATATGATATCTTTGTAAAATCATAAATAATACTATGTAAGAAAGAAATTGGATTTTGTTATGCCTAACTTTTGTCCATTAAATTTCATGGTTTTTTTTTTTTTTTTTTTAACTGGATTTTCACGTGATTTAAATAATTCATTAATTCGAGGTTTGTATATTGTCTTGAAATTTGTAGCAGTAATATTTATAAAATATATAGGATACCACACCACCCGTCGTAATTAACCTTGAGTTACGAAAAATAAATCCTTATCTCAAATAACGATGACCATGTTTCATCCTTGTACTGTAATTATTACTAACCTATAAGAAGAAGATAATCAACACCATTATCAGTAAAACCTTACCTCAATAACACTGATCTTGAAAGTTGAAACACAAAAATTATAATAAATAAATATTAATAACTACGCCGATATCTAGTTTGATCATTCTAATGAAATCTTTATTTAACAAAAAAAAAAAAAGTCAATACATGACAGAATATAGAATTAGTAAGAAAAGATTATATAAGGGGGTGGCTTGATTGTAGGAGTTTTTATTCTGCATTCAAAGAGGAGTAGTTCGAGTGATTCCTCAAATAAAGTCCATATGATACATGTGTTATTATTCATTATCGTCACGTGACGTAAAGCCGATGAGCTCCCACTGAATATCCATTTTTCATTAAAAAAAAAAAGAGTAAGAAAAGATACCATGTAATTGGCTATTGTACTAATCTAGCAAAAAATATATATAGATTATTGGACTGTGTGCATGGCTTTGTGCGGTTCAGTTAGGTGCAGCCACATTTTCTGACTCATGCGACCTAGTTCTTATTAATAGCTGAGTCAAATTCTTTTGTACAAAATAAAAAATAAAATAAAAATTTCTATTACCAACAAAGAATTAATTATTAGCAAGAATTATAAAAGTCAAAGTGAGGAATTCTACGTTCAAAGCTCAAAGATCAAGGAATTAGCAGTAAAATCACATGGGGGTCATGTTGGCCATTGGCTAAACCGGTGCACCCTATCCCAAAATCAGTCACAGACTCACAGTACTCTTGGATTTTGGTCGCCGGGTAGGCATGGTTGTTTATATACCCCATATTCCTATGTATTGGGACAAACTTCTCTGTATTGCTTAATTTCCCAAGAAGTTCTAGGCTAGAATTTCATGTGGTATGAATTTTATTAGGGAGACAGGGCCTGCCTGCTCATGGATTTATCATGCTCTCTTTCTTGGCTATCATTAATCATGTTGGTTTGACTCTGAGTTGGGAGCATAGTAATTAAGCACCTTATTCATCTCGACTTAGCACTTGGGTTCGAATCTTGCAAGACGCATTAGTATCAGAGTTGATGAGAGCATAATGATTAAGCACTTTAATTATCTGCCTCAACTTAGTACTTGGATTCAAATCGTGTAAGATTCATCAATACCGAGGTTGATAGGAACATTTAGTGTGAGAGTTTAGTTATTATTATAGAAAATGACTTGTAACTAATTTCACATGCTCACTTTTACAATGATTCTATGTGACAACTAATTATAATTAATTGTTTATCATTTTAATATGAATGAACAATTTTAGATATCACTCTTTCTCAAAAAAAAAAAAAAAAAATTAGACATCACTAATTTGGTAAAGTTAGATTATTATTGGTTTAAAAGAATTCCATGAGAACCTTTTCTATGTAGGGTGGCTTTAGAACCTTAGGTCTTAAAAAGGGATTAGGGATTTAGATCCCTTTAAAGTGCTTTATTGTAGCCAGTTGACAATCTAATGCGTTTCCCAACAAAGCATTACAAGCATCATTGAGGGAAAATTCTTTGAATGGGATACTAAAAGCAGTGAGTTTCACTAGATTAGAGAGATGAAATTATTGTGTAATGGGTATTATTTTAGGTTTTTGATAACAAGTGCATTCAGACATTCATTAAATAGAAATTTAATTAGGCCATTGCATTGGAACTTGGAAGGCAGTAAATCTAAATAAATAAACGCTTTTTTTTTTTTTAAGGAAAAGTTTAATTTAAGAAATATTTTTAGAAATTATTTATGGAAAAAGAAAAAAGAAACTAACTTTTTATTTATTTATTTATAGTTTTTTATATTTCTCATAACAATTTCCTAGAAAAAAAATTGATCAATTATAATAAAAAAAAAAATTCAACATTTGCCAATGCTATAGACACTTGTTAACCGAGCCGTTTATTTTATAATCTCTCTTTCACATAATATATGCATGTTGAAAGTCTCACATGAACAAAACTCTAAAGAAGTTGAAGAATTAATATAATATAATAGGACTCAAATCTATAAATTTTAACCTCTAAATTAAGCTGTGTAGAATATGTTCTATTAAACCTTCAATTAGAGTGCCCACAAATTATTAATTCCCTACTAGTGTAGTATAGACACGCCCCTCAGCAATGGGTTGTGAGTCTTGCGACCCACCTAACTTTCCCCAACCCATTGTCATCAGCTTAATTAGCCTTTCAAAATTCAGGAAGATGGAGACTGTCTGTCCCAAGTTATGAACTGTACAGCCACCATTAGTACACTAGTACCAATAGCCACTATAATTAGAAGCATTTTATTAATCCAAACCTAATAAAGGAACTTGGACCAGTGTCATATATTTAGTCTTTTACATCGTTGTCTTAGCATAAAGCATGCTATTCATGAAGAAATTATAAATGCCAAATGGGAGACATGGTCCCAGAATTCGTTCATCACTAAACACCATTGCAACCATGCCAATTAATTTTATGGATATGTGTCTATCACACATAAAATGGTAATGGTGTCTACCTTGATTGATTACCTTGTTTAATTTTTGCAAGAATATTATTTGCCATTGTCGACCACTACGACTGGTGATACTTGCAACAATGAGGAGTTGCGAACTCTCAACCATCTCTATTGGAGTTTCGAAATCATAATATTGGTAAAGTGGTACGAATTGCCACAATAAGTGAAAACATTTCATTGATAAAAAATTCAAAAACCTATACAAGAACTTTTGACTAAGTTCATGATCCTTGAAATTTAGTCCTTGCATGACAATTATTCTTCGATGAATACTAAATGTACACATATTTCATAGATGAATTCTAAATTGGGAACAAAGTCCTTAATTTCATAGTCTGTGCATTTGGTTTTAGGTGGACACTGAATACTAAGTACAACCATGTCTATAATTTAAATAGATAGTGCGATATAATTTTGTCACTTCTAGGGGTGCTTAGAAGTTAGAACTTAGAAGTGACTGCTCCTTTTTGCTAGACAATATATTAAGTTTTCAAGAAAGCAATCGCATAAGCTATTGAACACTACTTAGATTAAAGTTACTCATGAACTATATAATTTTCAATTTTTTTATATATCCTAGTCTAAATCTCATCTCATATCAGTTTTCTAGCTCTTACCCAAGTATTAAATTAAGAGGTGAATCTTTTTTTATTACATTACAATATAGAGAGGTTTTGGATTATCAACCGCAGCTAAGTGAAAGCTCTCATCCTCATCACTTTACTTAGTATAATAATATCAATTGCCACAATAATTGAAAGCATTTCATTGATCCTATCGGAGCCCTAAAAAAGAAATTAACTTTGAGAGACGTCATAGTCCTCAAATTCAATCCCATTTTTCTAACATACTATGCATGGATGAATATTAAATGAAATCATGCACCTTAATGTTAAGTCTACGCGATAGGCTTTAGTTCAAGTGTTAATAACACCAGATACTGGCATGCATGTTGATAATTTTAAAAGATTACTGCGATTGATGTTGACCCTTTGTTAATTTAAACGATAATTTTGGACGTTTTACTCTTTCTTTTTCATAGAAAAATTTGTTTAGTATATTCTTGAAACAGTTGGAAACATATTGGCAATGCCAAACACCATGAGACACATATATCTATGCTAACATTTTGAAAGAGTTTCTTCCCAATCACGCTTTATTTTTATTATTTATTATTTAGATAGTGAGGCAGAAGGAAATAGGGTTCAAACTCAGGTATCAGACTTAAAAGAATGTTATTATCACTTGAACCACTTCTAAATCTTGCTCTTGACAAAGTGAAATCACCCAAATTTTAAAAGTTCAATGTGTAGTATGATGTCAATCTTCTTTTACTTTTAATTTGAAGATAGACATGAAACTTGAACGTATTTTATATTTCCTCTACGGGGAGAAGTATGCAAAAGCATGTTAAAAGGATAACCTTCATTGTTCTGATACACCTTAATCCACACCAATGGTATAGACCATAGACTATGGATCTAGATGGGAGAATGACAAAACCAAGGCAAACAAAGAACTATGATATATACATCCCATTTACACCACCACTCATACAGTTCTAGTAAATGGGCTGAATTATGTGACAATTAAAGAAACTATATATGTGTAATTTTAATTATATAACTTTTTTAACGAGTTATATTACTTATTTAAATAATATACATAAATAATCTTATAAATTATCACGTAATAAATTAAAAAAGATCCGCTTAAGTCATCTATTTTTAGAAATATTTTTTCAAAATTTGAAAATATTGTCAATATTTTTTTAATTCTCAAAAAAATATTTCAAAAAAAATGATTAATTATTATAGACACACATTAGCAAAATCCAATTAAAAAAAATGTAACTTCAACCTAGCTTAAAACCAAATCATCACAAAGACATACATCATCTTTCTATTATTGGTCATAACCAAGTTTGTCCGAGAAACTTCGCATTCATTCATTTATCGATCTTTTTAAGATAAGAAAAAGTCAAATGAGGAAGTGAAACCCATCAAAATTTGTCATTCTGTGCATGCTACACAAATATCAACAAGGCATCTCTGCATAGTTTTTGTTTGCTACACTGGTAGCCTAATACTGCTTGCATTGTCTGCACCGTGTAGGGGCTACGGGTACTACTTTGTTATTAAGCCCAGGCATCTCATCGTGATGCTAAAAATTTTGAATACATGTTGTTTACAGCTACGATCAGAGAGATGGGGCCCAATACAAGTACAGACGTTGAAAAATTATCCACACAGCCACACAAATACAAATATACAATACGGGCTTAGCTTGCTGTGTACTGACCTAGTTTTGTGTCTGGGTCGTACAGTAAATTTACTTTCCATTTATACCCCTTAAAATGCCTACATAATGTGCAGAGATTCTTAGGGCAGAATGGGGTCACTCGTGTCCAACGCGTAGGGCAGTCCTGGTTGGCAGTGGTACAGAGAGAAAGAGAGAGAGAGAGACATCTTTAATTGTGACTGAGATTTTCAGATTATATATCTTATGAAAGATATTCCGCTTAACACGAAGTACAGCTGAGCTTTACCCCCTTCTAATTTTTAATCAGACATACTGGACACTTACGTCTGCTAACTTCTACACGGAATTCAATCTTTTGTTCTTTCATTCTCTGCCCTTATTAAAAAAAAAAAAAAAAAAAATCATTAAATTTTTAAACAATTTTTTTAATTTATTTAAGAAAATCATTTTTTTTTAACTCTTACCTTACTTTGGGGTTAAATTTTTATCCATATTTTATTTTGTAGATTATCTCAATAACTTAATTTTTCTGGTAAAGGAGGAGCTAAAAAGTATGGACACTTTATTTAGAATATCATATTTATGTCGCATCTATATCATATCGGTGTTATACTAGTTATTTTATGTTGTAATTTTTTAGAAGTTGTTTGTGTTATTATCACATACTTTTAGTGCGATGGTCATTTTATAAGTATAAGGTAAGGGTCGGGATTCAAGTCTCTAGGAGTGAGATTCACACACTTATATACTTAGATTATGTTAGATTAAAATTCTATCTTGTATCAAAAAAGAAAAAAGAAAAAAGAAAAAAGAAAAAAGAAGTTATTTTTGTTATTGTGTTGTACTCGTGTTTGTATTTGTACTCTTGTTTGTGTGTGCTTTTCCTAAATTAATGTTATTGAGCTCTTTATTATTACTATCTCAATCTCAATTTGTTTGTCCTGTTTGAAAAGTCAAATTTTTTAAGGAAATATCATTTATTATCTTGTCTATTTTACAAAAATGTATTTCATTCTCTGCCCTTATTAAAAAAAAAAAAGGAATCATTAAATTTTTAAACAATTTTTTTAATTTATTTAAGAAAATCATTTTTTTTTAACTCTAACCTTACTTTGGGGTTAAATTATCCATATTTTGTTTTGTAGATTCACTGTTGTTATCTCAATAACTTAATTTTTCTAGTAAAGGAGGAGCTAAAAAGTATGGACACTTCATTTAGAATATCATATTTATGTCACATCTATATCATATCGGTGTTATACTAGCTATTTTATGTTGTAGTTTTTTAGAAGTTGTTTGTGTTATCATCACATACTTTTGGTGCGATGGTCACTTTATAAGTATAAGGTAAGGGCCGGGATTTAAGTCTCTAGGAGGGAGACTCACACACTTATACACTTAGATTAGGTTAGATTAAAATTCTATCTTGTATCAAAAAAGAAAAAAGAAAAAAGAAGTTATTTGTGTTATTGTGTTGTACTCGTGTTTGTATTTGTACTCGTGTTTGTGTGTGCTTTTCCTAAATTAATGTTATTGAACTCTTTATTATTACTATCTTTATCTCAATTTGTTTGTCCTGTTTGAAAAGTCAAACCTTCTAAGGAAATATCGTTTATTATCTTGTCTATTTTATAAAAATGTATAGGTTTACAAAACTACCCTTAAATAAATTTATCAACTTTTTTTTTTAAAAAGTTATTCTTAATGAGACAACTAAAAAGGTGCTCCAATTAGATTGATTTTTTAAATATTTGTTAATTTTGTTTTCAAATAGTTTTGAAAATTAAGTAGGGGTATAATAGGAATATTAGTAAATTAATTAATTTTATTTTTAGAAACAAGACAATATTTTAGGACATCCCACAATGGATAGAGGACAAACAAATTAGAACAGAGAAAATATTATTTTTTAGAAGAATATTGAGCTCTTTATTTCGTATCATTAAATGAATGAAAATATGTAAACTAGATGGGCCTAAAGACATAAATACATAACAAAAAAAGTAATGAGTAATAAATGCATATTTATCATGTGAACGTGATATTGAAAGAATAAAAAAAAGGAGTTGGATTTTGATGGTTATCTATACATTTTTTTTTCCTCCTGAGCAATACACATTATTAATGAAAAATATTTTTCTTAAAAATCCCATGATGGTATTTGGGGAGAGATAGATTCGGCCCAAGTCCACTTTGTAAGATTGTGGGCAACAAAATTAAAAGTTATGATGGTTTTTAAAGAATTACTCTGTATAATTTGAATTAAAGATATGATAATAGTATAAAATAAAACCAAATAAAAACTAGCTTAAAAAAATGTGAAAATAAGTGGTGATTTAAAAGAATTCACAAGAAATCTTCAAAATACGAATGCTAGTACCAAATATTCCAAAGTTAATTAGATGGTAGTACCAAAAATTTATAGCAACTAAAAGATCAACTAGTTCATAACAAGTACTACTGGTAGAAGATAATACTATCATTTAATTATGTTTTTATAGTTTTGCAAAACTGCAAAAACATGAACAATGCCATTGCATTAATGAAGCCATGGACACCAATAAATCAAAAGGAAAAAAACAATAAAAAACAATTAATAGCTGAGAGAGAGTGGAAGAGTAGAAACTAGAAACTTTTTTTTTAAGGGCTTGTTTAAGCCGAGCCGAGTGGAGCCGTATTTGAGAAAAAGTAAATTTTCTAAACTGTAAAAAAAAAAGAAGTAAAAAGGGTAAAATAGTAAATTAAAAAAAAATGGTAGGAGTGGAAGAAGCAAAAAAGATGACGGAAACAAAATCAACGGCGAAATTTGTCCGTTAGCCTGCAACGGGGGAACGGGGAGTTGAGAGAATCTGATTTAAGATGTACGGTCGATTTAAGTGTGGGTCCCAAACCCATTACCACACAGAACACACCACGCTTCATTATTACACACACACACACTCTCTCTCTCTCTCTCTCTCTCTCAAATATCGCCGCGCCTAAGCATATCCATTCACACACACTCCTATATAGATTTAGATAAAACTAGATAAATTAAAAAAAAATATTTTTTTTTTTTCAATTGATAAGGATGCAAGAGTAATTTTATTTTATGGGTTGAAATGATAGCCCAATGGCAGTACTATTCTTTTTGGCATGATTTAGGTTCAATGTTTCTGTACACCGAATCTGATATCACGGGAACATGCATATATCTAACGCTTATCGCGTGTTTACATCTTATCGAGTCTTGTGTTTCATGTTTACAATTCGAAATTCTAGACCCTACCTCACCCCCAAACTATATTTACTTTTAAAAAAAAGAAACTTTTTTTTTATATTGCTTTTAATGGAAACAAGTATTGATTGTACATGTGTGTATTGAGTTTCACATTGATTGTTTACTAATTCAAACTAGGTTACATAAGTGATTAAGCATAATGGTAACTTAACTAATCCTTTGCGGTTCAAGCATATATGTGACTAGTATGAGAGTCAACTTGGTAACACATTGTCACTTAAGGGTAGTGCAGTGCAAAGTAATCCTTGAAAAGGATGTCATGTTAGAAATATAAATCTAGAGATTGTGACACTCAAATTGTTTGAATTAGTATCAAATAGGATATGAATATTAGTTATGTCGTCTTATGAGAGTGTGATGAGTGTTACATCGATTATGTACTATGTCAAATTAGTAATTTTAGGTAGGGGTCGGCAAACACCGATTACACCTAAACCACTTGCTTGAATTGGTTTGACCCGACACTTATTCAGCTGATTTAACTTCGTTGGCAGTGGGTTAATCCTTACAAAACTTGATATAATCAGGTTGAGTATCAGGTTTCCTTGCAAGAAATTCCATAAAACCCAACCCATGCGACACCTCCATATCTCCAACTATTTCCCCTGTCACCACTGATATAATAGGATCAAATTATCATTTGAATAGACTAAATCAAGATTAAGGAAGTTAGAATTGCCATAACCATCAAGGCATGGGTGTTTTCAATTGATAAAATGTGAATAAATCTCCATTTGGATTTGTCAAGCCCCTGCAAGTTGATTGCAGTGAGCAAAAATATTATTGTATATCGACTAGCATTTTCTCAATTCATGACAAAATATTTTAGAAATTAATAGAAAATACTAACAAGATGTTTGATTTGTTTTAAACTAATATTTAAAAGAGTTAACTGTAGAAATTTAAGGATAAAATTGATGTGCTATTTTTAAATTTTCAAACTTTTTTTTTTTAAGGATCAATTTTGTTTATACAAATGATAGTATTTTAATATGAAATGGAGAGTATTGTAATATAATATTTCTATTTTGATTAATAATCATATCATTTGAAAGGTTTATATTTATTTTAGGAGGAACAAAGGGGAAAAACCGAATGTCGCTAAACGAATAAATAAAAATAGAGAGATGTTTAATGTTTTTGATTTTTGATCGTACATGTGGTGATATCATTGTAGTAGAAAGTTTAGTTTACTTGAAATAGAAGGTGATGAAGATGGTTAGTCATGATGGTATTATCACCTCAAGAGAAATTATACGGTCCTCGTGGTGGACCACGTCACTTGTCCACCATTCCATTAAAATATTCTCACCTGTTTAAAATTACTGAGTCAATAGTTAGTTTATATTTTAATTTTTTTTTCTAATTCGACAATTTTAAACATGTAGGAATCTTTTAGTAAAATAGTAGACAAATGATGTAGTTTACCATGAGGATACTGTAATTTCTCCATGCGAGGGATCGACAATGGAAGGGGGTGTGAGAGATTGTGTGTTGGTGTGTGTGTGTGTGGTTGTTTTTGTCAGAGACTAGGTTGGATCATTCGCACGAGTGTTGGTGAGAGAGAGAGGGTATGTGTGTAATTGTGTGACAAAGATTGTGTGGTCAAACCCTCTGGGGTTATTATTAGGTAGTTAATGGGTAGGTCTCTCACAAGGAAGGTGAGGGGAGGGGTAAAGCCATAAAATGAAAAACTCATGCTTCACACACACCCTCATTAATTTGGTTTTCCATAAGTGCCCTTTGTATTGGGTTTTATAACCACTCCTTATGGGCAATTTGGACCTAAGGCCTTTGACATTGAGATCGTCGACAATGGGTTTAACTTGGAGCCAATCCTCCTATATATTTGATGTGACATAGACATGACATGTAACTTAAAATGATATATGTTGATTCCATATCACGTTAATTGCACAATAGATTTAGCTTGGGTCCAGTCTTCTTCTATATTTGATGCAACATGGACATGACATGTATCCTAAAATTGATTATGTGTTGATTTCACATTTTGTCAACTGAACATGAGCAATTGAAGTTGAAAGTCCTATATGTAGACAATAGACATGAGTGCATGGGTGTAGGTGAGAAGGTATCTTATGTATCATGTGTATATGCAAAATAGTGAGACTCTCACATCCTATAGTTCTTTCCATGCTGGTAGCACCCACAAGCTATGAGTGTCTCGTTGCATGCACTTGAAACACAAAATACTTTTTTGTATGAGAGCTAGGTGTTGTCTATTGTTGTGGGTCTTCTAGTAATGTATTAGGTCCAATTTAGGTGCTTCATGAGTACTGACCATGCTTGCTGCAATGTTGGGTATACTTTAACGTGAAATGTAAGGATTAGGTCTTTCATGCAGCTTCTAGGTCATAAAAAGTATACAAGAATTTGGAAAGTTCAAAAGTGAAATCCTAAATTTTAGAGGGAAAAACAAGGTAATAGACCACGAAATATGGGCTTAACTGTTATTATAATGTCATGAAAATTTTTAAATAAATGGGGTTGAAATCATTGAAAGCAAAAAGCTCTTTTATTTTAAAAATTCTTCACAATTAAGTTGTTTCTCATGTGGGCTTACACTCATTGATTTCGTGTTTGTCTAATCATTATTCACAATAATCATGCATGTGAACGCAAAAAAGAGGGGTAGCCAAACAGTATATCTGCCGTGAATTAGCAATGATAAAGATGTAAGAGTTGGATTGATTTGGATTCAGTAGTTGCCAAACCATGGGCCAATGTCTCAATAATATTGCTGAGAAAGGATAGCTAGAATGACAGAATAGGGTCCATTGTAATTGAAAATGTGAGCGCTACGTGAACTTGACCAGCTTCAAATCATTCTATGTACGTAATTTTGGGTATATAAAAGAAAAAAAAGGTGGGGGAGATAATTGCGGCTTTATTATCACTTTCTGCTTCTTGACCGCTAGAGAAGAAAATTGGAAGTGAAGGTTTTAATATTTTTTTGAAGCATGAAATGAAGGAAAACATTGTTGTGCTATGATGCTATCTAATGGTGGATACTTCCTTGAGAGCATTCGATTGGGTTCTTACTATAATGTGGTGGGTGGCCCAAAATTGAAGAAATGGATTTGAAAAATGGGTGCTCAAGGCCCATGTTGGGTCCATATATTAGTTTAGGCCTGTTGATTCTATCAATGTTAATTTGTGCTTCACGTTGCGGTTTGTACTAGCCTATTATCAATGTTTAATGCCACCATTCCCCAACTATGTTTTTTTTTTTTTTTTTTTTTGTTATTTATTTGGTCAAACTTTGTTTGAACTATAGCTATTTGGCTCTTCTTTTTGCTTGAGGAACTGCTAGTCCTAGCTACAAGAATGGATTTGGGGTATGTAGGGAATTAACTCAAATTTTCAACCTATGAGAAACAAAAAAATAGAGAAAACACACACCAAAGAAAGCAATCACATGCACAAGACAATATTTACGTGGTTCGGCAATTTGCCTGCATCCACGAAGTTGTAGGGATTTTACTATTATTAGGAAAAAATATAAAAGTATGACAAGCCTCCGCTCTATGGACTAAGCCTCAGTAAATCTCCCATTAAAAAACCACGCAACATTATTCGAGTCGAGTCGACTCGTCAATCGGATCAAACACAACTAGGCTCCACAAAGCCCAACAAAATACGTGAAAAATTGAAAATGACACTAAACTGGAAGTCTACAGTCAATTAGTTTTTGGTGAGACCAAACCAATCAAAATGGACTTAGGATGTAATACTTTTTTTTTAAGTCTCTTTTTGGGCTTTTACAATTTTCCTAGTATTGATTATGGAGCCCATAGCCCGACTTGATCAAATCCAATGTCCTGAACCCGATATGGATCAGCATTTGGGCGTCCGTTTAGACTCATCATTGCACCATGGAAGTAAAAACTTGTAAAACATCTAGTGGCTAATACGGGAAATACACTGTAAAATGTTTTCCAAAAATATTTATATTTATAAAAATTTATATAAGATAATTAATATAATTAATAGAATTTAATTATTAGGAATCTATGATATATATGTGTGCGTCTGTGTTATATAATGATGAATTTAAACAAAAAAATTAAATTACTCTTACTATATATAGATTATATAGATTGTGTGGGGGGGGGGGGGGGACATTTGCATTTCATTAAGTTTGAAATAATGACCTTAAAACAGCAGATCTACAAATGGGTTTTTTTATATTTTTTATATACTGTATAAAATATTTGGGATGAGTCATGGATTTAAATTTTAAAATTTATTTTTTGATGGAGGAGCTAATTTTTAAATAGTACTAGTTTCGTCATAATGTATATAAGCAGACATATCTGACTTTCAAGGTCTGTAGAATTTTGACCTTTGTGCCAACCCAAGGGCACGTTTGCTGACTTAAGGTTAAAGGATAACAATTTTTTAATTTTATCACTGAACTACTGTTCCAACCTTTTTATTTTATTGTTTTATTATATTTTATCTGTTTATTTATTTATGGTAAATTATTATAATATATTTTTCATATTATATTGTACGTATCCCATATTCCCAAGACATAAATTATATTGGGGCCACGGTATGACTGAACAGTCAATATTTAATTGGCCAATAATATAATAGTGCCTAGGGTGTACGTGTATATATATATATATATATATATATATATATCCATAATTCCATACTCTTTTGCAAACTAATCTAACTTTGAGAATTAGGGTCCGTTTGGATTGAGTTTATTGTTGCTGAAACTGAAAACTGAAAACTGAAAATTGAAAACACTGTAGCAAAATAATTTTTAAATGTGTGAAAAGTACCGTGGGACTCATTTTTAATATTTTTTAATGTGTGAACAGTGTTACTACAGTACATGAACAGTACTACTACCGTGCAAAACAGTAATTTTTGTCCACCAAAGTCAACATATGCGGGCAAAAGAAAAGAAAAAAAGAAAAAAAAAAAACAAAGAAAACGCAAAACCAAAACGTGGACGCAGGAAAACGGGGAATCCAAACATCCTCTTAATATTCCTAGACTAGACCGATCACATTGAAATTCAAAACCAAATCAATTCGAATCAAGATGCATTAAGGGATGGAAGATTCTAGTTTAATATAATGGTAAGTAGTAACAAATATAGGAAAAGTAGGTCATGCCTTTTGGATTAGGGTCTCAAATCATTAAGATTACTCTATCATGAAGTTATTAAATTCCTAGAAATATATAATTAAATGAATGACTCGGATTTTATTATATCAAAAAAGAGAAAAGATTGATTATTGCTATTAAATATCTAGTTAAAATATTGATAATGTGAAAAATTAAATATGAAACATTGACTAGAAATCCTTAGTTTAGTTATCCTAAAAATTCCAAAAGATGTCAATCTATAGTGGGTTTTCATATCTTATTCCAATATATATATAAAAGAGAAGCAAAGAGAGAGTATGTCAAACATTTCTCAGACCAAGTGATACTATATATATTGACATGCAACAGTACAAGAATGTATGAAAATCACTCGTCTAATTCATGGGAGAAGGTTGAGTGTGATCGATATGTACGTGTAAGTGTAGCATGTCAACTCGACAGCCACCTATATATTTTGTAACCAAATATGTAGTATATTCAAGCATTTTTGAGATCAATATATATATGACCCAAACTTTTATTCAACTTAAAGAAGTTTTAGACTTTGATTATTACTATCCTAGCTTCACTCAAGGTCAAATAAAGTTTCACATATGGAAGATGGAATCAGAATATAGCTTCTTCATTTTGCTCAATAATTATTCAATTATTCCAGTCCATACATATGTATATGAACAAAATTTTTTAAGCTTGAGAAATGATCAAAGGGTTCCATTTGTTATGCATACAATTTTAACAGACCCTAAGAGTTGATCTCTGGATCAACAAACTAAATCTCGTTAGCATAGATGGTCTCTGAGCAGAAACTTCTTTGAACTTCAATAGCTAGTTCCTCCACACTCAGCTGACATTCAAGCCCTATCTGTAACAGTGAATGAGAAATCCATAAATAAGCATGGTTTATGATAACTTTGCAAGTTCATAATTTACAAATAGCAAATTCAATATCAAATATTGAATAAAATGCAATTATTCTCTATGTCACTAAATTTGGGGTATGAAGGGGAATCTCTATGTGTGTTTTGTAGAAGATGAAGATTCATTGACAGTAGGGATTGTTTGTTCTTTGAGTGTTCTTTTTCAAAGAGACTTATGTTTAATAACATTGCAGAGGTATTCCTAGAAGAAAGTTATCTTGCAATGGGATGTGAATTCCTTAAGAGGAAGAAATATGATATCAGTAATTTGGAGGGTGGCTTGGGTTGATTTGTTTTCCATGTATGCTTGATGGCAAAGAAATGCTCAAATCTTCAAGGACGTTATTAGGACTGAAGAAATCATACTTCAAGCTATTAAATGGGGAGCAAAAACAAGGGTTGAGTGCGGTAAAAAAATTAAATCAAAATTTTGTGTGGCTTGTGGGGGATTTCCTGTTCATCTTTAAAGATTGTAAAGGGTAGTAAATAGATAGTAATAGCAGAGTCGCTGTTGGTATGTACATTGGTCTTTGCAGGTGTAAGTAATTTCTCATGTGTTGTGTTTGTGATCAATAACATCTTGCCTATTCATAAAAAAAAGAAAAGATAGAAGAATCAATTATTCGCTTATAAATACACATAAGCATGCATTCTTAAATTTGGATTAAATCATACAAATAGCTTAGCTCTAGGTTAAATCACATATTTGGTTCTCAAACATTTAACCTTTATTTCAAAATTATCTTTATATTTTAAAATGCTTCACTTTAATCTTTATAATTTTAAAGTTGTTTCAATAACATCTTTATTATCATTTGATGAATGAAAAATATTGGTGTGGTAAATGAAATTCATGACTTGTCATAAGCTCCACATTATCAAAGAGGTCTTAGTTGCATGAATTTCATTTGTATTTTTAATCTTATGATATAAAATACATTTTTTGAAACATTTTAAGTATAAAGATGATTTTGGGACAAATGTCAAAAGTCAATGACCAAATATATAATTAAACCATAACCCAAACAAAAAAATGTTTGCATCAAATTCACTTAAGCCCATCCAAATTTATGAATACTACTACAATGCTAAGTACACATCTAAACCCGAAAATAACAATTTAAACCCTGAAGTTAAAAAAAAAAAATATATATATACTATATCTCAATTCATTTAATTATAATAACATTGTACTTGAAGTTTGATATAAGCTAAAAGCTTAATTTGTCACTTTTCAAACTACAAGATTTAATTTGTTCATTTGTTTATTTTAGTGTTTTTAATTTGTTAAAATACTCCTAATTTATAGGGTTTAAAATATATTTCTTTCCATTTATTTTTTATTAGGGTGAGTTAGCTGCATGCCCTAACACTGCCTGTGGGTGCCATATGAGACATATGCCTAGCTCATCCGATGGGTGTCAAGCAGGCAATGAATAACTTATATTTAAGTGTGCCATGTATGTCGTATATATACATGAAGTTTATCCTTAAGCGAAAGGTACTGGGTCCAAATCCAATAGACTATGCCTGCAATATGGAAATAATAGAAGCACAAGAATGTGAAATGATATCTCCCTCCAAAAGTTCTCACCAAACTCTAGACAATATAATTAGAGTTTTAAAACAATTAATTGGATGCAATAGAGAATATGATTTCTAAAAGAATAGAATAATAAGAAAAAATACATGTGATCATGAATTCATGATTGGTTGTTGCTGTTGTTTGTTTGTCATCTAGAATAGTTTTTTCAATTGCCCCTAATAATCATCTTAAAATTGCTTACTTTGTCGTAGATGATGTTTAACCAGATAGATTAATCTAGAATAAAAAGTAGATTTATATGTTGATATACCTTAATGACAAAGGAGTATAGGGCAGCATCCTCCATGCTACTGATATTGAGATGAAGAACTTCGAATTGAAGCCTTTCCAACACACTGATTATCTTTAAGATTTGACCAGGTATTCGCTTTGAGATAATTTTCAAAACCACATTCGATCCTGAAATCTTTGCTTCAACATCTGCAACTGGAGAGTTGCAACAAGCTCCTAGTTCCTGAACATGTTCAAACCCAATAAAGGGGCAATCAAGTTGAGGAGGAGTTAGCTGTAGCAGTGGCTTAGGACTAGGAGCAGGGCTAGGGCTTAGACTCTTCCTTCTTTTCTTGGATTCCAAAGATTGAAGAACTTGGTGCAACTCCTTGATAAATTCTATCACACCCCCTATTATAGATGCTTGATCTCCCTACAAAAATTCATCATGGAATAACAAAAACCCTAATTAGAAACCATATGTACATATATAGATATATAGAGAGAGAGAATCGAGGAAGAGAGGATTACCCTTTTGATATAAAAGCATGGGGTTAAAGAGCGTAGAACTTTGAGGTGCTCATTCATCTGTCTTCTTCTGTTTCTCTCCACAGCTATGTGAGACATGTTAATGCTTTCTTTCTCTATGTCCAGCTTGCAGCTTTCTTCAAGGTTCAATATAGTGCAGTCTACCCTATTTATAAGATACAATGTACGAGCTAGAAACTACTCCTAAATTTCATATTAAATGCTATGTGTTGGACTCCCGTGAGGATATGTATATATTTTTACTTCTCTCTTTCTCTCTCTTTTTCATATATTACGCGTCTCACGTTTATTATCTTGGGTCAATTACGTGCCTCGTGTGAGTTAAAAGGAGGGTAGTTTTCTCTCATCTTTCCCATGCACATTTATCTACTTCTTTCATTCATTCAATCATGCATGCCATATGCAACCTCTTCATCACTCAATCACTTCGCTTGTTATCTAGCCTTTTATTTTTTTACCCAAATCCTTGTGGGTTTCAAAGTTGTACTAGTTTTTCTTTAGATATGTTTGCCATATTTCTGTCAAACTCTGCTTTTTTGATAAGCTAGCTAGCTGTCTTGATATGAGCAAAAAAATTAACGTACGTGGTGGTCTTTGGCAATGAGACTTGTAGAGTAGATCGATGAGACTATAAACATAGAGAAATGATATGTCTACAACATTTTTACAACAAATTCTAAGTGGCAAGTTGTTACTAGTTGTTATTGTTGAGGCAAAAAAGTAATCTTAGCGTTAGTTTGAAATTTGAACCAATAACAATTAACCATTTGTGATTTGTTGTAAAAATGTTGTAAAAAAGTTGTAGACGTAGCATCTCTCATAAACATATATCATATATGGAAATGATTTTGTAGGAAATTGAAAATAAACACAAAGTCTTTAATACAATAGCATATGTAGATCACATTTTACACCTTACATCATTGAAGTTTTTTAGTAGCCTGCATGTATATAGGAACATGGCAAGGTGTTTTGATTTGATTTGATTTATTTTGCTTTAAGAATGCTTTTCATGCCATATTTTTAAGTTATAGGAACTTATTTTGGATGGTGTTATATATTTTGTGTATACTTCTTATATGGATGGTTACCTATTAATTTTAATCTACCATTAACCCTATGTATAAGTATTAACTTTAAAAGTATTGTTTATTACACATACTTTAATCCACAGAGTTTTGTACATAGGTCACAAAATAACAAAATCCATGGCTGGAAGTCACAACTTTAAAGTTTGAAATTGTGACTTAAAGACACGAGTTTTGCTACATAGAGGTATGTGTGCAAAACTCTATGGATTAGCTTGCATGCCACAACATTTACCCTAACTTTAATATAAAATTAAGTCCATAAATAAACATTATCTTTAGTTTAAAATTAACCTTACGGTAAGAAGTGTATAAAAGCGTTTGAGTTTGTTTGTTTACTTGGTTATGTACAACCTTTTAAAGTCTTTTTATATATATATATATATATATTATTTTTAAATTGAATAAATTAATAAAAATAAACTCATTCAAACACATTATAAATATTTTATTTTATTATTTAATTTTAACAAAAAAAAATCTATTTTTGTTCTATTATTTTTGGTAATGAAGTATTTGATCATCCCGTACACATTCATGTAAAAAGGTATGCATTGCATCTTCTAATCCTATGCACATGCCACCCCAACTTTCCCACCAATTTTAACTTTTCACATAGTTTATTGAGATAGCAAATTGTGAGTTTAAAGATTTTGAGGTTTGCAGTCCATTAAAAAAAATTGAGTTTAGGACAATTATTAAGGCATCACTAACACCACTGTTATTTTTTTCAACACTTGCATCTTTAAGTATAATCAATTATGGAAAAATTGTAGAAAAAAATTGTCTTGATATAGGCACTTATTTTGGATGGTGTTACACATTTTGTGTATCCTTCTTATATGAGTTGTTAACTATTAACTTCAATTTACAATTAAGTATTAACTTTAAGAGTAATGTTTATTACATACACTTTAATCTACAAAGTTTTATACACATGTTCCAAAACAACAGAACCCACGACTTGAAGTCACAACTTCAAGATTTGAAATTGTGACTTGAAGTCACGAGAGTTTTGCGTGCTATTTAGGGGCATGTGTGCAAAATTATGTGGCTTAGCTTGTGTGCAATAACATTTACCCTAACTTTAATATAAAATTAAGTCCATAAATAAACATTAACTTTAGTTTAAAATTAACCCCAAGGTGAGAAATGTACAAAAGTGTTCGAGTTTGTTTGTTTAGGTTATGTACAACCTTTTAAAGTCTTTATATATATATATATATAATTGAATAAATTAATAAAAATAAATTCATTCAAACACATTCTATTTAAAAAAAAAAAAAAATTTAACAATAGATTTCTGTTTTGGTTCTATTTTTTGGTAATAAAGTATTTGATCATCCCATACACATTCATGTAAAAAGATACATGTTGCATCTTCTAATCCTATGCACATGCCACCCCAACTTTCTCACCAACCTAACTTTTCACATGGTTTGTTGAGATAGTAAATTGTGAATTTTGGAGGTTTGCAATCCATTAAAAAAAATTTGTAAGTTTTGAGCAATTATTAAAACAACACTAACACTACTTTTATTTTTTCAACATTTAATTTACTTCTTTACTAGTTTAATAAATTATGGGAGAATTGTAGAAGTAGAAAAAAAAAAAAAAAATGTGTGTCCAAACAAATTTTACTCGAGGTGATGTGAGCAATGCATAAAAATACGTCAAGAACCTTTAGAAAAAGATTTAATGAGCAGTTGTCAATTGTCATAGGGTTGGTCACCACTCGCATTCAGATGATTATGATTATATTATATATATATAGTGCGAATCCCCACACCACTCTGCCTTGTAGGCGGCGGTGGCTGCCAGTTCTTCAAGCCCGGCAAACAATTCTGAGTGCTTTATTTATTTTGTTGTCATTTTAGCTAAAAGGCACAAGAATTTATAAACCCCACATAATCATTGTATGAGTGCTTTCAAATTCCTGTGCTGTTAATGCATATCATGACCAGATTAATAATTAAGTGAACAAATTGGAAGAACTAATCAATATATACAGCTGGGATATTGTTTTCTTCCTCTAAAATCATTTCCTTCAACGAATTAACCCATGGCTTTACTAATCTGTCAATTGTTTTGATGTTGATAGTACGGGTCTCTTTTCTTATGATTTAGGAGGGGAAAAAAAATCACACACAATGAATAAGGCTCCTGTTTACAGTGAGTTTAATTTTAAGTAACACTAACCAAAAAACATTATAAAAATCTTGAAGTGAAAGGAATATGTACTTATTGTCATATCCTGGTACCATATATATATATATATTATGTTCCGTTTATTACTAATTAAGATTCTCAAAAAAAAGAAAAGAAAAAAAGAGAACGATTATTAAATCAGTAAAAAAAAGTAAATTAAGTTCAGGGAACGAAAGGAGGTAAAAGAAGACCAAAAAAAAAAAAAAAATTTATATAAGTTATAAAAATAGACTTATTAATTAGGAAAGTAACAGAGAGTGTGATTTCAAATATAATATAGAATTAAGGAAAAAAATACTTGCGGTCACTCTAACTAATTTGTTGAGGATTTATAGTTGATCCCAAAAAATTTGGAACTAAGGCTTTGTTGTGTTGTTGTTGTTACTTACTATATCATACAAACCAGAAAATAACAAAATATTTCTTAAATTATCCTCCAATAAATACCATCGAAAAATCTATGAAGGGTAAACTTGGATTGCCCATCCCAAGTCCCAACTACATTGAAAGAATTCCATGACTAAATGAATGCAAACATGGATAGGAGATGTTTCGAGTGAGCACGAGCATAAGCAGAACACTTGAATTCCTATTCAGCCATCAGGAACCAGAGACACATTTGAAAGAAAATCTTGTAAGAAATTTGGTGTTTATGGTAAAGGATTGGCAAAGAAATTTACCCCTCAATGCCTCAACTAATCATCTAGAGGGAGAGACAAGGACCTGACACAATTAGCTATTTATCATGTTCATCTTATTCCAAAACACAATGGATTCTCAAGACTCACTTAGGAGCATTAGCATTTGAAGTTCTAAAAAAATTCTAATTTTACACTCTAAAAAGCTAAGTTCAGTTAAAGTGGAATTCGTATTTAGGAAAGACGAGTTCAAGGGAAAACACAATTTAATAAAGAGAAAATCATCTTTAAAAAAGACTAAGTACATGTTTTTAGTTGAGACCAATTTCAATTAAACTCATTATCTAGTCAGCATTGCCAGATGAGTAGCACAAGTGAAAAACTCCTCTCTTGGAGAGAGGATTTCAGTGCTTGAACTTGTCTCAGAGAGAGAGACGAGTTTATGAAAAGGCTATTTTCCAAACTAATTTTACAATAGTGCTAGCATATATATTTCAAAGATGTACTGTTTATCAAAAAATGATTAGGTGAAGCCTAAGCACGGGAAAGGATTTAGGTGAGCTACCATTCCTTCAAGTATAGATACTCAAAATCCTCCAGGTAATCCAAAATGTCAATCCTCTTCACAGGTAAACTTTGAATGTAGGTACCATGTTAACATCAATGCTTCCATTATATGGGGGCCAATATGGTCCTGATTTTTCAAGACTTTGGTGGGTTTTCAAAGTTCAAACATCATCGACAGAGCTTTCCTGATATGAAAAGCAGAACCAAAAGGACCTTTGTCACTCTATATCTAGCACCTAGACCAATAAGAACATATGGATAAGACAAAAGAGGAGCAAGAGAATTGCAGTTTTAACCTAGCCTGTAAACCATCTAGTCCTAATTTTCAGGGACTATTTGGCAGCACCAGCTTTGCCCTTACATTCAGAATCGTGGCCCAAATATTATTTCAGCTGCAACCTTGTGCAGAAGTGGCTATTAAACTGCAAACAAATGCTAGTTGCTTGCTGTGCCACAAGAAATCATATACTGATTCAAAGTGACAATAATTAAAGAAAATGACAAAATATATGAAACCTTTAATAACAATAAATAAGGGAAAAAAATTCAAAATCAAACATAAATAGTATTTCACTCCTGCTTATATACATAATGTCCAACAACTGGTATCTCTGTATTAACTGTACCCATTTTGCAGTATATTTCAAATTTTGATCAGCAGCATCTGAATCTAAGATAGTTGTCTACAAAGATGATTACTCGTATTCCTTACAACAAACCAAAAGCTATCTGTCCTGTGGTGCTAGACCTCTCAGAGTTTCATCAAGTAGCCCTCCCATCTTCATTGGAAGCATTATAAAGAAATTCATGCCAAAAAGGGAAAAAAAATCATTCAAGTTAACTCATCATACAAACAAAGAAAAAGAATACGAAATGACCAATGAATATTAATTGCAGCAGTAAAAATAATAACAATTGTACAGGTAAGACAACAAACATATATAGTAGCAAGAAATCTGTTCCAAACACCATCTAGGGCAACAACAAATGCTTCATTGAGACAATGACTAACAGAAGCATTCATTAAACTCAATATAAAAATTTCATTGTTAAAAATAATTCCATAAAACATAACCAATTTTCAACACTTAACTTTCATAACCTTTTTTAACACCATATCACAGTCAGCAAATTATTGCAAATTATACACAATCTCCATGTAACCCTTAAAAGATTCCAGACAGAGAACAAACATTATTTTACATTCTTCATGTATATTTTCCACTCAACTCAAGGTTATTATTCAATTTTATTAGCCTTCAGATGGAAGGACCGATAAAGAAGTCACATACAAGGATTTGAATACTTTCTGAAAGGGAGAATGGTTGTGCAATGTGCAGCAGATTCCACTCTGATGAACTAGTAGTATAAAAACCACAATCCCACATCTAGAATAATAAAACCCCCTTTTACAACTTGAAAAATTTTTAAATGGAATTTACTTATTCATTATTTCTTTTACAAAGGACAACAAATTTTTATTAAAGAATGTCCTAGTTTCCAATCTATGGAAAACTCAAAGAGCAAATTGTCTGAGAGAGAGATTTTGACTACAGAAGGTATTGCGACTATTTTAAGTTCTCCGTAAATTTTCATATCAATAGCTTTGGTTATGGGAACAACATATGAGAACTAAGCAATGCAATCAACCATTTAGTCAAGTAGTAGGGAAAAAAAGGTTGGATAGTATGGAGGTGCAACTGGAGTGATGGATTTAGCAAGGACTTGCTAGTTGGAAGAATGTTAGACATCCGAATTTACAGATTTTCCATATATCTTATTGAGAATAAGGATGCCACATAGCTATTGCTGGAAGCATTCAATTACAGGCATTAAAAAGAAATGGCTTGCCATAGTGTATGCAAAAAGCCAGAAAGTCATCAATGTTTCTAATAATGGCAACATCAACAATATCTATGCATGATTTTTGAAGTTTTGACAGGGTTAAGGGTAAACTTGTAAACGTCCATGTTCAATTCAGTAAAACAGAACAATTCTCAGCAAGTTACATGGCTATACTTCATTAATTACATTGACGTCTTCAAAGCTTAATGGGAATGCTAGTTCAAGATGAGAGGTTGTATAAAAAAATTACAATAAATACAAATAATGTACAAAAATGACTAACCTTGAAGAGATTTTTCATAGTCCTGTAGTTGTGTAATAAAACCAGAATTGGGACCTGCCCGTGGACGTTTGGTCTTTACATGTTCCAGAGCTTGAGATAGGTTCATTCCATGCTTTTTCATTAGATAGGCAACAACTACGGTTACACTGCAAGCCAAAATATGCAAAATAATCTAAGTTCAAAATGAAAGTTCAAACAAGATCACAATCCAAGTGCAAGCCAATTCAAGGTATAGACACGGTTTGCATCCCAATTCCACTTACTTAATGAAGCAAAATATGGTTTCTTTGAAGCATACATCTTAAAAGTCTATGCACACTAAGAGATAAGATAAGGCTTCAATCATAATTTTTTTTTTTTTTTTTTAATTGTAATAACTAAAACTAATAAAATATATGAGAGAAAAAAGTAAAATCAGAAAAGAAGATAACATATCATTATAAAAACTGTAAAATCACAACACTTTGAAAGCCCATGCATCATTTATAAGGAGAGGAGATGTCATCTGGTCCAGAGACCGTTGGCAAGAAGATCCCCAGAAAGCAAATAACCTAGATAGGGAAGAAAAAATCACCTTCTGGACCTTCCAACAAGGCAGTGGACCAAAACACCACCACCCAATCTTTTAGCTTCATCAATGAAATTGAAACACTCATCAAAGTACTGTTTTATATCTGTGTCTTCCCTGTCAGCAACTACCTCAAATTGCAAAAACACCGAAGATAATAATTTCAGCTCTAGAAACTCAACAAGGTTCAGAACAATGATAAGTATCAATAAATTTTGCATCAAAATACTCGTATCTTTAGGAATTAGAACTCTATAAGGTGGGAGCAATAAAAATAAATTGCAGCGCTGTGAGATAAATCCACACACAAAAAAAAAGGTGTTGGTGAAACTTGTTTAAAAAATTATTGTTGGGATGCATGTATGTACCATTAGAGTAAAACCTAAAAAACATGACAAATACAAATAAGAGACACATTACAATGCGAGAAATAGAGCAAAAACATTCTTTAAGCTAACACAAAAACAATTACTTAGATAAAAAGAGAGGACAATGGAAAAATCTACTCAGAGAGCTATAGATAAAAGGAGAAACATTAGATATAGATACAGAGAGAAGAAAACTAAAAAACTTTAAGGTGACATCAATTCATAAAAATTATATGTTAGAGTTTAGAAAACACACACATACACAATTCCAACCGAAAGAAGAAAATTTTCATACCATTGATGATTTTGTATACGAAATCATTTGGATGTCCTGGTAGCAATGCACTAGCTACAGTCAATACATGTGTGACATTCAAGGCTTTCAATGCATCCTTGTTATTTGCAGCACCAACAGAACCCAAGAAAAGACCCTGAAAAATCAAGAACAAACATATAAAACAACCTTAGTAGCAAACAAAGGTTAAAGGATAGAATGAAAACAAAACCAAGATGCTGAGTAACTAAGCGGTAAAAACACCAAACTGGATCATAATAACCAAATTTCAATCACCTCTTCAATTTTGCACGGAACATTGTCATCTTTAATGCATCTTGTAAAACTTATAACTCGAAAAAGTGCCGCTACTTGTTTCCTGATGGACTCGTCAAACTGATCCATTGTCAACTAGGAGAATATTATACACTTGATTCTTCTTTTTCACCTGTAAAACAGGCATAAAGTTGCTAATTTGTGATTCTCCAATAAGTTTCAGGCACAAAATTGCTAACCAACTATGTGTTTCTCCTACAATACCAATAGAGTCATGTTGTCCCACAATTTAAGAACGACAATTCAATGATTCCCCATTCTGTCACAGCAACTAAGAATGTGACAAAAGTGCTACATTTCGAAAACCCACATCATCATTTTATTTCACTATTGTCCCTTGAAAAACATGTTTTGACCAAGCCAAACATACAGACACGCACACAAGATTGTCTAATAGCACATGAATCGCCAAGGGAAAAAAACAGTATCTTTATGAATCACCATGAGAAGAAAAAAAAAACAAAATCTTTATGAATTTTTGACTCCAAGAAACAATTTTGACACCAGCAATCTAAGCAAAACAGTAAAACAACACAAAAGTGATTAAGAAACACAACGAAGAGGCCAAATTATCATCTGGGTAATTGATGAAAATCCAAAAACAAACTTAAAAGGCAAGCATATACATATAACAGAAATAACCCATATCAAAAAATTTACTCAACAATCACTTTATAATAACTAGGATCGGATTATTCATATAAGTAACGCGAATTTACAAGATTGCAAAATATTATTTGGAAAGGATAAAAAGAAAAAGGAAAAGGCAACAAACTTACAGAAGAAGCTCTGTATCTATTGGAAATGGGGTCTGAGAAAAGACTGAATATTTGGAGTGTAAAACTAATATCCCTTCCGTTTTTACCGCTTGCATTTGATTTGTTGATCCATATAAAAATGATTTATATAATATAGGGGTTCGCTATCGTGTAGAGTTTAGTTTTTTTGGTGGAAAGGTCACGTCGCGGGAATTTGCTTTCTCTACGGTCACTCTTTATGCGGTCCTTACTTTTAGCCGCAAAGAGCCATCCGTACAAATTTGCCTACAAATTTGTTTTTTTCCATCAACAATACGAAGATATCTTAAGGAAATATTTTACATGTAAAATAAAATATTTTCAGTAAAATATTTTTAAGTGTGTGGTATGATAAGTAAATTTTTTTAAAAGTAAATTACTAAAATTAATGGCTTAACACTAAAGTTGCTGGCCTTTAGAATCAGAAGCAAGAATGGTGGTTTTAGTGACTAGACTTTCAGCGACCGGACTGCTAACACCAGTTGACAAGATGACATCTTCGATTATCAAACCTTTCGCACTATTTACGATGCGGTGACTTTGGCCACCAGATTGCCAGCATTAGTTGTCAGTGCGGAGTCTCCAAATATCGAATTGCTAGCACCAATCGCTAATGAGGCGTCTCCCACCAATAAACTGTTGGCATCGGTTACTAAAGTGGAGTCTCTGACCACCAGACTGTTGGCACCAATTGCTGTAGTGGTGTCTTCGGCCACCAAATCGATGACCTAGTGACTAGATGGGAGAAGGGAAGCCATTGTGTGTTTTTTGAAAATGTTTTACGAAATTTTCAAAGGCAAAAAATTTTACAATTTTTTATAAAGGATTTTACGGTTAACATAAAATATTTTACAAGTTTCACTATATATTATCTACAAACAAACACCTAAAAATGAGAAAATATTTTACATTAGAACAAACGGAGTGAACATGTGTCCTTATCGCATGTCACTTTGTTGTAGCCAAACTTTGTTTTTTTTTTTTACTCATGTATAATGAAGTCTAGCTTGGTTTCCATCCAAATCTCGAAGTCTATTAACATGTGTTTTCTTGGCTAATGCAGGAGCCATAGAGTTGCCTTGTTTCTTTGACATGTTCAAAGCTCCACCGTAGTACCTTCCTAGCTTGTCCTTGTGCATCCTCAATGATATGGTCACAAGTTGTTAGACATTTCTTTTTAATTTGGAGGAGGAGGAGGAAAGGAGAGTAAAGCAGAACAGAGAAAAGAGGAAGTGTAGCATTCAATAAATTTTGTTTGGATATTTTTTAAAGGGGAGGAATAGGAGATTAGAGGCAAATAAAATAAAAATAAAATAAAACATAATTATTAATTGGATTTAAGTAAAATGAAATTAAAAACAAAATAAAACATAATTAGTAATTGGGTCATATTAAAGGGTGTCTTTAATGTATTTATTAATAAAATATTTAGAAAAATTTTGATACCATTTTTATGAGAAATATAAAAAAATTGTGAAATAATTGTAAAAAAATCAATTACTATTTTTATATATTTTTTAAAAAATTTCATAAATCAATACCCTTAAAACGTCCCTTAACTTTTCCATTAAAAATTTTTACACCAGAGATTAAAAATAAAATATTTTAATAAACAATGCCCCAAATTGTGGCCAACTTGTTTGTGTAAGAGGATAAAGTCATAAAACCTATAAAAAATAGATTTTGGTGGGGACATCCAAATGACCAAAGGAATATACAAGGTCCAATTGGGACGTACGCCATTCCTTCCTCGAGGGTCAATCACATATAGGGAAAATTATACCGTATATAGAGGCCAAGACAAAGTATGATAAAGGCAAGACATGTCATAAATAAAGGAATGTATTATGTATGGATAGTTCATAGTTGGTTATGGTTTGATAATTTGGGGTGACAAATGTGTACAAACCTTTGGTATGCATAAAATCGTCTCATTCTAAATAACCCTCCATGAGAATGCCACTGTGAACAAATTTATAGAATCAGGAAATGCACTATCGAATGCCATGTGAATAGATAAAATCTTCATGCCCTAAAAGCATAAACTTTCAAAAGCATTCCTAAGTGATGTCATTAAAACCTAAAGAAAGCACACATGATACTTTCTTAATAAAACAGAAACTACATTGTTAGTTTTTGGTAGTAAACCTCGAATTCACGAGGAGTTCCCTGAATCCATAAGGAAAAAAAAAATGAAATTCACTAGAGAAATAATTTGACAAAAGTCTGTGTTTATTGATAATAATTTGATTTGCCTCTGACGACTACAAAACATATAAATATTAAGAAAAATGTCTAAAACCCTAATTCGTACTAATTACGTGATTAGGTGACAAAATACCAAAATTTACCAAAAATGGTAAAATTGAGTTAAATGCAGAATTATAAACTACTAATTTTAAGGGTTGTTCCAAAATAGATAAGACCTTATTCTGGTTTTTAAACTAAAAGTTATTAAAGAAAAACAAATATTACTATAAATAGCAAAAATACTCTTTTCAGGGCCTTAACGAAGGAATTTGCCTAAATTTAGGCAATGCTCATGGCAATCATGAGTTCAGATCAGAATGCTGTTTCCCTTCAACTTGCTAAATTTCATGCAATTCTGACACTATCACCCTGATGGCCTTTATTAGCATTTCTCCATCTTGCATTGTGACTTCTTGCGCCCTTGTTGCTCTAAGAAGGCATGTATTGTCTGTTCTATATCACTAAGTGTCATGTCTGATGACACAAGAATCATGATAAGTACCCAAGATGGTGAGTTTTCCATTATAAGTGCATATATCAACTAAAACCTAGAGTAACCTAGCATTCAAGCTTTGTTTCCATGAGCCTTGCAGTACATCTGACACTACAAGTGTCAAGAGTCAGCTAGCATCAAGGTGTGAATTCCTTCTTCCTTCGTTATAACTATTGAATTACCAAAAAGCATCTGGATGTAAATACCATGCATCCAAAAGAATTTGCCTAAAGGCCTAAACACTAGTTTGTATAACATTGAACAGTGATAGTAAAATTATAGGTACTTAATATTTGTCTCTGTTTGAGTTCAACTTATTTAGTTAGCTTTTAATTTTTAATTTTTATGTAAAACTTTTTAAAATTTCATTTTTTTCCTCACTTTTTTAAAATATAAGTATATTTTACCAAACTTTTAGCCAAATAATGGTCAGCAAAAAACTAAATAAGCTAATACCAAATGCATACTTGAATATATCAACCTCTTTCATTTTTTTCTGCACTACACATGCATATATATATATATATATATATTGTGGGGCCCGGTCCAAAATAATGGGCTAGTTAAATACAGGCCCATCCGAGAAGCATCGTGTCCAAGGAGAAGTCATAGCCAAGACATTATTCAAGCCGAACTGCGGTAAAATAAACCTGTCCGAGGAGTAACACCTCCTTGGACACCACGAAGTCCAGATCAAAAAGCTCGCCCCAACCACTGCAGCTCATCCTCCGAGTATATAAAAAAGAATAAAACCCAAAATATCTCATGGAAAGCTGCTACCACCACATTAAATGTGCCACAACCACTCTCTTGGCCGCATTAATGAGGAAAAGACCCCTGAACAGTACTACCTTGGCCACTGCAACTCACAAAGGAGTGATAAAGGTGTCTGATAGGACAGGTGCTCAAGTGGGGGTTTAGATGATCAACAAGTGTAAGGTTCAGATAAGAATGAGAGAGCTATATAATGTAAGGGAGTCCCTCAAAGAAGGGGACGGAAAAAACTGTATTCAGCACTCAGGAAATAGAACTTTCTGTGGAGTATCCATTCTGGTGTTTTATACTTGCAACAACATTCTCCATACCTTAGGCTGACTAGGTTCATTGAGGCTAAGTTCTTTGACCCATCCTCTACAAGTATTTATTGTGTATTGCGCCTTGGGCCAGGGCTTGATCAAAAGGGTTTGGGCCAGGAAAATCGTGCAACTATAATTGGCGCCGTCTGTGGGAAGAACTACAGCATCAGCTAGCACAACGGTCGAAGTATGGCAGAACTAGGCCCACACCAGGAGAATCCTCACCAGGCAAACTCCCAACAGACACAACCCGCCGAGTCCCAGAGGCAAAATAACCCCACCAACCCAGGCGGCAGGGGGAATCGTGAGGGAAGTGTGCATACTATTCGGACGAGCCAGAGTCACACTCAGATAGGCAGTCACGTGTCCCAGAGGCGAAATAGTCATCAGGCCATGCAGCGGGAGATAGATGACCTGAAAAGGGAGTTACGACGTGTGCGGCGAAAACGATCCCCCTCTGACTCAGACGAGTCTTCTAATGCGGAGGATGCGAGTTACCGACGGAGGTCAAGGACCCCCCCAAGTGAAACCTTTTCCTACGAAAGGGAACCACGCCCTGTACGGAAATATGAGAACCCATCCAGCAAGGGTTCAGGGAACGATGTTATGAAGAAGGCGCTGGACCAGGTTTCGAGATCACCCTTCACGTATAGAATTGAAGGGGCTAAGCTGCCCCGACGCTTCAACCAACCGGCGTTGGCCATTTATAATGGCCGAGCAGACCCGGTAGAGCATGTGAGCCAGTTTAACCAGAAAATGGCAATCTACTCCCAAAATGAAGCCCTAATGTGCAAAATCTTCCCATCCAGCTTGGGATCAATGGTGATGAGGTGGTTTAATAGTTTGAAGACAAATTCCATAGGCTCCTACAAGCAGCTCACTCAGGCTTTCTGCTCCCGTTTTATCACAAACACCAGAGTCCCTCGACCCTTTAGTTCATTATTGTCCTTATCCATGCACGAAGGAGAAACCCTGAAAGCATACTCGGATAGATATTGGGAGGTGTATAACGACTTAGATGACAACCATGATGATGTTGCTATCAGCACGTTCAAAAGCGGCCTCCCCACCGAGCATGGCTTGAGGAAATCCCTCACTGGTAAACCAGTTGCCGACGTTCATCAGCTGATGGATAGGATCGACAAGTATAAAAGGGTGGAGGAAGATCAGCTGCAAGGAAGGGGAAAGGAGAAGGTCATTCCCCCCAAAGCAAATGACTTTAGGTCGGAACGGTATAACCCTAGCCAGCCGAGGAGAGATTTCTCGTGACAGGCTGGACAGAGCCACCCACAAACAGTGAATGCCGTGTTCAGGGAGCCAGTACAACAGGTGCTGGAGAAAGTAAGAAACGAGCCCTACTTTAGATGGCCGGGAAAGATGGCCGGAGACCCTTCTAAACGTAACCAGGACCTATACTGTCACTACCATCAGGACCATGGGCATACCACTGAGGACTGCAGGAACCTATGGAATCACCTAGATCAGTTGGTCCGAGAAGGGAAGTTACGTCACCTTCTGCACCCCTCGAGCGGACATCTCGGTCAAGCAATGCCAGAGTCTCGAAAGGATGTGTCCTTAAGACCCCCTACTGGAACGATACATGTCATCCTCGCTGCACCAGGAAGAACTGGGCCACCCATCCCCAGGGTACTGGCTGTAGATCGGCTCTACTCCGAGGACAGGCATAGGGAACCCAAAAGATCGAAAAAGCGAAGCTCTTTGATACTGGGATTCTCGGACGAGGATAAGAGGGGAACTATTCAACCTCACGACGACGCCTTGGTGGTTACGTTAAGAATTGGAGGCTTCGATGTGAGAAGGGTGTTAGTAGACTCAGGAAGTGTGGTAGAAATAATGTACCCTGATCTATACAAGGGGCTGAACCTAAAGCCGGAAGATTTAGCAGCTTATGATTCCCCCATTCTCAGCTTCGAAGGGAGGATGGTTACACCGAAAGGGCAGATCCGGCTACCCGTGCAGACTGGGTCGGAGGTGGTGGAGGTAAATTTTATCGTGGTCGACGCTTACTCCCCCTACACCGCAATAGTTGCCAGGCCGTGGATCCACGCCCTAGGAGTTGTATCCTCCACACTCCACCAAAAAGTAAAATACCCATCCAGAGGGCAAGTAGAAGAAATCCGAGGAGATCAGGGCGTAGCCCGGAAGTGTATGGTTGCCTCCATCCTACATCGGCCCGTTGTCGAGTCCTCGGCCCCACAGAGCTCATAGCAACCAGCCTCCTTGGCCGGGCAAGGGGATGGGCTAGCCGAGGAGATCAGGTGTGAAAGTTTAGATAAGATCGCTGTCAACAACGACCCGGACAAGTTTTTTCAGGTCGGCTCTGAGTTGCCTGCTCAAGAAAAAGAGGAACTGGTCAGATTTCTCAGAGGAAATGTCGATGTGTTTGCGTGGGACGCCTACGACGCCCCGGGGGTTGATCCTAGTCTTATTTGTCACCAGCTGAACGTCAACCCGTCTTCCACTCCGAAGAAGCAGCCACCCCGACGCCCTTCAAAGGAACACGCTAGTGCCTGCTCAAGAAAAAGAGGAACTGGTCAGATTTCTCAGAGGAAATGTCGACGTGTTTGCGTGGGACGCCTACGACGCCCCGGGGGTTGATCCTAGTCTTATTTGTCACCAGCTGAACGTCAACCCGTCTTCCACTCCGAAGAAGCAGCCACCCCGACGCCCTTCAAAGGAACACGCTAGTGCCGTGAGAGACGAGGTGGCAAAACTGAAAAAAGCAGGGGCTATTAAAAGGTCTTTTACCCCGAATGGTTGGCAAACACGGTGGTGGTAAAGAAGAAGACAGGTAAGTGGAGGGTCTGCGTGGACTTCACGGACCTGAACAAGGCGTGCCCAAAGGACCTATTCCCCCTACCCTGAATAGATAGGTTGGTGGATGCAACCGTGGGTCATCCTCGGATGAGCTTCCTGGACGCCTTCCAGGGCTATCATCAGATCCCCCTTGCGCCAGAAGACCAGGAGAAGACGGCTTTCATGACGCCCATCGGAAATTATCACTATAAGGTGATGCCGTTTGGGCTAAAGAACGCAGGCTCAACCTACCAAAGGATGATGACCCGGATGTTCGAACCACAGCTGGGCAAGATCATTGAGGTTTACATAGACGATATGGTTGTGAAAAGTAAAAGGGTGTCCGAGCACGTGAAAGACCTCGAAGAAATCTTCGCTATCTTAAGAGAACACCGGTTGCGGTTGAACGCTTCCAAATGTTCATTCGGAGTTGGGTCGGGGAGATTTCTAGGGTACATGGTAACCCATAGGGGAATAGAAGTGAGCCCCGATCAAATCAAAGCAATAAACAGCTTACAGGCTCCTCGGAACTCGAAGGAAGTGCAGAAGCTCACTGGTATGATTGCAGCATTAAACCGGTTCATATCGCGGTCAGCGGATCGATGCCGACCATTTTACCTCCTGATAAATAAGTGGAAAGGGTTTGAGTGGTCGGAGGAGTGCGTTCGGGCTTTCCAGCAGCTTAAGGAATATCTGTCACGACTCCCCATCATGTCCAGCCCTGAGGCAGACGAGGTGTTGTTTGCGTACATCGCTGTAGCTCCCCATGCTGTAAGCCTGGTACTGATACGGGATGATAATGGGGTGCAGCGACCAGTATACTATGTGAGCAAATCATTACACGAGGCTGAGGTGCAATATCTACCTCTAGAAAAGGCAATTCTGGCGGTAGTACATGCCACCCGAAAGCTCCCTCATTACTTTCAGGCGCATACGGTCATCGTTCTCACCCAGCTTCCCCTCCGAGCAGTGCTTCGAAGCGCTGACTACACAGGAAGGATCGCCATGTGGAGTGCGCTTTTGGGAGCATTTGATATTAAATATATGCCCAGATCCTCCATCAAAGGTCAGGTCCTCGCAGACCTGGTAGCAGAGTTCGCTGAACCCTCTATAGAAACAATAACCGAGAAGAAAGACACGGATGGAAAACCAGTTGGCGTAATTTCAGCAGGGAAGACCTTGCATTGGAAGGTCTACGTGGATGGCGCGGCCAACCAGAGAGGATCTGGAGTTGGGATAGTTTTAGTATCACCAGACGGTGCCGCCATTGAAAAATCACCGAGGCTCGAATTTTCAACTACGAACAATGAAGCCGAATACGAGGCCTTACTCCAAGGGATGATAATGGTTCAAAAACTGGGCGGAAGAGTAATAGAAGCATTCTCGGACTCCAGGTTGGTCGTCGGACAAGTGATGGGTGAGCTGGAAGCCAGAGATGCTAGGATGCAAGAGTATCTGGGACAAGTCAAACGCTTGCAGACGAGTTTTGAGTCATTCAATCTGATGCACGTTTCCAGAAGTGCAAACACTCATGCAGACTCGCTGGCCACTTTTGCCACGTCCTCGGCGCATGATCTGTCACGAATGATCCTCGTAGAAGATCTAATCAGGGCGAGTCCCCTCGGCAAAAACCTGGCCCAAGTCCATCAGATTAGACAGAGTCCCAATTGGATGGACCCCATAAAGAACTTCCTCCAAGACGATATCTTACCGGAAGAAAAACTAGAGGCCGAGAAGATACGTAGAAATGCTCCTCGGTTCTGGCTATCAGAGGACCACAAACTATATCGGCGCTCTTACTCTGGACCGTACCTACTCTGCGTACATCCAGAAGAGTCCGAGTCTCTGCTTGAAGAGTTACATGAGGGAATTTGTGGAAGTCACATCGGAGGAAGGTCGCTGGCGCACAGGGCACTCACCCAAGGATACTGGTGGCCGAACATGCAAAGACAGGCCCAAGAATACGCTAAGAAGTGCGATCAGTGCCAAAGATTTGCCCCGAATATCCACCAACCCGGAGGGGTTCTCAACCCATTCTCTAGCCCATGGCCGTTCGCACAATGGGGTCTTGATATTGTCGGACCTTTCCCCAAGGCTGCGGGGAACAAGCGATACATAATAGTTGGAACCGATTACTTCACTAAATGGGTGGAAGCTGAACCTTTGGCCAACATTAGGGACGTGGATGCCCATAAATTCATCTGGAAGAACATTATCACCCGCTTCGGAACTCCACGTACACTCATTTCCGACAATGGTCTTCAGTTCGACAGTAAGAGTTTTAGGGAGTATTGCCGCGAATTTGGGATCATTAATCAATATTCCACCCCCGCATACCCCCAAGGAAATGGGCAAGTCGAGGCCGTGAATAAGGTTATAGTGAACGGACTGAAGAAAAGACTAGATGAGGTAAAGGGAAGATGGGTAGAAGAGCTCCCGCACGTCTTGTGGACCTATCGGACAACGCCGCGGCGTTCAACCGGTGAAACCCCCTTTTCGATGACTTATGGGGCTGAGGCCGTGCTCCCAATCGAGAAAAAATTCCCCACACTGAGGTCTAGCTCGTTGACCCCAAGCGATAACGACGAGTTATTGGGAAGAAGTCTAGACCTAGCCGAGGAAAGAAGGGAAAAAGCCACGATTCATATGGCCTATTACCACCAGAAGCTGAGACAAGGGTATGATGCCAACGTCAAGCTGCGACCTCTAGGTCCAGGTGATCTCGTGATGAGAAAGATTCTCGGCAGCGCGAAAAACCCCTCTTGGGGCAAGTTGGGGCCCAATTGGGAAGGACCATACCGTGTCACATCCGTGGCCGGGATAGGCGCTTACTACCTAGAAGATCTGGATGAAAAAACCGTATCTCGACCATGGAATGTAAATAACCTCAGAAGATATTGTTATTAATGAAAATGGCTTCGCCCATGTTTTGTTTCGTGATTATCCTTTGCCTGCTGATCTATCTACGACTATTCATAGTTTTAAACAGAACCTAAGTCTTGCATGGCTCTTCGGACCACAGACTTAGGGGAAATTATTACTCATGACAATTTATACAAGTTTTAAACAGAACCTAAGTCCTGCATGGATCCCCAGACCACAAACTTAGGGGAAATTATTACTTATGGCGACTATTCATAGTTTTAAACAGAACCTAAGTCCTGCATGGCTCCTCGGACCACAGACTTAGGGGAAATTATTACTCATGACAATTTATTCATAGTTTTAAACAGAACCTAAGTCCTGCATGGCTCCTCGGACCACAGACTTAGGGGAAATTATTACTCATGACAATTTATACAAGTTTTAAACAGAACCTAAGTCCTGCATGGATTCTTGGACCATAGACTTAGGGGAAATTATTACTTATGGCGACTATTCATAGTTTTAAACAGAACCTAAGTCCTGCATGGCTCCTCGGACCACAGACTTAGGGGAAATTATTACTCATGACAATTTATACAAGTTTTAAACAGAACCTAAGTCCTGCATGGATCCTTGGACCACAGACTTAGGGGAAATTATTACTTATGGCGACTATTCATAGTTTTAAACAGAACCTAAGTCCTGCATGGTTCCTCGGACCACCGACTTAGGGGAAATTATTACTCATGACAATTTATATAAGTTTTAAACAGAACCTAAGCCCTGCATGGATCCTCGGACCACAGACTTGGGGGAATTATTACTTATGGCGACTATTCATAGTTTTAAACAGAACCTACGTCCTGCATGGCTCCTCGGACCACAGACTTAGGGGAAATTATTACTCATGACAATTTGGGAAACTATTGCCTAAGGGAAATCGTTTTAAGGCGTGCGCGCAGTCCAGCAACGTTGCGACCCTTATTCAAATTCGCTACAAGACATCCTCTTCACCTTGACCGTTTATATCGTTATCAGCGTTAAATAAAAGGATAGTGCTAACAAAAATCCATGAAAATGAAGGAAACATTCTATATTAATATTCCGAGATCAATACAAAAAGAGAGGTCCTTACAAAAGAGTGCAAAAACAGGACGACTCTCGTTCAAAAAAAAAAAATATAATAACAATATAGGAAGGAAATATAAAAGTTAAAAAGCCTAAAATCTAAGCCTTGGTAGGAGGGTCTTCTTTCTGCTCTGGCTGAGGAGGAGGAGCCTCGATGGTAGGGTCCGCAGCCGGATCCTTCGAGTTGTCAGGTATGGGGACGGCATCTGGCACCGTCAAATCCTGCTCAGACGCTGCTTGGACGCCGTCAGGATTCTCTCGGATCTCCTGAGGGTAGAAGACGTTCTCAGGCAGTCTTAACACCGAGTCTGCAGGAACTCCTACAGCATCAAGGGCCTGAGCCCATGAGATGCTGCAGTAATCCCTGCACACCTCAGGGATCTCCTCGGACAGCCTGGCCTCCGTTTCTTGGACCCCAAGCTGGTGAGCAGCATTCTTTTCAGCCTCCGTAGCCTCTCGGATCAGCTGAGCCTCCTCTTTAACCCGCCGCAGCTCACCCTCGACTTTTTGCAGAGCAGTCTTGAGATCCAGCACTACCTGCTTCTCGGTGGCGAGGTTGATCTGGGTCGAATATAGCTCTTTGCGCTGGTCCTCTGCCTGGGTCTCAGCACTCTTCAGACCAGCCTCAGCACTTTTGCGCCGTTTCTCCGACTCCTTGAACTTCTCAGTAAGTTCAAGGTGATCGTGCTTGAGAGACCCCAAGGCTTTCTCCATCTCCGTCCGAGACTGAGCCTCAGCCTCAGCCCGACTTCGATTATCACGTCAAAATTCCTCAGCCACAAATACCTGCTGAGTAATCTGCAAACGAAACAAAATCGGTTCAGAATTTAACAGGGTTAAATAAATTAATAAAACAGTAAAAGGATTACTTACCATCGCAAGATCCCTTTTAAGGGATAGGAAAATCTCGGGTTGAGAGAACCGCCTATAGGCCTCCATATCCCGAGGAAGCAGTAGGGGTTGCTCTAAGGCATCAGCCACGTACCCTGCTAGGCCCCGGTTGTACTCTCGGATCGACGAGTTGTAGGGGATAGCAACCCCATCCAACTCCAACTTAGGGCTCCACGTACGCGGGGTAGCGCGCACCTCAGCACGGTTCTCCTCGTCCCTGCTCTCAGAGGAGTTTGCCCTCTTACTCCTCTGTCCCTTGGTAGCCTTTTGCTGCTTAGTAGGCCGGGTAACCAGCTCACCCTCCTCAGGGATGTCAGCCTGCCTCTTCTTTTTCAGGTCGGGGATAGCCTTGAGGCCAGGATTAGTAGGGACCTGAGGGGCGATTGGAGGTGGGTCCTGGGTTTGCGCTTTGGCAGGCGCCTTCGAGGACTGACCCTTGCCTCGGCTGGACATCAACTCTCTTAGAGACTTACCCATATCACCTCCTTCTCCGTCCAAGGAGTCTTCCGAGCAGGTTATAATAATTGGACCACCAGCCACGGAGTTGCGGTCCTGCTCTTCTTCAGGATCAGAAAGCTCAACCACGGGGTCTTGCTGAACTTCCTCCTCGAAATAAAACTCGTCTATTTCTTCCTCAAGAGAAAGACGAGATGATTCGATTTGCCCCTCAACTGGAACAGCAACACCAGGCTCTTCTGGCGGAGGTAGTTGCTCTGCTATACGGGGATACCGAACGCCGGGTAGTACGACTGGTGGAAGATCACGTTGAGCTAGGAACCCGGTCTTGGATACGTCAATACTAGCCAACCTCGGATTGCCAGCCCTTATGGCGTGACCAATAGCTTGGAAAGAGCGGCTTAGAGGTTGATAGCCCAGAACCAGATGAGCCGCACGTAGCTGTCCGTCCTCAGCAACGTAAACCTCCGACCTTAGAAGGTAGTTCAGCGCCGGCACATTCACGAAGTTTAGCCGGGGAGCGACGTGAACTTTATCTGCAAACATCCAAGAAAAGTGGGGTTAGTACATGAAATTCTCCAAGTGTAAGGAAAGCAAGAAAAATAACCCCCCAATGCTAAACCCTTTCCCCAAAAGGATTGGCCCTAAAGACACCGCACCTGGGATTCCTGCCCTGGTCGGACAATGAATACCATCGAACCACTTCCCCGAAGCAATAAGAAAATCATTCTTCACGGTCTTATTGGATACTGGAAGACAAGAGATCAATCTAACAACCTCGGATCGGGATTTAAGATAATACCCTCCACTCTCGAGGCGGTGACACTCATACAGATAAGCCAAGTCGTGCCAAGTAAGGCCTAGATTCATCCGCTCGTCTAAGACATCTACACAGCCTAGTATCTTGAACATATTTGGGGCACACTGATGCGGCGTCAACCTATGGTTGAACAGGTATTCCCTTGTGATCCTACGCATGGGAAGTGTCATCCCTCCCTCTATGAAAGCAATCATGGGGATAACAACTTCTCCCTCGCCTCTATCTGTCAATACTCCTTCAAGAGGACAGTACTGCAGCCCCACACCCGGGGGAATGTGGTATTTTGCCCTAAAGGCCTCCATAGCGGCCGGAGTATTTACTAATTTTTCGAATCTACCCATCTGAGCTGTACTGGAAGAATGAAAATAAAGACCAAGGGAAAAACAAAGTCCGAGGAGGAAGTCGAAGCGACAAAGCGAACGGAACTTACAGGTATCTTCTCAAATGACCAATGAGGAAATCGGAAAGCTCTTCTATGGAGGGTGCCTCGCAGAAATGACTATGAAGATCTGAAGGAAGGATGTGCTCAAAGATTTCTGGGCGCTGGAGTTCTCTGGAGGTCTCTGTTCTGATGTGCGGATAAAAAGAAAAAGAAAAAGGGAGCCTGTCTGACGTCTTATATAGCCAGGAAGAGAGAGAAAAGATCGACCTCGCCTAAAAAGTCGAGAAGTAATGATGGCCGTTCGATCCACGTTTCACCGTTGGATGAAGGGGACAAGAAACCTCCGGAAGTAAATGGCCGCGCTTCGTAAATTGTAGCGCGTCCAAAAGTAACTGCCCGCACGCGCGCCCCAAGCCTTCCTTACTTCCATCCTCTTACTGACATTAAAACCGCGCTTTTCTCCTCGGAAGGAGATAAAAACCGAAGTTTTGAGGGGCTATTGTGGGGCCCGACCCAAAATAATGGGCTAGTTAAATACAGGCCCATCCGAGAAGCATCGTGTCCGAGGAGAAGTCATAGCCAAGACATTATTCAAGCCCAACTGCGGTAAAATAAACCTGTCCGAGGAGTAACACCTCCTCGGACACCACGAAGTCCAGATCAAAAAGCTCGCCCCAACCATTGCAGCTCATCCTCCGAGTATATAAAAAAGAATAAAACCAAAAATATCTCATGGAAAGCTGCTACCACCACATTAAATTTTCCACAACCACTCTCTTGGCCGTATTAATGAGGAAAAGACCCCTGAACAGTACTACCTTGGCCACTGCAACTCACAAAGGAGTGATAAAGGTGTCTGATAGGACAGGTGCTCAAGTGGGGGCTTAGATGATCAACAAGTGTAAGGTTCAGATAAGAATGAGAGAGCTATATAATGTAAGGGAGTCCCTCAAAGAAGGGGACGGAAAAAACTGTATTCAGCACTCAGGAAATAGAACTTTCTGTGGAGTATCCATTCTAGTGTTTTATACTTGCAACAACATTCTCCATACCTTAGGCCGACTAGGTTCATTGAGGCTAAGTTCTTTGACCCATCCTCTACAAGTATTTATTGTGTGTTGCGCCTTGGGCCAGGGCTTGATCAAAAAGGTTTGGGCCAGGAAAATCGTGCAACTACATATATATATATATATATATATATATAATTACATATTTTGTTTTTTATAATGCTTCTCTGATTAAAGGATAGAGTTAACTAATTCCGTGCCATACCTTAACCTCATGAAGCAAGATACGGAGCTTATTTTTCATTCTTTTACTTTCTTTTTGGCTACACATGTTCTCACAGTTTTCCTTGATTTGGAGACTTCCATGTCATAATATATACATGAATCAAATTAACACAGTTAAAAAATTGAGAGATTATATAAGCTAAAGGGGTTGGTCCTGCGATTTTCAGGCCTCCTGTTAAACATAAAATCTTAAACCAAGTCTCTTTAATCTGGTGTGTTTGATTTTGAAGCCCTTTTTTTTAGGGATTTCGGGTCCCCTGGTCCATTGGTATCAGGTGTATTCTGCTCCTTTGTACCATGGTGGACAATTTGTAGTATTGTTTCCAGTGTGATTTTTTATTTGTTAGCTTCATCTTCTCAATTCCTTGTTTTCTCTTTGGTCTAGCATCTAACCTTGGTCAAGGAACCACGTATTCAATTTCTGTAACGATTGGAAGAGTGTTTGATTTTCCAACATCATTTTCTTCTATGTAATCTTGACCCCTTCATGTAAAATGGTGGCCCATGTGGAGGAATTTTGCTTGGATTGGATCCATATTGATCAGGAATCCAGCTTGCTAGTACTGGTACGGTTGGGCCCAATCTAATAACATTTGCGGGGTGGTCCGTTGGGCTTTAAAATTACACCAAAGCCCATCAGAATCTTGGCTCCGTTTACACCTTAGGAACCCTGCCATTAGCTCCTTCTCTTTCCATGTTGTATTGTTGGAAGAGAAAGTCTCCAGAAACAAAAAAATTTGACACCTGGCTTATATGACAAATTATTAGTGGTAAGTAAAAAAATAATGTCAACAATGAGTCTAAGATAAAAACTAATAAAAATTTGCTAACTCAACTGTTATGAAAAATATTGTAAATATTTTTGGGTTTGTAGCATTTTTCTAGTTGGAATGCATACACAACATGTTGATTTTGTTTTCATTTTTAAGTGTAAAACTCATGTGACACACTCAAAATCATACCCAAATTGACTCTAAGCTTATATGCCAACTTTTGATTGGTGAACCAAATATTTTTTTTTTCACCAAGTACATATAGTGGTTACATGTATAAATGTTGTAATCTAATCACATGTTAGCCAAGCATTTTGTGAAATTGACCTTGAATTTGGGTGTGTTGTAGACAAACAAAATGTCATTCTTTTTTATATTATTTTTATATTTTAATTTAATGAAAAAAAGGAAGCTTGTAGGTGAGTTTACTACCTCTGACCCACTTAATCTATACTCATAAATAATGGACAATTTTAGCTAATTAGCCATTTTCACTGATCAGGGTTGACTTGGCCATGGCTAATGGCCTAATGTGGCTATTTCAAAAAAAAAAAAAAAAAAAAAAAAAAATTATTCCAGGTAGAACTCCTTATTAAAAAAATTGAGTTCCATGTATTTTTTTTTTCAATGAATTTGATATTAATAATATTGAGTTTCGTTGAAATGTTTCTCTAACTATCTTATCTCATTCTCTCTCTTACTCTCGTCCTTCTTTGTTTCTTGTCTCCCTTAGTCGCATTAGTGCTCCCTTGTCTCCCAAAAGTTTAAAGGAACTCGATTTCATCATCTTTAAGTTATTTTTCAAAAAAATTACAAAATTTGTTATTACAAAAACTGAGTTCTTAAAAAAAAAAAAAAAAAAAACACAAATTTCACATTCGTATAATATTTTACTTTCCTTAAAACTCAATTTTACTAATATCGAGTTCCACCAAACAACATTTTTTGGAAATAGCCTCATCAACCATTGCTACCTCAGCCGTATTTATTGAGAACGTTTGAGTACCAAGGATAACTTAATTTTTGTATCATCAAATTCCAAAATAGGGCAGGAAAAAGTAATGTTATTTGGCTAAACAATTCAATAACTATCAGTCAAAATCGCCTACATAATGGAGGACCATTTACACCATAGCATTCACAGCAAAACATCTAAAAAGTATAGCTTTTAACAATTTAAAAAGTCATTTTATCTATTTTAATAACTCACTTAACAATACACCTAATATCAAAGGCTCTATTTTAGCATACAACACATTAAACTAATATAAACAATACAATAAAATAATATATCTAACACAATAAACACTACAAAAAACTAAAAAGAGAAAAAAGAAGGATAGCAATGTACCGTGCCACAATTAAAAAAAAAAAAATTTATATATATATATATATAAAACTCTTAGCTACAGTGAGTTGCCATCCTTGGCAGCTTACTGTAGTTAAGACTTAAAAATTTATAGGCATGCCAACTTTGATGTTGATGTTATTTTTAACGTGTGTTGGTGCTAAACTAGTTTTTTTAATTTATTTTGACTACTTTATTGTGAGTGCCCGAGGAAAGTGTTAAAAGGGACCGCGATGCCGTTATACCCTGTTGGTGAAGGTGGCGATGTGCATACATAAGGATATAAAAGAGTGTATATTTCCGCCCCCACAAAGAAAAAGAATGTATATTTATATGCTTGAGAGTTCAAAATATTGCTAAATGATAAAAGCACGTGCAAGTTTGTAATCAATATTGCCAATTGACAAGGCTTGCCAACCTTGACCACCCAAAACCCGAGACGCCATTCTTTCCATTCCATTCTAGCTTTGATAATTTTCAATGGCTTCTACTCTCCATCTCTTCCTCTTTTCCATTGCTGTTGTCTTCTTCTCTACCTCAAATGGAGCAAATTATAAACCACATGCCTTTCATCTTCCCATCAGAAAAGACGATGTCACACTCCAATATTATACTTCATTTGAAGTTGGACCCACTCAATTTATTGTGAATGCAGTCATTGACCTTGGGGCACCATTTCTATGGTTCAACTGTGGTGATGGTTACAACTCCTCATCTTACAACCCGGTTCCTTGTGGCTCATCCAAATGTAAAGCAGCTAAGGGCATAGGATGCCTTGGCTGCAATGGGACACCTAGGCCAGGGTGCACCAACAACACTTGCTCTTTGTACTCATATAACCCATTCAACAATTCACTTCGAAGTGGGGGATTAGGCGAGGATAACATTTATGTTTATGAAACTGATGGGAGAAGTGTCTTATTACAAATAAATGTGCCTAGATTTCCTTTTGTTTGTGCAGATTCAGGCAGCTTAGATGGCCATGCTAAAGGTGCTAAAGGTATTCTAGGCCTCGGAAGGACCCAAATTGCATTACCAATGCAGCTTGCAAATGCATTTGCACTTAAGCGTAAGTTTGCCCTTTGTGTACCTTCTTCATCCCAGTCAGGATTAGGGGACATTTTTATTGGTGGTGGACCTTATTATTTGCTTCCTAATACCAAAAATGCATCAGAGTTGCTCATCACCACCCCACTAATCATCAACTCCGTAAGCACTGCACCTATTTATTCAGAAGGTGACCCATCTGATGAATATTTCATTGGTGTAAAGTCCATCAAAATAGATGGACAAATTGTCAAACTTGAGACCTCCTTGCTATCCATTGACAAAAAAGGAGTTGGTGGGACTAAAATTAGTACCATAAATCCTTACACTATTTTGCATACTTCTATCTATAAGGCTGTCCTAAAAGATTTTGTCAAGAAGGCTGCATCAAGGAAGATTACTAGAGTGGCATCCGTGGCACCATTTGGAGCATGTTTCAGCTCAAAGACCATTGCTAGCACCATGACTGGACCAGCTGTGCCAACTATTGATTTGGTCCTGCAAAGCAAGAGTGTGTATTGGAGGATTTATGGTGCCAATTCGATGGTGAAAGTCAAGGAAAATGTGCTATGCTTAGGAGTTGTGGATGGTGGATCGAAGCCAAGAACTTCCATTGTTATTGGCGGACATCAGTTGGAGGATAATATGTTAGAGTTTGATCTGGCTTCTTCAAAGCTAGGCTTTAGCTCTTCGCTTTTGCTTCACAATACAAATTGTTCTCACTACAGAATTTTTTGAAGTGGTAGGTTTGGTTCAGATGTGTATTGTACTTGATTTTAGCTTTGCTTCATGAGCAATTTTTTGTACCACTTTTCATATCCAAAAATAAATGTTTTTCTTCCTCTTTTTATCCTTCCGCCCTCGAGACTATTAACATTTATGTTGGTTGAACTGTGATTATTTGCATAATTAGCATAATTAATCAACTTGGACAATTTATTATAATTAATTAGGGTTTAAATTTCGCAACATAATTAACTAATGGAAGCTCTAGGGGCCAATTTCATTGAGACCAAACATGTGGCCAATATTCCTAAGGACCGATTGTCCCAGTGGCTCAGACTAGTGGGATTAAGATGCGTTGAAGGAATGTTAGCCTAAGAAGATATTCAAAACTAGGCTTTAGCTCTTTGCTTCTTCTTTACAATCTGTTCTCACTACAGAATTTTTTGAAGTTGTAGCTTCGGTTCAAATGCGCATTTTACCTGATTTTAGCTTTGCTTCGTGTACAATTTTTTGAACCACTTTTCATATCCAAAAAATAAATATTTTTTTTTACCTCTTTTTTTCCTTTGGCCAGTGAGAGTATTACTATTTATGTTGGTTGAACTTTGATCATTTTCATAATTAGCATAATTAATCAACTTGGGTAATTTGTTAAAATTAACTGAGGTTCAAATTTCGCAGCATAATTAACTAATGGAAGCTCTAGGGGCCAATTTCATTGAGACGATACATGTGGCCAATATTCCTAAGGACTAATTATAGTAGCTTAGACTTAGGGGATTAAGATGTGTTGAAGGGATAGTAGCATAAGAAGATAGTCAAATAGCTTATGAAGAAGCCAAAAAGGCATTAGTGGGCAAACTGTTATCAAGAAAATCAACTAAAGGTTAGTCAAAGAGATCCTAATAAAGTAGTCCAAGGAGAATCTGTACTATAGGGAGGAGAATGAGAAATGTTTTAGAAGTAAATGCTACCAAAGAAAATTTGATTTGATTTTCTTTGATTTTGGTGGAAGCCAAATGAGCTAACTCAAGGAATGAGGCCTCACAAAAGATGAAATGGAAAAAGAATCGTTATATGGGTTGAGGCCTTCTTCTGATGTGGAAAGTAGAGATGAAAGCAAGATAAGTATAGTGCTAGGAGTGTTCACCAAATTGCTTAAACCATATGATTGCATCCAAACCAACCAAAATCACTTGTAAAATGATGTAACTGCACCGCACTGCAAGTAGTAATGAACTATATCGTAATATGATGTGGAGTGCGGTTTATGATAAGAAACCGCACAAAACCACACTACACCACACCCATATATATATATATGTTATATTGAATATAAATTAATAATTTAATATTATATGAAGTAAGTTGTCAGCCACCACCTAGTGTTAATTCATTCCAATTTCATGTTAAAACAACTTCATTTTGGTTAAATACAAATTTAGAAGTTCAAAATATCATTTACTTTTCCATCTCACACTCTTAGTCTTACAAAATCAAAAGTTCAAAAGTTTAATATTATTATTTTTTTGTTTTGCATATACTATATATTTGTGGGAATTTTAGTTCCCTGTCAATCTGTCATGGATTTTTTTTTTTTTTTTTTTTTTTTTTTTGTTTTTGTTTTTGTTTTTTGTCTTGTATATATTTGTGTTACTTTTTTTTTTGTTACACATGTTATATTTAAAAAAAAAAAAAAAACACTTATTGTCATATTGACTAAGGGTGACAATTCGTGTTTGCGTGTCGGGTTTGTATTATGTTGACTTATGAGTATTCAACTATATGAGTTAACCCTTAACCCGACATGTTTATTAAATAAGTCAAGATTTCTCAACTCTAACACAACCCATTTATTAAATGGGTCAGTCATGTTGATCTGTTTATCAGATTTTATCAAAATTAAAAAAAAAAAAAAAAAAAAATCTAATTTTAGTATTAACCAAATTGATATGAATTATGAAAAATCGAACAAATAAATATTTTTAATATAAAATTCAGAACTAACGAGTAACTGTATTACAAATAATCATTCAAAACTAAAGCATATCTCGATATCATAAATAATAAATCAAAATATGTCAAAGAAAATAAATCACAACAACTAATAAGTTTATATGCCTAGGGTTTGAAGGGTATATTGGTAAAATGTCATTTAATTAAACGGGTCAAACATGTTCCATGTAATAGACACTAATCCAACTCATTTATTAAATGGATTAGTCATGTCAACCTGAATATGACACGAACCTATTAAGTCTCAACTCATAACCTACTAATTTTGTATCGTGTCGTGTTAGGTTCGTGGGTCATGTCCAATTTTACCACCACTAATTGACATGATTATTAATAGTAAATTACAAAATTGGCCATGGCATCTTAAAAAATATACCATCACAAAACCGACCAAACTGCACCTTGTACACCACATCGAACCGCACATGTGACTGCAAAATTGAGGTGCAGTGTGGTTATGGTTTTGGTCAAACCGCACTGCAAAGTTTAGTGCTTAAAATGGTCCAAAGCCACACTGAATAGCACCGCAAATACCTTGTATGCATAATTGCTAAATATGAGTGTACTTAAATTTGATAAATTTGTGTGTACATAAATTTGTCTTAATTCTATCATCGTGTATATCTCCCATGTTATTCTACAGGCACATGAGCGTCTTGAATATTTATGCAAAGTCTTTTTTTTTAGTGATGTATTATGGATGACTCTATCTGAGGGATTTTAAACCAGATCGTCTATGTATTTATATAATATCTTTTTTGATGAAAAGAATATTTTGTTTGCATGCTTTGAAAGTGCAAATACTATCTTATAAAAAAATGATAAAAGTGCACAAGTAAGGTTTTGTAATAATTAAAGTTGGCAAGGCTTGCCAACTTTGATCACCCAAAATCTAAACCGTATAGCAGCCATTAGCCCATAAATTATTTGCATTCACTATATATATATTAAAAAAAAAAAAAACGCGGCTATAGCTCTTGAAAACGTGGCTCTAGGATGATTCGGCCTATAGCCGTGTTTTTTTAAGCCGCTAAAAAATCGCGGTTATAGCTCGCGTGTTTTGTAGTGATTCTTTCCTTCCATTCCATTGTAGCTTTGATAATTTTCAATGGCTTTTTCTCTTCATCTCTTCCTCTTTTCCATTGTTGTTGTCATCTTCTCTAGCACACTTGGAGCAAATTCCAAACCTCAAGCATTTCACCTTCCCATCCCATCAGAATAGACAATGTCACACTCCAATATTATACTTCATTTGAAGTTGGCACAACTATAGTAATAGTAAATGCAATCATTCATCTTGGGGCACAGTTTTAATGGTTCAACTGCGATGATGGTTACAACTCCTAATCTTACATCCCGGTTTCTTGTGGCTCATCCAAATATAAAATCGTTAAGGGCGTAGGATGCCTTGGGTGCAATGGGACACCTAGGCCAGAGTACACCAATAACACTTGCCCTTTGTACATAACCTATTCTATCATTCACTTTGAAGAGGATGCCATTTATGTTTATGAAACCGATGGGAGAGGTGTCATATTGCATATAAATGTGCCTAGATTTTCTTTTGTTTGTGTAGATTGATGTTATGGAAGCCTGAAGAAAGCACACGCGATGCTTTCTTTGATGGACAGAAGTTAAACTATTAGTTTCTGAGTAGTAAACCTCAAATTCACAAGGGTTTTTTTGAATCCACAATGTGTTTTTTGAATCCACAATGTGATAAACTAGAATACACCAGAGAAAGAATTTGACAAAAAGTCTGTATTTTACACTGAGAAAGTAAAACCTTAGGATGATTAGGAAACATCTAAAACCCTAATTTACACTAATTATGTGATTGGGTGACAAAATACCGAAATCAACCAAAAATGGCAAAATTGAGTTAACTGCAAAATCATAAACTACTGACTTTAAGGGTCGTCCCAAAATAAACGGGACCTTATTCTTACTTTTAAGTAAAAAGTTATTAAAGAAACAAAAATTACCATAAATGGCAAAATTGTAGTTTTTAGGGTTTAAACAGAGGAATTTGCCAATTTTAGGGAGTATCTCGTGGCAAAGCCACAATTATTGCTCAGAAGATTGTTTCGCTTTAGCCTACTAAATTTCAAGGCGTTCCAGAGAGTCCAAAAGAGCCATGGTGATTTGTTTTACATCACAGATTCAAGTAGCTTAAATGACCTTGCTAAAGGTAGTAAAATTATTCTAGGCCTCATAAGGATTCAGATTGCATTACCAATGCAGCTTGCAAAAGCATTTGAATTTCAGCGTGAGTTTGCTCTCTAAGTACCTTCATCCCTGTCAGGATTAGGGGACAAATTTTTTGGTGGTGGACTACCTTATGATGACATGCATCTTTGTACCAAAAATGTGTCAGAGTTGCTTATCACCACCCCATTCTTTCCTCGAGGGTCAATCATATATAGGGAAAATTATACCATATATAGAGGCCAAGACAAAGTATGATAAAGGCAAGAAACGTCACAAATAAAGGAATGTATTATGTATGGATAGTTCATAGTTGGTTATGGTTTGATAAATTTGGGGTGACAAATGTGTGCAATCAAAAATAGTAAGACACTTAAAATTATCCATGATAACAGAGATCAATGATCAACTCTTAGATCAAAAGATCTAAAACAAAAGAGCTACTACCCACTTTGATGCCACTTGTAAGTTTTTAGACCCCTGTAAAATTAGATTGTTCAACCTAATTAATTAACCAAGTGAATACTTAGGTTTATTATTCAAATATAGGTTAAAACAAAACAATCATATCATGCAAAGCAGCGAAAATACAAAGAACACAATGATATGATGATCCAGGAAAACCAAACCGGTAAAAAACCTGGGGAAGATTTAACCTAGTTATCATCAAGGTAAAACAGCAAGTCCACTATGAAAGAATTGGAGTTTTTACAATAGAACTTAGACCACTAATATCCTATTGCTACCTCGAGTAGAAAACTTACTACCACAACCCCATGATAGCTCCGAGTCCACGGACTACTTCTTTCCTTAGCCTTTGCAACAACACAAGCTCACCTGCTTGTGACTTTGAGACTCCACTCAAAGGTTTTGGATCTCCTTAAACGTTGATTTTGTATGCAGCAACTTCTACAATACTAAATCTTGAGATTCTTCAAGGAATAACACCGGTAGAAGACATGAGAGAGCTTTTGGGTACAAAACCCTAGATCTACAAAAGAGGCACAAGATGCACTCTAATCTCTCTAAAAAACTCTAAAAAACCTCCCTAGGAATAGCTTATAATGTCCTTTAAATACTGGAAAAAACGACTCGCAATTTGGGCTTCAAACGGTCAAGTTATGGGCTTTTTATGTTTTCTGATTTTTGCTGATATGTGATTTTCGATTGATCAAGTACCAATCGAACGAAATAACTTGTAACTCATTTTTTTTCATCCTGAACTTGAGTTTTTTGTCTTGGACTTCAATGTAGACCATTCTAAACCAATGAGACTTTGTTTTTGTCATGTTTTGTCATGGTTTGCCAACATTACAAACTCAAAACCTAACATGGGCTATTTATTTAAGTGAGTTTCTAAGAATGATGCATGATGCATTAATGCAAGAGTGACAAAGAAACAACTCTAGAAAATATGGGAGTAATATTTTACAAAAATTGGACCAAAGGTGAGTTTATTATTTAGAAAAACCTTAGTGTTTTTTTTTTTTTTTTTTTGAAAACATGATTTTTTTTAAAGAAGAACACGACATGCATGAGCTTTTGAAAAATGATGGAAAGATTCTTTTTAAAAAAGAATGCATGATGGAAAAAACATTTTTGAATCATGTGTTTTTAGAAAATAGTGCATGCATGTTTCTGGAAGGGAATTAAAAAGAATTTTTTTTTGGGAAAGTTTTTTTTTTTTTTTTGAAAAGCTTTTTAGGGTGTAGACACCATATTTTGTCCGTCCTCAGTTTGCATGCCGGACCCCGAAAATTCCAAAAATATTATCTTTTCTCCACAAGGCCGTGAAAACATCTAAATTGACGTGGCACAATCCGTTCGGACATCAGAGCACTCAAAGTGCCATTTCAAGTCAAATTGACCAAAATGCCCCTAGTCAACCTTCAGTTGACTGAATGTCAAAGTCGGAAAAAATCAACCAAAAACAACAATTTCATATTTCTACACCAAACCCGAGCTACTCGGTGATTTTCATCAACTTTGACTAAGTTTGACCAAGTTTGACCTGATGTTGACTCCCAATGGCACCAGAAATCCTAATTTTGATCTGACCATTAGAATCAGTTAGGACTAGTGCTGTTGTGAAGATTATCAAATTCCCTTTCCAATGACTATTCATGGGTCAAAATTGGAGTTAAAACAGTTGAGATATCTAGAAAACCGTAAAAAGCGCGTCAACACGCTTCCCAATGCCATAACTTTTGATCCGACTATTGGATTTTCAATTTCTTTAGTGTTCTGGAAACTAGACATCCAGAGCTTCCTAGGTACACTAAGATCAGCTCAATCTGAGTACAAGAAAATCTTCAAATATATGTCCAAAGTTGAACCAAGAAAAGGCCGAAACTGCTGATGTCAGCAGAGTGGCTAGCAGCCCTACAAGGTGCGTCGGAAGCAAAAGGGTAATTTTTTCTGTATAAATGAACCCAGACCCCACATTTTGCAAAAAAAGAAAAAGAAGTTTTGGGCAGTTTCTTGGCTGATTCTCTCTCTAATTTCTCTCCAAACACATCAAAGTACCCTTAAACACCTTAGGTTCTCATATTTTCTCTATAATCATTAAGGTTGTGTTCTTGCACCCAATCTTCCTCTCCTTAGTTCCATACCTTGGATTTGAGGTTTAGGGGTGTGGATGTAGCTTTTTAGATACAATCCACACCCCTTTCTCTTTATAGCTTTTCCCTAGCTTTATCTTGCTTAATAAAATGCTTTTATTGCTTTTTCTAGCGTGTTCTTGCTTCCTAGCATGTCTCTATAGTTTTTCTTGCATGTTTCCCTGCATATGCCAAGATTTATCGCTTTGATGCTATTGGCTATCAACGCCTCGTGGCTGCATGTTGACCACCCATCGCGGTGACGCTCACGCACCTATTCAATGTGAGAGTTGTTATGGAGGTGTGTCGTACCTCGGGTGTGTGACTGGAATCTAAGTCAATTTTAAGGAAATTACCAAGGGTAAGTGAAGTTGTCACCAATCATTGGTCACCTGACTCTATTTGATTTTATTACCGATCCTAGGTTATGAAAAAGAGCATTTTTCCTAATCTAATGTGGATGGGCAAAAAATTCTTTATTCTTGAGTTCGAAAGTCTAGTTATGTGTGGGGAAGGTGTTACGCACCACACAATGTTTGTCCATAGACAGTCCTTTATTTTGTTAAAATCATAATTTTTAGACATTGGTGTCGACGGCCGGCCTCGATTGGGGTGGAAGCGAAAAAACCACAGCTACCATCTCAGGCCCTCATTCGACCACTCGCCGTGGTGACAGCTCCCGCGTGCGCGGGGCCACGTTGGAGGGCCCCTCTTGGTATATATGGTGGTGTGTGTTCGCGTGGAGCTTCAGGTGCTCTCTTTCTCGGTGAAGGAAGGTTGGTCTACCTTTGGTTTTAGGGCAGGAATCTGGGCCAAATTTCAAGGGATTACCAAAGGTAAGTGAAGTCACCACCAATCATTGGGTTTTTCTAAGGTGTGATTGGTCACATGTTTCTAGTTGATTTTATTACTGATCCTAGGTTAAGTAAAATGGCATTTTTCCTAATCTAATGTGGACAAACGTATTGACCCCTTGTGATGAATGAATTGATTAATTAGCCAAGTTTATTAATTAATCAAATTAACATGCAACCACATGGTAGCACAAACAAATCACCAATTAAACTAAGTATGTAGTGGAAAATAAATTGACACGGTGATTTGTTTACAAATGGGGAAAACCAACACGGTAAAAACCCAACTTGGTGATTTTACAGTCACCACTCTTGAAATTTCACTATTATCATAACAAACAGTTATAAGTAAAGGAATCCTAGTACTTTATACTAATCTACAGTTGAACCCTTACCCTAATACCCAATTGGACATGTTCTGTAGTGACAATTTTTCCTTTCAATGCACGGCTTCCAAATACGTGACTAACCAATTGCGCGGATCCCAATATGCGACTTCAATCACCAACTAGAGAAGGTTGTTGGCTGCAAAGTTCTTCAGTTCATCCCAATGATGAAGATAAAGAAGATGCTTGGTCACAAAACCCAACAGTGCACAAACACAGCAACTTCTTCAAGAATGATAAACTAGGGAAAATTCTATCTCCGGTCACAATTTGCTTGAACAAACTTTGCTTAACACTTGTGCAACTTGTGAACTCTTTGACGGGCTTTAAAATAATCCTTTTATATGCCTAGGGTTGTGAGAAAAGAAGGCCCAAAGACACATTCACGGATCCTAAGAAAACAGAATAGAAAATTTGTTTTTCTTAAACCTCGATAGATAGGAGCTGTCGAGTAGTTGTCGAGCAGGTGTCGAGCACACGGGCTGAAATAGCTTTCTTAAGCTTGATAGATGCAATTGTCGAGCTTTAATGAATTTGCACTATTCAGCTTGTTTCTTGGACAGACTTGAATGATTTTAACACTTGATCTTGAAACCTTATTTCTTGAAGTATTAAAAACACCTAGATCTACGCAATTACAAGTAAAGTGCGTTTTGTCAAAAGATTAGCCAATTACATAAAATAGTGACATATGTTTCTAACAAGTGAATCAAATATGTCCTAACAATCTCTCCCTTTGGCAATCCATGGCAAAACCACAACAAAAAACTGAACATATGAGAGAAGTCATAAATCACTCAATTCATATTCACTTGTTGAATACAATAAAATCTATCCTAACACAAACTCTTGAAAAACTTTGCAAGAAGAGAGTTTATGGCAAGTAGACTTTGACAACCTGTATTTCTGAAACACTTGAAACAAAACACATCAAGGCTTCTTTGTGTGAAACATAAATAATAAATTGCATACAAGTAATAAGAAGCATGTGCATAAAGAGAGAAAAGAAACAACACATGTAAGGATTGGTGAAAGAAACATACATCAACATATGAAGAAGATAAGTACAATGTATGTCAATAATGGTCACAAGACCCAAAGTACAAGAACAAAGTATCTATAAAAGAAAGAAAAGAAGAGATACAAAACATCCTCACTACATCCCTCAAGATATCAACACTCCCTCTAACAAAAGTGTCCTATACTAACTCTCCCCCTAACAATGACTACTCTTATACCAAAACTACTTCCCTTTTTTGTCACGAGTGATAAAGGGTAAGAGTATCAAGTAGATATCTCATCGATAGAGCTAGCATCTCCATCATCATCATCAGAAGCATCATCGTCATCATCCTCAGCCTCAGAATCAGTAGCCACTAGAGGAGGTGGTGGAGGAGAAGCCTTAGGAGCAAAACCACCCATAGTTGCCTGCCACCATGCGATACAACCAACATGAAAGTTCACCTCATACAGCTCTGTAGAGAGTGTATCAAGGTGAGCATCCATACGCTGCAACTGTGCCATGATGTCCCCAAGTGACACATCACTCGTAGAAGAAGAAGGAGCAGATGTGGATGGAGCAGATCGAGAAGGTACTGAACGGGAGGGAGGAGTTGCTGACTCCCGTCGTGACCTAAATTGCGCTTCGCTACGTTTTACGGTAGTGGCGTCTATGGCACAAATATGAGTGAAGTGGTCAGACACAAGAAAAGGGATGGAAAAACGGTGTAATATCCTCGTGATAGCGGAAGGAAAGATGAGTTTATCATAGGACGTCGAATCCAGATGAACATCTATAATGGAAAGAATAAAAAAGGGAAATCAATAGTAAGATGCTCAAGAAGGGACAACAAAAACCGAGCACGAGGCTCTGTAATGGAGTTATAATGAGAAAGAGGATGGAGTGCAAAGGTCATCACCATGTTCAAAAACAGAGGGCCTTTTGCAAAGCCCGAATAGTAAGTGAACTGGCATTCACTCCACTCGGATGGACGCTCACAAAAAGTAGATTTGAGCTCATCTTTGGTCACAATCCTCAGATGCTCACAACTAGGGTAGTTAGGAAACTCCACCCTAGGAACATGAAGCACATCTGCAACAAGTTGCGATGTGAAGGGAAAGCACAGACCTCGAATGCAAGTGAAAAACTGAGGTACAGAATGATCAATTCTGTGCATGTTGGAGTAAAACTCTTGGATAAGCATGGAAGGACAAATGACCGGGATGTCACACAGTGACTCCCATCCCCAACTGTGAATGACATCGGGAAGGTCAGTGTCGGCAAAGTTCACTAGAATGACTTGGCGTTCAGAATGAATGTCTCGTCTAGAAAAGTTCTCCGAGAAAGCATGTCGAGCATCCTCATCACAGAACCGAAGATGAGAAGGAGTAGGATCAGAAGACGAAGATGTCTCGGAACAAAGAGGGTTCCGAGATGGAATAGACTTATGTTTTGGTGCCACAGACACTATTAACGTAAACAGAAAGAGAGGGAGAGACAAAGAGATAATTAGAAAAGTCCCAAAATATTTCAAATATAACAAGTATATCGAAAATAGAGTACGTATGCATGGGAAATGCATGAGCATGTGACATGCAAAAGAAATTGCATCATGGGCTCAGCCCAATCCAATTCTACCAGCACACAAATTGTTCAACATGTATAACACACAACTAAATGCATGAAAATACAATTATAATGCACATGAAATGCAATGAATGAGTTTTTTAGGATCAAATTTTCAAAACCCAACCCAAAAATTTCACAAAAACCTCTTTGATTTTGAAAAACCCTAAATTTTGCAAAAAACCCCCCAAAAACTTAGGTTTTAAAGAATGAAATGCATGAAAATGAAGGATTAGAGACATAACAAGTGAGGAAAAACTTGATTGAGCTCGAGAATCATTTGGGAAAGAGGTTTGGAGAGAGAGAGAGAGAGAAAGAGAGAGAGTAGGGAGGTGAAAAGACACTTCTGTCGAGAAAGAGATCGAGAAAAATGAGAAGAGAATCGCGAAGAACCTATTTATAGAACCTCAGTAAATCTCGACAGATGCAAGTGTCGAGAGGTGTCGAGCCATGTATCGAGGTAGGTGTCGAGATATAGGCCGTCGACAAATGAAGGTGTTAAGAATGTGTTGAGGAACAAACCACCAGATACATGAACAAAAGCTCGATCGATCGACCTAGCTGTCGAGAAGCTATCGAGAGGACATGAACTTTCTTGATCAATCCATGGAGTGTCGAGATTGCGATAAGAAAAAGCTTAAAAAGCTTGACAGATAGCTAGGTGTCGAGAAGTTGTCGAGCTAGCTTTTAAAAACAGTTTTTCGAGAAGAGAAAAAAACAGACATAGATGCAATCAAACATGCAACTCAACCAATGATCCAATCAACATATTAAGCTCTCAAAATCATCTCTCAAAAATAATTTTAAGCACATTGATCCCAAAAACACATACACACACACCAAACAAGTCTAACCAATTTTATATTTCAAAATCAAGTTAAGACAGTTTAGTGAGCATACATTAACATATGTAAAACCTTGTGATGGCCAAATCACATTGTACTTGTACATGTATCAAGAATAGCAAAGAATATTGCGTGTTGTGTGTGCAAAACATCGCAAGATTGCATAAGTGTATACATGTTATGACGATTTGAGATATGAAAAAATCACTTTAACTCACACACGATCATAACTATTTGATGGGGACTATCACCTTCGAGGTACATCCTATAACTCCTACATCTCCTAGAATACACGTTGCAATCACATTTAAAAGCATTTTGATCTTTTTGCTTTTTATTTTTCTTTGCATATTTTTCTTTTTAAGCAAATCATGCATGAGCATATAAGAGATAAAAAAGAGATACCCAATTATGTTAAGCATTTGACATTCCAATTTTGTTGTGCCAAAGCACACAAATGTCATTGACATTGCACTTTTACTAGGCCGAAGCATACAGATGTCATTTCATGATTAGTAGGCAATAGTGGTGAGATGGTTATTTATGTCTTTCTCTTAGGATTTTCTAGTCATTCCCGTCAAAAAGAGTGATACGAGTGTTAAGTATAAGAGATTACTTAATCTTACTCATCACAAACAAGAGCCATAGAGCTCACTTGCTTAATTGTGCAGAGAGATACTCATCTAAGCTACAAAAGATACAAAGTTTAGAAAACTTTGTTTCAATGGCCATCGAAGGTACACAAGTACCAAAGTACACATACACACACTGTTTTTGTATTTTTCTGATTTTTTTTTTTAAATATATCAAAAACAAAGTAAACAAAACTGAAAACAAACAAAAACATGTTAACCAAAGCAAAGCATAAAACTAGATTGACTCAAAACTTGAAAGCAAAACACACAAGTAATGCACACACAAAAACAAGAAGAGAGAAAGAGAAAAGTGATAGAATCACTTGGAGTCTTTTTTCTTCCACACCTTAGAAGAACATTTCCTTTGATTAAACCCTTGAACCGACGGTGAAGGGGAAGAATTGAAACAGTTCAAGTTCGAAAGGAACATGAGGGCTTTGAGAAGATCTCCAAGGGGAGCAAGAGAAGATTGAAGTTGATTCTGGCTTCCAGGTGCTATCATGTCGTTGCTCTGTTGAGTGGCTAATCACTTATAGCAATTTGGTCGAGTATAACTAGTAACTCCACAATGATGACAGAGATGCTGCTTCTTCTGTTTAGGCTTTTAAGAGTTAGCCTTCTTAGCCTAAGGGTTTTTTGCTTCCTTCTTATCTTGCTTAGGGGGTGCTCCTAAGATAGATTTACCTTTGTCTAAGTTCTCACTAGCTAAATCAGTTTTAACATCATTGTTCTCAATTTCCACATTATTGCTAAGAGGAACAAAAACAGTAGTACTAGTAGAGGCAATATTAGAGGAAGAGAAACCATACCCTAAACCTATTCGATCAGAAGAAAATTTCTGAAGACTAAGTAGCAGCAAATGCCTTGCTCTTCTTAATGCTCTTGAGATATGTAGGACACTCCTGTTTCATGTTACTGAAGCCTTAACACCCAAAGCACTTAGGTCCTGTAGGAACAGTGTACTGATCGCCATCCCTAGCATCCTTCTTCCCTTTGTCTTGGCTCTTGAACTGAGAAGAATTGGATTGCTTACGATCCTTGTCAAAGCCCTTCTTAGAGGATATTTTCTTGAACTCCTCATTGGTGACTGCACTGAATAAAGCATTCAATGCCCTACTGTTGAAGTTTGTCGCCTTGATCTTGGAATCATCCCAATTGGTCGATGCTTCTGTAGGCTTAGTCCAACCTATCTCCACAGCTTGCCACACTTTCTTATCTAAAGACTATAAGAAAGCTCTCATGCGTACTTTCCAGTATGCATAGTTAGTGCCATTAAATAAATGAGGTATAATTAATTACTATCCTCTATCCATGACAAATAGGGGTCAATGGATTAACACAGCAAAAATTAAACCTTAATCAGAGTGTGCCTACTCTGATACCACTTGATAGGCCAAAAACGTATTGACCCCTTGTGATGAATTAATTGATTAATTAGCCAAGTTTATTAATTAATCAAATTAACATGCAAACACGTGGTAGCTCAAACAAATCACTAATTAAACGAAGTATGCAGTGGAAAATAAATTAACACGGTGATTTATTTACGAATGGGGAAAACCAACATGGCAAAAACCCCATTGGGTGATTTTAAGGTCACCACTCCCGAAATTTCACTATTATCACAACAAGTAGTTATAAGTAAAGGAATCCCAGTACCTTATACCAACCTACAGTTGAACCCTTACCTTAATACCCAATTGGATTTGTTCTGTAGTGACAATTTATCCTTTTGATGCATGGCTCCCAAGTACATGACTAACCAATTGCGCGGATCCCAGTATGCGACTTCAATCACCAACTAGAGAAGGTTGTTGGCTGCAAAGTTCTTCAGTTCATCCCAACAATAAAGATCAAGAAGATGCTTGATCATAAAACCTTACAATGCACAAACACAACAAACTTCAAGAATGATGAACTATGGCAAATTCTGTCTCTGGTCACAATTTGCTTGAACAAAATTTGCTCAACACTTGTACAATTTGTGAACTCTTTGACGACCCTTAAAATAATCCTTTTATATGTCTAGGCTTGTGAGAAAAGAAGGCCCAAAGACACATTCACGGATTTAATTTGTTTTTCTTAAACCTCGACAGATAGGAGTTGTCGAGCAGGTGTCGAGCACATGGGTTGAAACAGCTTTCTTAAGCTCGATAGATGCAGCTGTCAAGCTTTAATAAATTTGCACTTTTCGGCTTATTTCTTGGACAGAATTGAATGACTTTAACACTTGATCTTGAAATCTTGTTTCTTGAAGTATTAAAAACACCTAGATCTACCTAATTACAAGTAAAGTGTGTTTTGTCAAAAGATTAGCCAATTACATAAAATAGTGATATATGTTCCTAACAAGTGAATCACATATGTCCTAACAAAATGCATGTGTATATTTTTTTCGCCTTCACCATATGATTGCAAACATGCGGAAATTTAGATGCTAAAAATAAAGTGGGACATAGGTGAGGGGACTTACTTGATATAGAGTGTGAGCATACGGCACGGCCGCTATCACCCACGGTAGATTAGGAACTTGAAAACTTTTTAGGAACTCAAAAACTGTGTGATGAGAGGCGTACGACACGATCGCTATTACCTCAAAGTGGGATGTAAGCATACGGCACGGCCACTATCAACCACTCTAGATGTGAATATGGCATTTCTTTGCGGACTAGTAATTGTGATGGCACGAGGCGTACAACATGGTCGCTATTACCTCAAAAAGGAATGTGAGCCTACGACATGGCCGCTATCACCCATTGTAGATTAGGAACTTGGGAATTCTTTGGGAACTTGATAACTGTGAGGGTGTGAGGAGTACGACACAGTCACTATTACCTTAAAAAGGGATGCAAGCATACGGCACGACCGTTATCACCCACTGTAGAAATGCGAGCATAAGGCACGACTGCTATCACCCACTGGAAATGCGAGCATACGGCATGGCCACTATCACCCGCTGTAGGAATGCGAGCATACGGCAAGTCTGCTATCACCTACTGTAGATCAGGAACTCGAGACTTCTCTGGGAACTTGATAATTGTGATGGCATGAGACATACGACATGGTCACTATTACCTCAAAAAAGGATGTGAGCATATGGCACGGCCGTTATCACCCACAGTAGAAATGCGAGCATACCCACTAGAAATGCAAGCATACGGCATGGCCGCTATCACCCACTAGAAATGCGAGCATACGACACAGCCGTTATCACCCATTATAGTCATGTATAAAAATCTACCTTCTCTGTGAGAACATGTACTTGACATAAACCTGCATGATATGTTTAGGAAAAGTGTTAGTTCATCTACATTACCATTTATTTATGGGCTTACCACTACCCTAAAAAATTGAAAGCTCAGATTTATTCTAAAACACAAGAGTTTGTTCAGACCCCAAAATAAAAAATACGGCTAAATTACGTTTACTCTAACTTAAACTAAGTGCGGAACAAGAGTAAATAAGCGCAATGAACTGATAACACTACCCTAAGCCATATTCAACAATAAAAAGAAAGCTTAAAGAGTAGGGAAGAGAGATGCAAACACAAGATAACACCAAGATGTGTTATCGAAGAGGAAACCGAAGAACTCAGCGAAAAACCTCTCCGTGACCTTCCTAGTCAAAATCGATCCACTAGAGAATAAAGTTGAGCGCACGAATATCAAAAGACCCTTCAAGCCTAGTCTACCCCATGTACTTGAGCCCTTCAAGCTCTTGCGACCAACGGACTTCTCAGAGTCTTGTCTTCTCTAACTTTCCGGATCCCGCAATTCAGCTCGATTGCATCCACTACTAAATGCCTCCTTCCAATATTTCCTAGCAACACCAAAATCTCACTTAACACTCAGAATGGGTGTGGTAAGTGTTTGGGCTAACAACCTCTTAAGGATCTAGAGATGGATAGGTAGGAGTTGAAGAAAACCAAAAGACAATTTGTAGATGATTGTGGGTATAACAATCTCTAACTCTCAAGTGTATTTGTTAGGATTTTCTTTCTAAAAATCACGCATTACAATCCATGGGTACTGAGGGTATTTATATTGTGGGTAAAGAATTTGGTAAAGCAACTTAACTTTTTTCCAAACAGAATGTTTCTTGGGAACTTTGTGGGATGGCCTTTCTCGCGAAACACTCGCAAACTTGATAGCCTGACATGACTCTTCAGCTTCCTGTCATGTGCTTCACACGTGGCCTTTTCACGGGTTGCTTCTTGCGAGTTACTCGCGAACTAGTCGCTAATTGTACGAATTCATCTTTTGAAGCTTGATTCTTCACCGATCTCTCACACTCATCCCTTACAAATAAACCCACCTACATACAGGGAAAATGATTGAAGAAATTACAATCGAATTTGGCACGGAATTAAAGCCAACACAAGTTAGTTGGAAACCACAACTTTACAAAAATAATATTAAATATTATGCTAGATCAAAGAAGAATGATGGAACATAGGGTTCCCATGGATGTGGACATACGGGTTCCATAGACGTTCTGTAGGGTTGGCAATCGCCTTCCATGAATGACATACAAAAAGTTCATGGATGATGATAGAGGAAGAAAAAGTAAGTACTTGTAATTCCTATTTTGCTAGTTTGGTGAATTAGAAATTTGGAAGAAAACTTGTTACTTGTTATTAGTTTTATGCACCTGAGAATTAAAAAAAAAAAAAAAAAACTATAGGAAATTTATTTATTTATTTTTTTGGAAAACATAGGAAGTTAATTTTCAATATAAGAGATAAATGACCCAATGGCTAAGACAAAAAGGCCTAGCTCAATTAACTCAAACGAATCACCTCTGGGTTGGTTTGGTCTGGTTATTTTCATGATAATTGATTGGTTGAGATTGGCAATTTTTTAATCGAAGGAGGTTGGTTTAGATTTAAAATGCCCCAACCTAAACCAACCCCTACCTTTTAGGCCTTAATTTGGCTTAGGCCTTTGAGAATTTCTAGAAGTGCTCGCTCCAGGCCCCAATGAAAGTAGTTAAATTAAGAGACCATTTCATTACAACATGATTCCAAATTCAGCCCATAAGCATATATATACTTGTGCCCACATATTAACAAAACCATAAAGATATATAAACTCAACTCATAGATTATTTGTGATCACTAATAATTGTCACACATTTGTACAAAAATGGAATAGGGATGAGTGTTTGTTAAGATAATTTGGGCTCCCTCATTTAGCAAAGAAACCGCATTAGGAAAGAAATAGACCATTGCGTGCACAACTTGATTCCTAAAACAAGCACCAAAAGGATGTTCAATGTCCTATACATATTCCTCTCTTTCAATTTCCCTCTGGCCTTTTTCTTTCTCCTCATGTGTAATGCTCTATCTCCAATATTCATACCCCATACCTCCTCAACCTTAAAACCCATATGCCAATCAATGCAACGCAATGCATGCCAAACAAACTTGAATTAATTCAATTCTGTCAAGACCAAAAACAAATCTATACCTCCATCCATGGCAACAATGACCCTAAGACTCATCATTCCTAGCCTCCATGATCTAATTATCTGGAACACCCTACACCATTTTGTGATGGTAGTAGTTGCAGGACTAGTTGTCCTATATCTTGTATACAAAAGAGAAGTACCCATTAATTTACTAGACTTTGCTTGCTACAAACCACACAACTCTTATAGGCTACCCTAGTCAATGTTCCTAAAGGCTGTCTTTCTTAATAACATGGATCCTAATAGCATTGCTTTCCAGATCAAAATCTTAGAAAAAACAGGGTTCAGTGAGGAAACTTGTATTCCTCCTTCACTTGCTCGAGTACCAATTAAAAAATCTCTCCCAAGAACAGTGTTTTCGACGTACTGTAAGGGCGAGGCCAAGCTTTCTAGAGAAGGAAGATTGGCCATACAGTTAGAGAGGGGAGTGTTAACCACTAGATTGCAATTACTCAATAGTGTTTGGAGAAGAACTTGTAGAGGATTCAAGGGAATTTAAAATATTCTGGCGTTATTGGTTGTTGCACTAGCAGCCACATTTCCAGTTCCACATTGCAGTTGTACTAGAGCATCTAGAAGTAAACATAACAAAACAATGGTAGATTTGAGGCATGAACCTTGTCACTGTCTTTAGACGATACACATCGTCTATGGGGTTTTCGGTTAGGTATGGCAAAAAGTACTCGATCTGTGGGTATCTGGCCCGACCCGACCTGACTCGACCCTAAGGGGACAGGTTTTACCCGGCCTGTAAAACAATAGAGTCGGGTTTGACTTTTTAAAATAAAACCCGAAACAGGTCTAGGTTTTAGTTAAACCCACCCTGAACTCAGGCCCGACCTTGACCCCGACTCGTTTAAAACTAAAATTACCAAAAAACCATATATATATATATATATATAAACTTATAAACCCTACCCTCACCCTCTCACTTCACACAGCTGCCCCATCCCATTTCCCTCACTTTCCTCTACTACTGTAACTCAGTCTCACTTACCCTCAAGCACTGTCACTGCCAGCCATAGCTCGAACTCACCGCTGGCCCTCCACCATTCTTTTCTTTCACATTTTCCTTTTCTCCAAACACCACTTATACTTTCTATTTTCAACACATGCATTAATTTTCATCACTATTTTTTAGATATTTTTTTTTCTTTTTTTAGTGATTATTTGTTCAAGCTTTTGCTAATCTGTGACTCCTCCATCGGAAAATCGTGCTTGCTGCTCAATTTGAATATGAGAAAATACGAATTTTCTTTTTTGCTTGGGCCACGGTATAGGCTTCAATTCCATCTTTTTCCTTTTATTGGGCCATGGTTTCTACCCAAATCTAACCTGGTTAGACAGGGCGGGTTTGGGGCCTGAAAAAATAAAAATAAAAAACTCGTTTATTAAACCTGTTGAGTTTAAGTAAAGAGTACTAGCCCGCAGAGCGGGTTTGGGTATAAAGAAACCCAATCCATTGCCATTCCTATTTCTGGTGTAGCAGACTAATAACATTGTGCGTGCCGCCCTCGGGATACAACAACTCAGCCACCTTGCTGATTATCCTTACAAGCCCACACCGCTTGTAGAATATAGTATATCGAAGGATATCTTATTTTCATGAGATTCGAATTTTGATTTTGCAAAAATGTTGGTAGTTTTCTTTTTTACGTGAAAATGGTGCCTACAAGAAAATTGATTCTCTCATCTAAAATCGGACATGTTGGCTGCATATTCATATTGGCAGAAGAAACATACAATAAAGATCAAGTTTATTTGGGTTTTAAATTTACTTGATTGTTGTTATAATTATCTTTAAAATGGACAGTAAATAGTAATTATATTGAATCATAATATATCAATGTCAACGGTAACATAAAAAATGTACAAACTCAACCAATTAAAGATGATGGTTTAAAGCAATGAATTAAGATTGAATAATAGAAAAACATGTGAGAATTTCATTAAAATCTTGTGCTATATTTTTTATGTTGTAAGTAAAAATTTATCAAAAAATCCTATTTGAGATTCAATTAACAAATTTATCTTTATTTCATAAGTTTTTATATTAAAATTGATATTTACTAGTAAACATTTATAATGAAAAATATTTTCAAATAAAAATGAACTATCTAGAATATAAAATATTTGATTGCAAGAGCTGTAACCTCGGGATCCACCCCATTGAACGGGTAGAAGAAGTGCGTTAATATCTGAATAAAATCGACTAATTATATTTGCCCTGTATATCGAGGGCTTAACATTGTATTACCCACTAATTTATTAAAATGTAAAAATAAGAAAATAATAACAATAAAGTAGTATATACATCGAAACAAAACATGTTGACAAAAATTTAGGATCAAAGATTTGAATCTAATCTAGAGACCAAGTGATGCCATGGCCTTCCCAGCCCCAAAGATTTTTTTTTTTTTATTTATTATTTATTGGGGTTTATAGTAAAAATATGTAGTCTATAATTTGGAGACTTGTAAGTAACTCCCTCTCAAAAGTTAAATTGGTCCAAAGAGGCCCAAAAAATATAAATAACCAACTTGCCCAGATGTAGTGTTTCTATATTGAAGGTATCGACTCATCTAGGACCACCAGTACCTCAGCGCTACCATTAATATGGGCTGGACAAAAGCTTTGACTTCTATTCCTCTAAGCCTGCTCTCTCTTTGCGAAATTAATTTTATGAAACGAAAGATTTTGAATTAATCGTTATTAATGATTTTTTTTTTCTTGAATACAAAACGCTTAAATTTTTGAGTTGGAAAATATGCCATTTTTTTATATGCTTTATTTATTCTTTTTTTTAGTTAATTAACCAATTTCAACTATTAGAATATGAATTTGGAAAAATTAAGAAAGTGAAGGCTTATTATATTTGCATGTTTTGGTGCTGATGTAGTTAAAAGAATGAGGAATAGATTATAATATAAAAATGATCTCTTTCTCTTTTTGTAGTGTTGGTGAGTAAAACATAATGTTGTGAGTTTTGATAGAGTCAAATTGAAAATACTATTCTTGAATCAATTTTTTTAGTTTTTCGATTTTATCAAATTTATATCAAAGATTTCCAACAATTACTATCTATTATGTTATCATATTATAATGAGATGAATAAAAAGAATTTTTTTTTGAAAATGTGATGCTGCAATTAGATCAATAATAAAATATTAGAAACAATTAAAAAAAACTACCAAAATATTTAAAATGTTAAAGAAATGGAGTTTATTATGTATAAATGGTTGGGATGAGAGTAAAACAAGTAATGAAAAATGGGAAAAGTTTAGTTCCAAACTTGTTTGGAGATACCTTTTTTAATTTATTATGTGACGATTTATAAGACTATCTATATGTATTATTTAAACAAGTCACATAATATATTAAAAGAGCATATGACAAAAAAATACACATGAATGGTCTCATTAACCATCACATAATAATTTAGAGCAAAATAACTCCAAATTAACATGTTTGGAGCCAAACATTTTCCATAAAAAAATTTATATGAAAAATAAGATGGAAGAGAAAGAACTGTTGGAAGAATATTGCTTGGGTGCAAAAAAGGAGAGGGGAAGAATAAGAGTGAAAATGTGGAGAGGAAGAGTTGTACAAAATGTAATTGGAAGAATATAAGAAGTCATGAATGAAAGAATTGAAGAAGGCCTTAAGGGAATGGATTTGAAAAATCAAATATTACCAAAAAAAAAAAAAGTTGTTAGTGGATTAGAGGAGATTCCTTCAGATCGGTTTGTTTGAAAAGATTTAGTGATCTTTTTTTCTTTTCTTTTTATAATCTTTGACTCTCTGAAAAAATTCTTGTTCTGTACTGCCCTTAATTTCCTTTTTGGGGCAATATTGGAGCTCTAACTCTATTTGAGGCTCATTGCTAGATGTACCCAAATCAAATTAATTGGTTTCTTACGTGGTCAATGATAACTCCACCACTTCCAAAAGCCACAAAACTGGTTTTTCCAACTCTGCTATGAGCCCATGCTCTAGCCACATGAATTTGCTTCTTGCTGCGGACATTCGTTGTGGAATATGCACACAGTCACATATTTGCATTGGCTATGAAATACTACAGCATAAGGAGATCAATGCTAGTGTGGACATGTTCATTTTGAATTTGACAAACTTAAAAAAAATAAAAAAAAGTAACTCACAGAGTAAATAAGTGAAACTGCTTACATGCGGCTATGGGTTCATAATGGGTCATTGTCAGGGGCCTTATGGAATACGCAAGGAGCAATATTTAACAAGTAAAACAAATATAATCCGAGGAAACACATGTAATATTGATTAGTTAAGAGTATTATTTAATATTTAACGACGTAAACACATTTATAATTTTTACCCTAATTCTCAATCCGTCTTTATATGTATATTATTTATTACGGCCTATATACAAACACATTCAAATTCACACTCAATTTCACAACTTATATAATAATGAATATTTCATTATCCAAACCAATTTATTTATTACTTTTTTGAATTACATACATAATACTTTATTACTTTGGACCCCAATAAAAGAATTATAGGTAGAAGTGACTTTGACCATTAATACTTTAAAAATTTATAGCCATATATGAATCTAGATCGTAATCATTTAAGACTCTTAAATTACATTAATTTAGTCAAAGGTTTTTTTTCTTTGATCAATATTGCATATGCTCACGCAACACAAACTCATTCAATCCAATCTACACAATTTGAGAATTTCATAATTTATGTGAAATTTTTTGGGGAGATAATAAGTTTTGGGTTAAGTATAATCCTATATGTTATATTAAGGTTTCAATTAGAGTATTCTCAACTAGTGATATTAAAACAAATTAATGATGGTGCAAGGCAATATGGCACGATTATTAAAGTGCCTTTCATAGTTGGAGTAGGAATAAGATGCGTGTTCTTAGAGTCTACACAGTATTTATCACACAAGGCAAGGCCACAAAAGCCCATCCAAATTATCTTTAAAAAAAACACCCTACAAAATTGAAAGCTCAGATTTATGCTAAAACACAAGAGTTTGTTCAGACCCCAAAATAAAAAATACGGCTAAATTACGTTTACTCTAACTTAAACTAAGTGCGGAACAAGAGTAAATAAGCGCAATGAACTGATAACACTACCCTAAGCCATATTCAACAATAAAAAGAAAGCTTAAAGAGTAGGGAAGAGAGATGCAAACACAAGATAACACCAAGATGTGTTATCGAAGAGGAAACCGAAGAACTCAGCGAAAAACCTCTCCGTGACCTTCCTAGTCAAAATCGATCCACTAGAGAATAAAGTTGAGTGCACGAATATCAAAAGACCCTTCAAGCCTAGTCTACCCCATGTACTTAAGCCCTTCAAGCTCTTGCTACCAACGGACTTCTCAGAGTCTTGTCTTCTCTAACTTTCCGGATCCCGCAATTCAGCTCGATTGCATCCACTACTAAATGCCTCCTTCCAATATTTCCTAGCAACACTAAAATCTCACTTAACACTCAGAATGGGTGTGGTAAGTGTTTGGACTAACAACCTCTTAAGGATCTAGAGATGGATAGGTAGGAGTTGAAGAAAACCAAAAGAAAATTTGTAAATGATTGTGGGTATAACAATCTCTAACTCTCAAGTGTATTTGTTAGGATTTTCTTTCTAAAAATCACGCATTACAATCCATGGGTACTGAGGGTATTTATATTGTGGGTAAAGAATTTGGTAAAGCAACTTAACTTTTTTCCAAACAGAATGTTTCTTGGGAACTTTGTGGGATGGCCTTTCTCGCGAAACACTCGCAAACTTGATAGCCTGGCATGACTCTTCAGCTTCCTGTCATGTGCTTCACACGTGGCCTTTTCACTAGTCGCTAATTGTACTAATTCATCTTTTGAAGCTTGATTCTTCACCGATCTCTCACACTCATCCCTTACAAATAAACCCACCTACATACAGGGAAAATGATTGAAGAAATTACAATCGAATTTGGCACGGAATTAAAGCCAACACAAGTTAGTTGGAAATCACAACTTTACAAAAATAATATTACATATTATGCTAGATCAAAGAAGAATGATGTAACATAGGGTTCCCATGGATGTGGACATACGGGTTCCATAGACGTTCTGTAGGGTTGGCAATCGCCTTCCATGAATGACATACAAAAAGTTCATGGATGATGATAGAGGAAGAAAAAGTAAGTACTTGTAATTCCTATTTTGCTAGTTTGGTGAATTAGAAATTTGGAAGAAAACTTGTTACTTGTTATTAGTTTTATGCACCTGAGAATTAAAAAAAAAAAAAAAAAACTATAGGAAATTTATTTATTTTTTTTTTGGAAAACATAGGAAGTTAATTTTCAATATAAGAGATAAATGACCCAATGGCTAGGACAAAAAAGCCTAGCTCAATTAACTCAAACGAATCACCTCTGGGTTGGTTTGGTCTGGTTATTTTCATGATAATTGATTGGTTGAGATTGGCAATTTTTTAATCGAAGGAGGTTGGTTTAGATTTAAAATGCCCCAACCTAAACCAACCCCTACCTTTTGGGCCTTAATTTGGCTTAGGCCTTTGAGAATTTCTAGAAGTGCTCCCTCCAGGCCCCAATGAAAGTAGTTAAATTAAGAGACCATTTCATTACAACATGATTCCAAATTCAGCCCATAAGCATATATATACTTGTGCCCACATATTAACAAAACCATAAAGATATATAAACTCAACTCATAGATTATTTGTGATCACTAATAATTGTCACACATTTGTACAAAAATGGAATAGGGATGAGTGTTTGTTAAGATAATTTGGGCTCCCTCATTTAGCAAAGAAACCGCATTAGGAAAGAAATAGACCATTGCGTGCACAACTTGATTCCTAAAACAAGCACCAAAAGGATGTTCAATGTCCTATACATATTCCTCTCTTTCAATTTCCCTCTGGCCTTTTTCTTTCTCCTCATGTGTAATGCTCTATCTCCAATATTCATACCCCATACCTCCTCAACCTTAAAACCCATATGCCAATCAATGCAACGCAATGCATGCCAAACAAACTTGAATTAATTCAATTCTGTCAAGACCAAAAACAAATCTATACCTCCATCCATGGCAACAATGACCCTAAGACTCATCATTCCTAGCCTCCATGATCTAATTATCTGGAACACCCTACACCATTTTGTGATGGTAGTAGTTGCAGGACTAGTTGTCCTATATCTTGTATACAAAAGAGAAGTACCCATTAATTTACTAGACTTTGCTTGCTACAAACCACACAACTCTTATAGGCTACCCTAGTCAATGTTCCTAAAGGCTGTCTTTCTTAATAACATGGATCCTAATAGCATTGCTTTCCAGATCAAAATCTTAGAAAAAACAGGGTTCAGTGAGGAAACTTGTATTCCTCCTTCACTTGCTCGAGTACCAATTAAAAAATCTCTCCCAAGAACAGTGTTTTCGACGTACTGTAAGGGCGAGGCCAAGCTTTCTAGAGAAGGAAGATTGGCCATACAGTTAGAGAGGGGAGTGTTAACCACTAGATTGCAATTACTCAATAGTGTTTGGAGAAGAACTTGTAGAGGATTCAAGGGAATTTAAAATATTCTGGCGTTATTGGTTGTTGCACTAGCAGCCACATTTCCAGTTCCACATTGCAGTTGTACTAGAGCATCTAGAAGTAAACATAACAAAACAATGGTAGATTTGAGGCATGAACCTTGTCACTGTCTTTAGACGATACACATCGTCTATGGGGTTTTCGGTTAGGTATGGCAAAAAGTACTCGATCTGTGGGTATCTGGCCCGACCCGACCTGACTCGACCCTAAGGGGACAGGTTTTACCCGGCCTGTAAAACAATAGAGTCGGGTTTGACTTTTTAAAATAAAACCCGAAACAGGTCTAGGTTTTAGTTAAACCCACCCTGAACTCAGGCCCGACCTTGACCCCGACTCGTTTAAAACTAAAATTACCAAAAAACCATATATATATATATATATAAACTTATAAACCCTACCCTCACCCTCTCACTTCACACAGCTGCCCCATCCCATTTCCCTCACTTTCCTCTACTACTGTAACTCAGTCTCACTTACCCTCAAGCACTGTCACTGCCAGCCATAGCTCGAACTCACCGCTGGCCCTCCACCATTCTTTTCTTTCACATTTTCCTTTTCTCCAAACACCACTTATACTTTCTATTTTCAACACATGCATTAATTTTCATCACTATTTTTTAGATTTTTTTTTTTCTTTTTTTAGTGATTATTTGTTCAAGCTTTTGCTAATCTGTGACTCCTCCATCGGAAAATCGTGCTTGCTGCTCAATTTGAATATGAGAAAATACGAATTTTCTTTTTTGCTTGGGCCACGGTATAGGCTTCAATTCCATCTTTTTCCTTTTATTGGGCCGTGGTTTCTACCCAAATCTAACCTGGTTAGACAGGGCGGGTTTGGGGCCTGAAAAAATAAAAATAAAAAACTCGTTTATTAAACCTGTTGAGTTTAAGTAAAGAGTACTAGCCCGCAGAGCGGGTTTGGGTATAAAGAAACCCAATCCATTGCCATTCCTATTTCTGGTGTAGCAGACTAATAACATTGTGAGTGCCGCCCTCGGGATACAACAACTCAGCCACCTTGCTGATTATCCTTACAAGCCCACACCGCTTGTAGAATATAGTATATCGAAGGATATCTTATTTTCATGAGATTCGAATTTTGATTTTGCAAAAATGTTGGTAGTTTTCTTTTTTACGTAAAAATGGTGCCTATAAGAAAATTGATTCTCTCATCTAAAATCGGACATGTTGGCTGCATATTCATATTGGCAGAAGAAACATACAATAAAGATCAAGTTTATTTGGGTTTTAAATTTACTTGATTGTTGTTATAATTATCTTTAAAATGGACAGTAAATAGTAATTATATTGAATCATAATATATCAATGTCAACGGTAACATAAAAAATGTACAAACTCAACCAATTAAAGATGATGGTTTAAAGCAATGAATTAAGATTGAATAATAGAAAAACTATAGCCACTAACGTTTACTAGGCAGTCAACTCTTAACAAATAGTTAAAAATAATAATAAATATAAAATATTATGATTTTTATAAAAATATTCCAACACTTAACCCCGTAGTTTACCAAATATTCTAAACGCTATAATTCTTTCTGGTTAAAATAAGTTTTAAAATTAAACTTTTACTTCCTTTGTACAATAATACCAAAACGAACACCATCAAAAAGGTTTTTTGCCAATTAACATAGCCTCGATTATCATATACAAGTCAAACGAAATCCACAACTAAGTCTATATTCATTTGAAGGACATTAAAGGCTTTATTAATTATATATAGCAACAGGAGTACTCCTTAATTAGGAAAGGAGTTTACAGATTGGATGACAATCTTCATAACATTATTAAATAGTTGGAAAGGAAAATACTATATCATTGGTTCAATTGACTTTATTCATGTAAATACTCTTCTATTCCTCAAGTTGAGGAACTGTAACGGAACCCAACTGGCCCAAACGTGAGAACAATACGGAGCCCCAAAACATTGCTTCTAATGAACTGTATGCGCGATTCCAAGACTCCCACAGGAGGAAGCGTGGAGTTGCAAGTGGAGAGGGGTGTTGTAACCACTAGATTGCAAAGATTCAAGAGTACTGTTGGTGAGAGAAAAAGTTGTGTAGAATCCAAGGAAAATGAAAATACTCCACTGGCATTGGTTGTTGTACTAGCAACCACATTTCTAGCTCCACACCGCAGTTGTACTTGAGCATCTAGAAGTAAACATAACAAAACAATGGTGAGATTGAAGTACCTTATTAGCTGAGACTAATGTGTGTAGTCATGGTGCATTGGACTAACTGTAACAAATTCAGAGCAAACTTACTTGGGAAAGGTGGGGTGGCAGTAACATTCGCACCTAAACTGCAAGGCACAAAAGACGGCTGGACCTCAACCACAACATTAGTGCCTTTAGCTATTGGAAGTGCCAATGCAGCAACCATTACGGTAACAAAGAGAACTAATTTCAAGGCCATTTCTCAATCACAGTGTATTGCTCTATCGATAGTCGAAACTGGCTTGCAGTAGAAATGCCGGCCATTCAACCATTTTATAGGATAAGTGTGGCCAAGTTGCAGCCGATTTTTTTGACATAAATCACGAAGCTAGAGCTCTCTGTGCAAGTCAAGAGAGATAATAACTCTCATGTTGTATGACATGAAGTTCACCTTCACCGTGGATTCGAACTTTGTGGGGTTACACCTACTAGAAGGCAGCTTGATATAGTTTGAGGCTTAGTGCAATAAATTTAAGCGGAATTTCTTTCTTTCTTTCATATTTAAATTGGTAGCATGTTCATCAGTTCATGTTCATGTTCATGTTATGCACAAATTAATTACAAATTACACATACATATATATATATATATATATATATTATCACAACCTTCATAATAATAGTGAGTCACTTGAAATTCTATATTAACTAACATAACAAATATATTTATATATTGAGCCATTTAATACAATTAAAGACAAAATGTTATGTGGAAGTTTGTTAATATTATTTTATTATCTTTAATTATATATAATAAGTGAATAAAAATATATATTTTTTATGAATTTTTTGTTGACGTGTGAGAATTTCATTAAAATCTTATGTTATATTTTTTATGTTGAGTAAAAATTTATCAAAAAATCCTATTTGAGATTCAAATAACAAATTTATCTCTATTTCATAAGTTTTTATATTAAAATTGATATTTTCTTGTAAACATTTATAATTAAAAATAGTTTCAAATAAAAAGGAACTATCTAGAATATAAAATATTTGACTGCAAGAGCCATAACCTTGGGATCCACCCCATTGAACGGGTTGAAGAAGTACGTTAATATCTCAATAAAATCAACTAATTATATTTGCCCTCGTATATCGAGGGCTTTACATTGTATTACCCACAAATTTATTTAAATGTAAAAATAAGAAAATAATAACAACAAAGTAGTATATACATCGATATAAAACATGTTGACAACAATTTAGGATCAAAGATTTGAATCTAATCTAGAGACCAAGTGATGCCATGGCCTTCCCAACCCCTAAGATTTTTTTTTTTTTTTGAATGGGGTTTATAGTAAAAGTATGTATCCTATACTTTGGAGACTTGTAAGTAACTTCCTCTCAAAAGTTAAATTGGTCCAAAGAGGCCCAAAAAATATAAATAGCCAACTTGCCCATATGTAGTGTTTCTATATTGAAGGTATCATCTCATCTAGGACCACCAATGCGTCAAGGACCTCATCTAGATTATTAACCAACGCACTAGGGGCACTCGTTCGCATGACCCTGAGAGTATTATTTAATATTTAACAAAGTAAACACATTTATAATTTTTACACTAATTCCCAATCCATCTTTTTATGTACATCATTTATTACGGTCCATATACAAACATATTCAATTTCACACTTAATCTCACAACATATATAATAATGAATCTTTCATTACCCAAACCAATTTATTTATTACTTTGTTGAATTACATAAATAATTCTTTATTACTTTGGACCCCAGCAAAAGAATTACAGCTAGAAGTGACTTTGAGCATTGATACTTTAAAATTTTTAGCCACATATGAGTCCAGATTGCGATCATTTAAGCAAACTTTGAGCATTTTTTTTTCTTTGATCAATATTGCATATGCTGACACAACACAAACTCATTCAATCCAATCCACACAATCTGAGACTTTCATAATTTATGTGAAATTTTTTGGGGAGATAATAATTTTTCGGTTAAGTAGTATCCTATATGTTACATTAAGGTTTCAACTAGACTATTCTCAAAGTCTTCTCCCCACAACTAGTGATATTAGAACTAATTAATGATATGGCAAGATTATTGAAGTGCCATTCATAGTTGGAGTAGGAACAAGATGCGTGTTCTTAGGGTCTACACAGTATTTATCACACAAGGCATGCCCAGAAAAGCCCATCCAAATTATCTTCAAAAAAATACCCAACAAAATTGAAAGTTTAGATTTATGCTAAAACACAAGAGCCTATCCAGACCCCCAAATAAAAAATATGGCTAGATTACTTTTACTCTAACTTAAACTAATTACGGAACAAGAGTAAATAAGTGCAATGAAACGATAACACTACCCTAAGCCATATTCAATAATAAAAAGAAAGCTTAAAGAGTAGGGAAGAGAGATGCAAAAACAAGATAACGCTGTAAGGTTGAATTTATTCAACCATCTAATTGGCTTTATTCCGTGCCAAATTTGCTTGTAATTCAGCATTTAGTAACCCTGTATTTAGGTGGGATTGTTGTAAGGGTAGTGAGTGAGATAGTGTGAAGATTGCTCAAAAGTGTGCAAGAAAACAGAGTGTCGCGGCTGGGACTCGCGGCTGGACTCGCAGCTTCAACCCGCCAGAAGATGCACACGTGCCAAGCATGCTGGAAGATGAACAGTCATGCTAGCTGGAGCACTACAGGACAAAACAGGACAACTGGCCATACGGTTAACTCGCGACTGGAACTCGCGACTTAGTCAAGCCGCGAGGTCAAGCCGCGAGCCACCCCTGTTTTGGAAAAACCTGACGTTTCACATTCCTCTTCACTTCAGTATAAATACCCTTTTAACCCACGATTGAAAGAGAGCTTCCAGAGAGAATTTTGAGAGAGAAACCCTAAAGAAAAACCAGATTGTTTTACCCACAATCTCTACCTTAGAGTCTCATCAAAATCCCTCACTCTCTTCCTCTCCATTGTCAAATCCTTGAGAGGCATTATACTAAACCTGGTTCTCACCATTATCATCTCTGTGAGACAGTCGTTTGGAGTTCTGGGAAGCAGTTAGGAAGGAGCCAATATTCATTGGTTGATGCTACGGTGTAGTAGCGGAATCCGGAAAGCTAGAAAAGAAAAAGGTTCGGCGCAACCTCGTTGGAGCAAGAAGCTTGGAGGGCTTAGGTGCATTGGGTAGATTAGGCTTGGAGGGTCTATTGCTGTCCTTGTATCCCAACTGTATTTTCTAGTGGATTGATTACCGCTTGGAGGGCGGCGGAGAGGTTTTTCGCCGAGGTCTTCGGTTTCCTCTTCGATAACATATCTGGTGTTATCGCTGTGTTTGCAGCTTCCTTCCTCTCTATCTCTGCCTTTACATTATCTGCTGTGGTTTATTTTGTTGTGGCTTAGATAGTTGTTTAGTCAATTCCTTATTATAGCATATGTTAAGTTTCTGCACACTAGTTGTTTAACATATTGCGTGTGTTGATTAAATTGGTTTTTGGGGGTCTAAACGTTCAAAAGTGTTTTTGTACACGTTTTTGAACTTTCAAACGCCAAGACGTGTTATCGAAGAGGAAACCGAAGAACTCGACGAAAAACCTCTCTGCGACCTTCCTAGTCAAAATCGATCCATTAGAGAATAAAGTTGAGCACACGAATAACAAAAGACCCTCCAAGCCTAGTCTTCCCCATGTATTTGAGCCCATCAAGCTTTTGCTACCAACGAACTTCTCGGAGTCTTGTCTTCTCTAGCTTTCCGAATCTTACAATTTAGCCCGATTGCATTGACCACTAAATTGCTCCCTCTAATACTTCCTAGCAACACCAAAATCTCACTTAACACTCAGAATGGGTGTGGTAAGTGTTTGGGCTAACAACCTCTCAAGGATCTAGAGATGGAGAGGTAGAAGTTGAGGAAAACAACAAGAAAATGTGCAGATAATTGTGGACACAACAATCTCTAACTCTCAAGTGTATTTGCTAGGGTTTTCTCTCTAAAAATCACTCATTACAATCTGTGGGTAATGTGGGTATTTATAGTGTGGGTAAAGAATTTGGTAAAGCAACTTAACTTTTTGCCGAACAAAATGTTTCTTGGGAACTTTGCGGGATGGCCCTTCTCGCGAAACACTCGTGAATTTGACAGCCTGGCATGACTCTTCAGCTTCCAGTTATGTGCTTCACACTTGGCCTTTTCACGAGTTGCTTCTTGTGAGCTACTCGCGAACTAGTCGCGAATTGTACTGATTCATCTTTTGAACCTTGATTCTTCACCGATCTCTCACGTTCATCCCTTACAAATAAACCCACCTACATACAGGGAAAATGATTGTAGAAATTACAATCAAATTTGGCACGGAATTAAAGCCAACACAAGTTAGTTGGAAATAACAACTTTACAAAAATAATATTACAAATTATGCTAGATCAAAGAAGAATGATGTAACATAAGGTTCCTAGGGATGTGGACATACGGGTTCCCATAGACGTTTTGTAGGGGTTGCAATTGCCTTCCATGAATGACATACAAAAAATTCATGGATGACGATAGAGGAAGAAAAAAGTAAGCATTTGTAATTCCTATTTTGCTAGTTTGATGAATTAGAAATTTGGATGAAAACTTGTTACTTATTATTAGTTTGACGCACCTGAGAATTTTAAAAATAAAAAATTAAAAAAAAATTTATGGGAATTTTTTTTTTTTTGGAAAACATAGGAAGTTTAGCTCAAACCAATCTCACCTATGGGTTGGTTTGGTCCGGTTATTTTCATGATAATTGATTGGTTGGGATTGGCAATTTTTTAATGGAACGAGGATGGTTTAGATTGAAAATGCCCCAAAATAAACCAACCCCTACCTTTTAGGCCTTAATATGGCTCGGGCCTTAGAGAATCTCTGGAAGTGCTCGCTCCAGGCCCTGATGAAAATAATTAAATTAGGGGACCATTTCGCAACAACATGATTCCAAATTCAGCCCATAAGCATATATATACTTGTGCCCACATATTTACAAAACCATAAAGATATATAAACTCAACTATTCAATGCCCTATACATATTCCTCTCTTTCAATTTTCCACAAGCCGTTTTCTTTCTCCTCATGTGTCATGCTCTATCTCCAATATTCATACCCCATACCTCCTCAACCTTAAAACCCATATGCCAATCAGTGCAACGCAATGCATGCCAAACAAACTTAAATTAATTCAATTCTGTCAAGAACAAAAACAAATCTATACCTCCATCCATGGCAACAATGACCTTAAGACTTATCATTCCTGGCCTCCATGATCTAATTATCTAGAACACCTTGCACCATTTTGTGATGGTAGTAGTTGCAGGACTAGTTGTCCTATATCTTTAATACAAAAGAGAAGTCCCCATTTATTTATTAGACTTTGCTTGCTACAAACCTCCCAACTCTTATAGGCTACCCAAGTCAATGTTCCTAGAGGCCGTCTTTCTTAATAACATGGATCCTGACTACATTGCTTTCTAGATCAAAATCTTAGAAAAAACAGGGTTTAGTGAGGAAACTTGCATTCCTCCTTCACTTGCTCGAGTACGAATTAGAAAAATCTCTCCCAAGAACAGTGTTTCCGACGTACTGTAAGGGCGAGGCCAAGCTTTCCACAGAAGGAAGAATGGCATTACAGCTGGAAAGGGGAGTGTTAACCACTAGATTGCACTTACTCAATTGTATTTGGAGAAGAACTTGTTAGGATTCGGGGGAATTGAAAATATTCTGGCGCTATTGGTTATTGCACTAGCAGCCACATTTCCAACTCCATATTGCAGTTGTACTGGAGCATCTAGAAGTAATCATAACAAAACAATGGTAGAGTTGAGGCGTGGACCATGTCCCTGTCTTCAGATGAGACACATCGTCTATGGGGTTTCTGGTTACGTATGGCAAAAAGTACCCGACCTGTGGGTATCTGGCCTAACTCGACCCTAAGGGGACCGGTTTTACCCGACCCGTAAAACAATAGGGTCGGGTTTGAATTTTTAAAATAAAACCCGAAACAGGTCTAGGTTTTTATGAAACCCGCCTTGAACTTGGACCCGAACCCAACCCTGACCCGATTAAAACTAAAATTACCAAAAAAACCATATATATATATATATATATATCTATATATATATAAACTTATAAACCCTACCCTCACCCTCACATTTCACTCAGTCGCCCCATCCAATTTCCCTCATTTTCCTCTCCCACTGTAGCTCAATCTCACTCACCCTCAAGCTCTGTCACTGCCAACCATCTTTCGATCTCACCACCGGCCCTCCACCATTCTTTTCTCTCACATTTTCCTTTTCTCCAAACACCACTTATACTTTCTATTTTCAACACATGCATTAATCGTCTTCCCTATTTTTTGGATATTTTTTTCTTTTTTTAGCGATTATTTGTTCAAGTTTTTGCTAATCAATGACTCCTCCATCGGAAAATTGTGCTTGCTACTCAAATTTGAATATGAGAAAATACGAATTTTTTTTTTTTGCTTGGGCCACGGTATAGGCTTCAATTCCATCCTTTTCTTTTATATGGCCGCGGATTTTGCCCAAATCTAACCTGGCTAGACAAGGCGGGTTTGTGGCCTTAAAAAAAAAATTAAAAAAAAAAATGATAGGCCACAAACTGAATGACCCCTTGTGATAGAAATTAATTAATTAATTAGCCAAGTTATTAATTAATCAATTTATCATGCAAAAACGTGGTAACACAAACAAATCTCCAATAAACTAATTATGCAACAGAAAAATAAATAACACGGTGATTTGTTTACGAATGGGGAAAACCTAACGGCAAAAACCCCACAGGGTGATTTTCTTGTCACCACTACCGAAACTCCACTATTATCACAACAAGCGGTTACAAGTAAAGGAATCCCAAGTACCTTACCAACCTACAGTTGAACCCTTACACCAATACCCAATTGGACATGTTTTGTAGAGACAGTTTCCCTTTCTGATGCACGACTCCCAAGTACGTGACTAATCAATTGCACGGATCCCTGTATGCGACTTCAATCACCAACTAACTAGGTTGTTGGTTGCAAAGTTATTCAGTTCATCCACACGATGAAGATCAAGAAGATGCTTGGTCACAAAACCCTACGGTGCACATATACAACAACTTCTTCAAGAGAAAGAGATGAACTAGGGCAAGAACTTCGTCTCCGGTCACAATTTCCTTATACAGAGTTTGCTTAATGCTTGTGCAACTTGTGAACCGTTTGACGGCCTTTAAAACAATCCTTTTATATGTCTAGGGTTAGGAGAAAAGAAAGCCCAAAGACATATTCACAGATCCCAAGAAAATCATATTTGAATTCTGAAATTCTTAAACCTCAACAGATAGGAGGTGTCGAGCACACCAGTTTTTGAACAGCTTTCTTAAGCTCGATAGATGCAGCTGTCGAGCTTTAATGAATTTGCACTATCAACTTGTTTTCTTGGACAAACATGAAGGCTTCAACACTTGATCTTGAAACATGGTTTCTTGAAGTATTTAAACACATCCTAAATCTACCCAAATACAAGTATAGTGCGTTTTGTCAAAGGATAAACCAATTACATAAAGTAGTGACATATGTTCCTAACAAATGAAACACATATATCCTAACAAAAAGAACTCGTTTATTAAACGAGCCGAGTTCAGGTAACGAGTACAAGCCCGTGGAGCGGGTTCGGGTATAAAGAAACCCAGCCCGAACCCAACTTGTTGGCATTACCATTTCCGGTGCAGTCGACTAATAAAATTGTGTGTGCCGCCCTGGGGATACAACAACTCAGCCACCTTGCTGGTTATCCTTACAAGCCTACACTGCTTGTAGAATAGCTTTTCTTTTACCCAAAAATATAGTATATCGAAGGATATCTTATTTTCATGAGATTCGAATTTTGATTCAGCAAAAATGTAGGTAGTTTTCTTTTTTACATGAAAATGGTGCCCATAAGAAAATCGATTTTCTCATCTAAAATCGGACATGTTGGCTGCATATTCATATTGGTTGAAGAAACATACAATAAAGATCAAGTTTATTTAGGTTTTAAATTTACTTTATTGTTGTTATAATTATCTTTAAAATGGATAGTAAATAGTAATTATATTGAATCATAATATATCAATGCCAACGGTAACATAAAAAGTGTACAAACTCAACCAATTAAAGATGATGGTTTAAAGCAATTAATTAAGATTGAATAATAGAAAAACGTTAGCCACTAACGTTTACTAGGCAGCCAACTCATAACAAATGGTTAAAAATAATAATAAATATAAAATATTATGATTTTTACAAAAATATTCCAACACTTAACCCTGTAGTTTACCAAATATTCTAAGCGCTATAATTCTTTCCGGTTAAAATAAGTTTTGAAATTAAACTTTTACTTCCTTCATACAATAATACCAAAACGAACACCATCAAAAAGGCTTTTTGCCAATTAACATAGCCTTGATTATCATATACAAGTCAAACGAAATCCACAATGTAGTCCATATTCATTTGAAGGACATTAAAGGCTTTATTAATTATATATGGCGACAGGAGTACTCCTTAATTAGGAAAGGAGTTTACAGATTGGATAAAAATCTTCATAACATTATTAAAGAGTTGGAAAGGAAAATACTATATCATTGGTTCAATTGACCTTATTCATGTAAATACTCTTCTATTCCTCAAGTTGAGGAACTGTAACGGAACCCAACTGGCCCAAAGGTGAGAACAATACGGAGCCCTAAAACACTGCTTCTAATGAACTGTATGCGCGATTCCAAGACTCCCACAGGAGGAAGCGTGGAGTTGCAGGTGGAGAGGGGTGTTGTAACCACTAGATTGCAAAGATTCAAGGGTACTGTTGGAAAGAGAGAAAGTCGTGTAGAATCCAAGGAAAATGAAAATACTCCACTGGCATTGGTTGTTGTACTAGCAACCACATTTCCAGCTCCACACCGCAGTTGTACTTGAGCATCTAGAAGTAAACATAACAAAACAATGGTGAGATTGAAGTACCTTATTAGCTGAGACTAATGTGTGTAGTCATGGTGCATTGGACTAACAGTAACAAATTCTGAGCAAACTTACTTGGGAAAGGTGGGGTGGCAGTAACATTCGCACCTAAACTGCAAGGCACAAAAGACGGCTGGACCTCAATCACAACACTAGTGCCTTTAGCTATTGGAAGTGCCAATGCAGCAACCATTACGGTAACAAAGAGAACTAATTTCAAGGCCATTTCTCAATCACAGTGTATTGCTCTATCGATAGTCGAAACTAGCTTGCAGTAGAAATGCCGGCCATTCAACCATTTTATAGGATAAGTGTGGCCAAGTTGTAGCCGATTTTTCTGACATAAATCATGAAGCTAGAGCTCTCTGTGCAAGTCAAGAGAGATAATAACTCTCTTGTTGTATGACATGAAGTTCACCTTCACCATGGATTCGAACTTTGTGGGGTTACACCTACTAGCATGCAGCTTGATATAGTTTGAGGCTTAGTGCAATAAATTTAAGCAGAATTTCTTTCTTTCTTTCATATTTAAATTGGTAGCATGTTCATCAGTTCATGTTCATCTTATGCACAAATTAATTACAAATTACATATATATATATATATATATATATATTATCACAACCTTCATAATAATAGTGAGTCACTTGAAATTCTATATTAACTAATATAACAAATATATTTATATATTGAGCCATTTAATGCAATTAAAGACAAAATGTTATGTGGAAGTTTGTTAATATTATTTTATTATCTTTAATTATATATAATAAGTGAATAAAAATATATATTTTTTATGAATTTTTTGTTGACATGTGAGAATTTCATTAAAATCTTGTGCTATATTTTTTATGATGAGTAAAAATTTATCAAAAAATCCTATTTGAGATTCAAATAACAAATTTATCTCTATTTCATAAGTTTTTATATTAAAATTGATATTTTCTTGTAAGCATTTATAATTAAAAATAGTTTCAAATAAAAACGAACTATCTAGAATATAAAATATTTGAATGCAAGAGACGTAACCTTGGGATCCTCCCCATTGAACCGGTTGAAGAAGTACGTTAATATCTCAATAAAATCAGCTAATTATATTTGCCCTCGTACATCGAGGGCTTTACATTGTATTACCCACTAATTTATTTAAATGTAAAAATAAGAAAATAATAACAACAAAGTAGTATATACATCGATATAAAACATGTTGACAACAATTTAGGATCAAAGATTTGAATCTAATCTAGAGACCAAGTGATGCCATGGCCTTACCAGCACCTAAGATTTTTTTTTTTTTTTTTGAATGGGGTTTACAGTAAAAGTATGTAGCCTATACTTTGGAGACTTGTAAGTAACTTCCTCTCAAAAGTTTAATTGGTCCCAAGAGGCCCAAAAAATATAAATAGCCAACTTGCCCATATGTAGTGTTTCTATATTGAAGGTAACAACTCATCTAGGACCACCAATGCCTCAAGGACCTCAACACTACCATAAATATGGGTTAGACAAAAGCTCTGACTTTCGTTCCTATAAGCATGCCCTCTCTTTGTGGAATTAATTTTATGAAAAGGAAGATTTCAAATTAATCATTATCAAAAAAAATATATATATATACAAAAGGCTTAAATTTTTTTGTTTGAAAATATGCCATTTTTTTGTATTCTTTTTTTTTTTTTAGTTAATTTACTGAATTCAACTATTAGAATAAGAATTTGGAAAAATTATGAAAGTGAAGGCTAATTATGTTTGTATGTTTTGGTGCTGATGCAGTGAAAAGAACGAGGAATAGATTATTCTATAAAAATTATCTCTTTCTCTTTTTGTAGTTTTGGTGAGTAAAACATAATGTTGTGAGTTTTGATAGAGTCAAAATGAAAATACTATTCTTGAATCAATTTTTTTAGTTTTTGGATTTTATCAAATTTATATCGGACATTTCCAACAGTTGCTATTTATGTTATCATATCATAATGAGATGAATGAAAAGAAAATTTATAGAAAATGTGATGCAACAATTAGATCAATAATAAAATATTAGGAACAATTAAAAAAAAAACTACCAAAACAATTAAAATGTTAAAGAAATGGAGTTTATGACATATAAGTGGGACAAAAAAGAGTAATGAAAAGTGGGAAAAGTTTAGTTCCAAACTTGATTGGAGATACCTTTTTCAACTTATTATGTGACAATTTATAAGACTATCTATGTGTATTACTTAAACAAGCCACATAATATATTAAAAGAGCATGTGACAAAAACTACACATGAATGGTCTCTTTAACCGTCATATAATAAGTTAGAGCAAAATAGCTCCAAATTAATATGTTTGGAGCCAAACATTTTCCATGAAAAATTTATATGAAAAATAAGATGGAAGAGAAAGAACTGTTGGAAGAATATTGCTTGGGTCCAAAAGAAGAGGGGGAGAATAAGAGTGAAAATGAGAAGAGGAAGAGTTGTACAAAATGTAATTGGAAGAATATAAGAAGTCATGAATGAAAGAATTGAAGAAAGCCTTGAGGGAATGGATTTGAAAAATCAAATATAAGTTCAAATTTATAAGAATTGAATTACACAAAGTTTATAAGTTCAAATTTTACCAAGTTTTTTCAATTTCATAAAATTTTATATAGTAATTTGAAAAATAATTATCAATGGACAATAAGATGATAATCTAGTTATAGAAAATTTGAATATAACATTTTATATAATCCTATTTTGCTTATAAAAATCATATTTGTGATAGCTATGATCGAAAGAAATATAATCAATCAAAATATATCCAAAAGCAAGGTAGGGCTAGGGGGGCAATTTTAGTTATTAGTTATTACAGTTTGCAAGTCTTCCCTACATATATAATGTTATTAGATATTTTTCTTTTTCTTTGATGAATATTCTTTATGCCTTCCTTTTTGATATAACAAATACACTATTCTCATTTATGTGTCTATGAATGTTTAAAATTTATAAAAGGAATACAATGGTAGGAAAAAAATTGCAAGAAGCAAAGTTTTAATAAAAGAGGAAAAAATATAAGAGCATTAGTGTTACCTTTTCAAAGGTGATAAGAAATAACGATAATAAGATGTCAAATTATTTGTGTAATAATTATCATGGTTTGTGTCGATTGATATGTAATTTTTTTTTGGGGGGGTGTAATATAGCACCTTAAGAACAGTTCTTTTATAAGACACTATAGATAATGTATTTATATGGACACTCACAATAGTATTTTAACATGTGCTATTGAGGTTTTGAAGTTGGGCAAATTTGTTTACGGTTTCTTGGGATGTGCTATACTAATAGTACATTGGCCTATTTTGGTTTTTTTTTTTTTTTTTTTTTAGTTATTTATTTTGGGCTTAGTGGTAAAAACCCCAAGAGTTCAACTCCTATTAAGTTTTCAAGCCACTAGGTTTAGGTATTAGTCTTCTATCTATATAAGGCTAATGATTTTTATTTAAGAGTAGAAGATTGAATTATCTAAATTTTCAGAAGCTACAAAGTTTAATGAGCTCTAGCTCAACTAAAAATCTCCTCCCCTTATAAGTTCTGGGTGGGGAGAGAGAGAGAGAGAGGGTGGGGGGTGGTTTAGTTGATGTTGTGCATTGTTATCTTGTATTAGAATATGTCTACCATTCCTATAGATTCATTTTTGAATGTGAATGTAGCTTTGTGATTCCAAGTAGCTTGTCTCTCCCTTAATTGAAATCAGATACCAAAAGATGCAGTCTTTGTATAGTAATTGCAGTAGATCAAGCTTGCACTATATATGATCACGTACATGGTCTCAAGTTTTATGTCGGTTTCTTGCTATTTCTATATGTTGCAACTTGCAAAAGAGATGGTTTTAACTACAAGAACTTATATAACTGGAAAAAAAAAAAAAAAAAACTTTTAATAACTCAGTAAACCAATTTTATCATAACTCTTTTAGAGCGCCTAAGTGCCAAACCTATAGATGCTTACCCTGAAGCTTTTCTCCATAGTCACCGATCCAAATCCATAATCCCCATATGCCCAACAGATATCACCCCAGATGATGAAGATGAAGTAGAGACCCCTGCAAACCACAAACACCCACATCACAAAAAATCAACCACAAATGACTAGTCAGAAAGGTACACCCACAAAAAAAAAGAGACCTTTCAAACTATAGAATGAAAAATAAAAATATGGAGAATAATATATAAAGGACTACTAGTGCCGTTGGAACATATTAGTGCCTTTTTCCTCTCCTGAGAATGACTACAGAATTTTTGGAAGACACAATCGTAGAAATCCTCCATCTCTAACTAAACCCTTGATATATTTTAGGCTTGTATCTAAGTATCCCATAATTTCTTCAGATTTGGAACTGATCCTGACCATCTTCAATTTCATGTCACCTTGAAATCCTATAAATTGCAAGTATGAATTATACAATTATACTATTGTTTGATTGCTAGAGAAACAATAGAATATTAATCATGGATAACGATAGAGGAAGAAAAAAGTAAGTACTTGTAATTCCTATTTTGCTAGTTTGATGAATTAGAAATTTGGATGAAAACTTGTTACTTATTATTAGTTTGACGCACCTGAGAATTTTAAAAATAAAAAATTAAAAAAAAAAAATTTATGGGAATTTTTTTTTTTTTGGAAAACATAGGAAGTTTAGCTCAAACCAATCTCACCTATGGGTTGGTTTGGTCACCTATGGGTTGGTTTGGTCCGGTTATTTTCATGATAATTGATTGGTTGGGATTGGCAATTTTTTAATGGAACGAGGATGGTTTAGATTGAAAATGCCCCAAAATAAACCAACCCCTACCTTTTAGGCCTTTATATGGCTCGGGCCTTTGAGAATTTCTGGAAGTGCTCGCTCCAGGCCCTGATGAAAATAATTAAATTAGGGGACCATTTCGCTACAACATGATTCCAAATTCAGCCCATAAGCATATATATATTGTGCCCACATATTTACAAAACCATAAAGATATATAAACTAAACTATTCAATGCCCTATACATATTCCTCTCTTTCAATTTTCCACAAGCCGTTTTCTTTCTCCTCATGTGTCATGCTCTATCTCCAATATTCATACCCCATACCTCCTCAACCTTAAAACCCATATGCCAATCAGTGCAACGCAATGCATGCCAAACAAACTTAAATTAATTCAATTCTGTCAAGAACAAAAACAAATCTATACCTCCATCCATGGCAACAATGACCCTAAGACTTATCATTCCTGGCCTCCATGATCTAATTATCTAGAACACCTTGCACCATTTTGTGATGGTAGTAGTTGCAGGACTAGTTGTCCTATATCTTTTATACAAAAGAGAAGTCCCCATTTATTTATTAGACTTTGCTTGCTACAAACCTCCTAACTCTTATAGGCTACCCAAGTCAATGTTCCTAGAGGCGGTCTTTCTTAATAACATGGATCCTGACTGCATTGCTTTCTAGATCAAAATCTTAGAAAAATTAGGGTTCAATGAGGAAACTTGCATTCCTCCTTCACTTGCTCGAGTACCAATTAGAAAAATCTCTCCCAAGAACAGTGTTTCCGTCGTACTGTAAGGGCGAGGCCAAGCTGGAAAGGGGAGTGTTAACCACTAGATTGCACTTACTCAATTGTATTTCGAGAAGAACTTGTGAGGATTCGGGGGAATTGAAAATATTCTGGCGTTATTGGTTGTTGCACTAGCAGCCACATTTCCAACTCCATATTGCTGTTGTATTGGAGCATCTAGAAGTAGACATAACAAAACAATGGTAGAGTTGAGGCGTGGACCATGTCCATGTCTTCAGATGAGACACATCGTCTATATTGTTGATGTTTTTCAGGATATATTGTGTTTGTACCCATGTGCTTATGTAAGCTTTTAGGGTTAATGTTTTTATGCATATTCTGTAGGCTTTATGGTTTGTACCTTACTTAATGCAGCCTTTTATGCTTTGTTGAAATCAGTACTTCTATCTAAATGTCTTGCATTTTGATTTATGTACTGTCACTCTTGTGCCCTTGTAGGATTGTTCCTAGATGCATATACTTAGTGTATTATGCATTGGTTGAGTGTTTGGCATACAAGAGACTTGCATTGAGTTTGTTAGCTTGTATGTCCTAGTGTTCATTCCAAGTGTGAATGAGCATTGTGGTCACTACCTTGTAGTAATTACTTGGTTGATCAAGCCATGTTTTGTTTCTTAACTCCATCTTTGCTTAAACACATATTGCCTGTTTCATATGCATTTCACGATTTTCTCCTTACAATGATCATGGTGTATTGTTGTGTTTCAGGAGTCTTATGTTCATATGATTCAAGTGCTTCACAGCTTCTAAAGTTAGGTGTGAGTGAGTTTTGCTCAACTGTTCCCAACTCACATGTTAAGTCTAGAGTTTGTTTTAGGGTTTTGTCACGGAATAGCCAAAGGGGGAGATTGTAAGGTTGAATTTATTCAACAATCTAATTGGCTTTATTCCGTGCCAAATTTGCTTGTATTTCAGCATTTAGTAACCCTGTATTTAGGTGGGCTTGTTGTAAGGGTAGTGAATGAGATAGAGTGAAGTTTGCTCAAGAGTGTGCAAGAAAACAGAGACTCGCGGCTTGGCCTCGTGGGTGACTCGCGGCTGCAAGCCGCCAGACGCAGCACACGTGCCAAGCATGCCAGAAGGTGAATAGTCATGCTAGCTGGAGCACTACAGGACAAAACAGGACAACTGGCCATACGGTTATCTCGCGACTGGATCTCGCGACTCAGTCAAGTCGCGAGGTCAAGCCGCGAGCCACCCCTGTTTTGTAAATCCTGACGTTTCACATTCCTCTCTTACTCCAGTATAAATACCCCTTTTACCCACAAATGAAAGAGAGCTTCCAGAGAGAATTTTAAGAGAGAAACCCTAAAGAAAAACAAGATTGATTCACCCACAATCTATACATTAGAGTCTCTTCAAATTCCCCAACTCTCTTCCTCTCCATTGTTAAATCCTTGAGAGGCATTTTACCAAACCTTGTTCTCACCATATTCATCACTGTGAGAGGGCTGTTTGGATTTCTGGGAAGCAGTTAGGAAGGAACCAATCTACATTGGTTGATGCTACAGTCTAGTAGCGGAATCCGGGAAGCTAGAAAAGAAAAAGGTTCTGCGCAACCTCGTTGGAGCAAGAAGCTTGGAGGGCTTAGGTGCACTGGGTAGATTAGGTTTGGAGGGTCTATTGCTGTCCATGTATCCCAACTATATTTTCTAGTGGATTGTTTACCGCTTGGAGGGCGGCGGAGAGGTTTTACGCCGAGGGCTTCGGTTTCCTCTTCGATAACACATCGCGTGTTGTCTTTGTGTTTGCATCTTCCTTCCCTTTTATCTTTGCCTTTTTATTTGATGTGGGTTGTGATTTTAATTTGGCTTAGATAGTTTTTCTAATTCCATATTATAGCTTTTGTTAATTTTCCGCACACTAGTTGTTTGACATAATGCTTGAATTGGTTAAGTTGTAATTTGGGGGTCTAAACGTTCAAGGATGTTTATACACATATTTGAACTTTCAATTGGTATCAGAGAGGGTACACTTTTATTGGTTTCAATACCATTGTGTGATCCTTGACTCCCTATTGAGAAGGATCGGTCTCAATCCCTAAATGCATCTCCATATTTTGATGGTAGTAATTATGCTTTTTGGAAGGTTCGCATGAGAGCATTTCTTTGCTCAATTGATGAATCAGTTTGGGATGCTGTTGAGATTGGTTGGACCAGACCTGAGGCAGCCAAATCCACATGGGATAAGGCAGCACTCGCTGCATCTAATGCTAATAGTAAAGCACTCAATGCTATTTTCTGTGGTGTGTCTCCAGATGAATTTCACAGGATCTCCCACATTACCGTTGCCAAAGAAGCATGGGAGATATTGGAAACCACCTACGAAGGCACGAAGAAAGTGAAAGACACCAAGTTGCAAATGCTGACCACTCGGTTTGAGGAGCTCAAAATGAGTGAGGATGAGTCCTTTGACTCTTTTTATGGGAAGCTAAATGAGGTGGTTGTCAGCAAGTTCAATTTGGGGGAGAAACGGAGGATTCTAAAATTGTAAGGAAGATCCTTCGATCATTGCCGGAAAGTTTTCGTGCTAAAGTGACAGCGATTGAAGAGAGCAAGGACCTTGATGACATCAAAGTCCAGGAACTAGTTGGTTCTCTTCAGACTTATGAGATGTCGCTGCCCAATCAACGGAAGAGTAAATCTCTTGCTCTTAAGACCATTAATGAGAAGGTAGAAGATCAAGACTCATCGGGAGAAGATGTGGTTGACAAAGATGTTGCATACCTTGTTAAAAATTTCAGAAAGTTCTTGAAATTCAAAAATAATGGCAAATTTGATGATAAAAGAAAATTCCAAAGTTTTGGAAGGGAGAAAAGGGAATTCAAAAAGAAAGATGGAAAAGAATCCCAACCTACACAAGGTGTCACTTGTTTCGAATGTAACGGGCATGGACACTTTAAGAAAGAATGTCCGAATTATTTGAAATCGAAAGGCAAAGTGTATGCCACAACATTGAGTGACTTGGATTCATCCGACTCAGAATCTGAAGAAAGCTGTGATGGAGAGGGGAACTACTCAACTTTTATGACTATTGCTCATGTTGAGTCTTCAGACGAGTTGAATCTGCTTGTACGAGATTTTGGAGAACATAGTGATGAAGAATCACTGGGAATTGTTGATGAATCAGATGCTGAAGAAGATGAAAGCACAGCCAATCTTCAAGAGAATTATAACTCACTCCTGGAGAAGTCGAGTGAGTACACAAGGGTGGCCAAGGCTGCTGTGATAAAAATGAAGAAGGCAGAGGAGGACTATAAAAGTCTCCTAATCCGATATAGGGAGGCTAAATGTGAGATAGAGACACTGAATGGTGAGCTGTCAGAAACTTACACAAAAGTGAGATTTCTTGAGCAAAAGGTTGTGCAAGCAAATGCTAAAATAGAGAGGGTCACCACCAAGAAGCTAGATGATGTTATTTCATCTCAAAAGAGTTTTTCAGACAAATCCGGATTGGGATATACCGGAGGAAGTAGCTCATCTGGAACTGTCACTAAAGAAGTGAAGTTTGTAAAGGCTAAAGATCCAGTTGAAGTTGACCTTACTGCTAAGAAGCTTAAGATGGAGGAGAAGAAGAATGTGGAGAACCAACGGTTGTTGAATCCCCGCAATCAATATGTGGGCAGGTCTGAATCTCGTCCCAAGTCTCGTCCACGACCACAAAGAGGTCCTAGATCAACTTATGTGTGTCATCATTGCGGACTTCAAGGGCATACTCGACCAAATTACCAAAAGCTGAGAGCAAAGAATAGTGCAACTCCTCAAAGGTCAGGAGGACCGAGAAATGATAGAAGAAATTGTGCAGATGAACAATCTAGAGATCAAAATGGTGATCTCGGAATGATGAACGTGATGAAGATGATTGGTGCATTCACCAACTGCTTGGAAAACTTCTCACGAAGGTTTGAAAGCCCTAACTCCCGTACCCAATCCTATAAGGAAATCACCCCAAATGCAAGTGACGTGTGGGTGAAAAAGGGTACTCATGCATAAGCATTACAACAAGTCCATGCATTAATACTTCCTATGCATTAATACTTCCTATGCTTTGCGACGATGTTTGTTTGTTTGCTTGTTATTTTTGCCGATGGTTGTTTGCTTGTCTACTTGTGCATACTTTTAATTTTTGTTGTTGTTTTTGATCAATCTTTTTCTTCTAGTGTCAAAAATCCAAAAATCACATAAAAATTAGAAAATCAAAAAGTTTGATTGACATTGTTGAGCTTTTGTCTCAAAACCTGTTTTGCCTTGTACCTTTGTGCTAATGGCTTTGTGCATTTTCGAGCATTACTTGTTTCTTTGCACTCATATCACTGGGGAGAAATCTTGAAATCTATGTGATTGTTGTAAATAGATCTTCAAACTTGTCATGAATGATTAGTGAATGGTTATGTTGATCTTGAGACATGCATAGACTTGTGTCTATATATCTTCCCACTCTTTATTTTTGTTTTTGCTAAAAAGAGCTCACCAAATATAAATCTCCAAATGAAAAGAGATATTGAGCTGCAAAAGCCTGTCGCACATTCTAGTATTCAACTAGGAAAAAGGGTAAGCGACCTTATATTAAAGTGAATGTTTATTCAAAAAGCCAAAGGCTAGTTCTTTAAAGTGAAATATCATATATCACTCTCACAATGAGAGGTAATTGTCTCAAAGGATCAAAAAGATCAAATGTTATGATTAAAAGTGGAGTCAAATATAAAGCTCCAAGATATGTTATCAAGTTTTGTGGGAGGTCATATATACATATTTCTATAATTGAGATGGATCACATGATCTAGTGCTAATTGTGTATGCCTTGGTTGAATTGATCATTGAAGCTTCACATTAGACTAAGGACTATCTCATTGTTGATATCCACACACAACACACAAGTTTATGTTCAATAAATGCCATAATCATTTGTGTGATTGTACTTGATGAAATGTGTTTTCACATGCTCAATCTTTGTTAATTCAAGCACAAAAAGATTTTTGAGTGTTTTAGGTGTTTTTGGAAAGTATTTTGTTTAAAAAATCTGAAAATTTCAAAAATCCTTTTTTGCCCTGTTTTGGCGACTCAGTCGCGGGTAAGTCAAGTCGCGAGCCTCAGTCGCGTCTTCGCGGGTCATTTTTGGCGACTTGTTCGCGAGTGGAAGGTCCAGTCGTGAGGGTTACTCAGAGATTTTGGCGGCTCAGCTCGCGACTCTCTCGCAGGTAGACCTTCCAGTCGCGAAAAACACTTAGAAATTTTTTTTCAAACTTTTATCTTTGAGTGTTTTGGCGGCTTGAACTAGCGACTTTTTGGCGACTCTCTTCAGTCGCGAAAAACGCGTGTTTGGCAAAAATAAGGGCAGTTTTTAAATCTTTTTCAGTTTTTCCCTCGAACTTTTGTGACTATTCATCTTCTCTCTCAACTATCTTCTTCCTAAACACTCCGTGTACCCATTTTCAAACTCCATTGTTGCCTCATTTCTTCTCAAAATCATCTAGAAAAGGTATGGGTCTCGTTTTCCTCATCTCATTTTCCCTGCTTAATGAATGTTTTTCTTCCCATTTGGATAGATTCTGTGCTCGAAACATTCCACTCTTTGTTTGATGGGTTTGGCTAGTTGTGTTTGTTGTTGATTTCATCTGTTTTCATGTTGATTGGTTACAATGTGTTTAATCTTTGGTCTGTTATTTGCCTGTTGTTGATTCTTAAACTCTTTTGCTAGATGGGTTTGGTATTTTTGTGACTTGCTCCTTTCACTTGTTTGTGTGTTGTAGTTGGCTTACGGCATTGGTTTACTGTGTTTTTATGATAACATAACGTGTGGATGATGGCATCTTGAAAGTATTCCTTTAAAACAACTTCTTTTTCTGAATGTTGTGTCTCACAGCCATGTGCTCTAGTTTGGGTGCTCTGATCCTTCATTTTGAAATTTTATGTGGTCTGTTTTATGCTATCCGTTCTTAATGTTCGAATGCTATCTTTGTATGCATATCATGGTCATGGTAGACTGTCTAATTGACAGTTATTTTGGAATTTGTGTCTCTCTATGCTTTATTATTCTTTCACCATTTTACTGCACCTGTCGTATTGTGCACTTTAGTATTGTTGGTGGTTTGTTTGGGTCTGAACTGTCTTAAGTTAGCATTTGTGTATTAATTTCTCTGGTTTTCACTCTTATTTGCATCGAATCATGTTGATATTTATCTTGTCTGGTGATATTTTTGGTTCTTTGCTATGGGCCTATTCTCTTGCAAATGTCTCATCGATCCTCTAAGGGTAAAGACATTGTTGTTGACGATCTAGCAACCCCAGTTGCTAAAAGGACTCGACTCTCATCACAGTCATCTCAAGACTCCAATGAGAAGAGGTTTAGAACCCCGCTTACCTCACACATCTACTCAAACATCTTTGACAAGTCAACTCCTATAATGGAACGGGTGGTGGAGTTTAACACCTTAGGGACCACTTTTATCTCTCGAATCTTTGAGACACGAGATTGGGCAAACTTGTTTGGGAACTTTGTCGATCCAATGGATGAACTGGTTAAAGAATGCTTCTCCAATGCAAGTGATCTTGGAGCTGAACTTATTTTCTGGGTCAGAGGAAAAGAGTTTGGCATTTCCCCAAACTCCATCGCAGATGTTCTCGGCATCACTAGACCTCAGAATGTGGATCTAACTCCGTACGATGATCAAACTCCAGAGATTCAAGACATTCTACAAATCCTAGGATCCGATCATGAAGTATCCAATACAGGAACATCCATCAGCACCGCAAAGTTTGCACCAGAGCTGACCACACTGAAGTTGATCATGTTCACTAATCTCTACCCACTGTCCAACACTACATTCATAAATCTTGGGAGAGCTCTATTCCTTTGTGATCTTATTACAGGAGCCCCCATTGATATATGTGCTCACATCTTTTACACCATGAGGAAGACCGCGGTTCGAACTGCAGCTCGAGGAATTATTCCATTTTGCAGTCTCATCATGAAGCTCATTCTTCGTGAAGGCATTGTTCCTCCCACTGATAGAAAAATGTTGACCCGCCAGCGTCCTATTTCCATGTACACTCTTCAAGCTAGCAGAAGTCACTCCTCTAAAACACCAAAGAGTGCACACATCTTTTCGATTACTCCATCTACCCCTGAGTCAGAGACACCTGCACATACCACACCTACTTCGCATGTTATTCCTGAAGTTCCACAAGCTAGCATTCCGTATGCACAGACTGATCCTTAAACTAATAAAGTGGGTAGTTTACTTGAAAATATACAGAAACGCATTGATGAGATGGTGACACTTCTCTATTCCACAAACAACCATGTTCAAATGCGTCTTGAGACTATGGAGAATCAGCTAGATGCTATTCAACAAAAGTTGGACGACAGCCTTTAGCTATTCGTGCGACTAAGGGGGGAGAGCATTCAGTAAGGGGGAGAAAGCTCAAAGGGAAGTGTGCATAGTGATAGGGGGAGTACACACATACTCTTGTTTTAAGTCTTAACCTTTAAACTTATAGGTTTATATATATATATTTTTTTTGTTTATACGAGTTGATACACTGTGGTTTTGGTGTATTTTTGTTTCTAACTCACAACTTACAATCTTGGTTTAATCTTTTATATATATTGTTGATGTTTTTCAGGATATATTGGGTTTGTACCCATGTGCTTATGTAAGCATTTAGGGTTAATGTTTTTATGCATATTCTGTAGGCTTTATGGTTTGTACCTTACTTAATGCAGCCTTTTATGCTTTGTTGAAATCAGTACTTCTATCTAAATGTCTTGCATTTCGATTTATGTACTGTCACTCTTGTGCCCTTGTAGGATTGTTCCTAGATGCATATACTTAGTGTATTATGCATTGGTTGAGTGTTTGGCATACAAGAGACTTGCATTGAGCTTGTTAGTTTGTATGTCCTAGTATTCATTCCAAGTGTGAATGAGCATTGTGGTCACTACCTTGTAGTAATTACTTGGTTGATCAAGCCATGTTTTGTTTCTTAACTCCATCTTTGCTTGATCACATATTGCCTATTTCATATGCATTTCACGATTTTCTGCTTACAATGATCATGGTGTATTGTTGTGTTTCAGGAGTTTTATGTTCATATGATTCAAGTACTTCACAGCTTCTAGAGTTAGGTGTGAGTGAGTTTTGCTCAACTGTTCCCAACTCACATGTTAAGTCTAGAGTCTGTTTTAGGGTTTTGTCACGGAATAGTCAAAGGGGGAGATTGTAAGGTTGAATTTATTCAACCATCTAATTGGCTTTATTCCGTGCCAAATTTGCTTGTATTTCAGCATTTAGTAACCCTGTATTTAGGTGGGCTTGTTGTAAGGGTAGTGAGTGAGATAGAGTGAAGTTTGCTCAAGAGTGTGCAAGAAAACAGAGACTCGTGGCTTGGCCTCGCGGGTGACTCGCGGCTGCAAGTCGCCAGACGCAGCACACGTGCCAAGCATGCCAGAAGGTGAACAGTCATGCTAGCTGGAGCACTACAGGACAAAACAGGACAACTGGCCATACGGTTATCTCGCGACTGGATCTCGCGACTCAGTCAAGCCGCGAGCCACCCCTGTTTTGTAAATCCTGACGTTTCACATTCCTCTCTTACTCCAGTATAAATACCCATTTTACCCACAAATGAAAGAGAGCTTCCAGAGAGAATTTTAAGAGAGAAACCCTAAAGAAAAACAAGATTGATTCACCCACAATCTATACATTAGAGTCTCTTCAAATTCTTCAACTCTCTTCCTCTCCATTTTTAAATCCTTGAGAGGCATTTTACCAAACCTTGTTCTCACCATATTCATCATTGTGAGAGGGCTATTTGGATTTCTGGGAAGCAGTTAGGAAGGAACCAATCTACATTGGTTGATGCTACGGTCTAGTAGCGGAATCCGAGAAGCTAGTAAAGAAAAAGGTTCGGCGCAACCTCGTTGGAGCAAGAAGCTTGGAGGGCTTAGGTGCACTGGTAGATTAGGCTTAGAGGGTCTATTGCTGTCCATGTATCCCAACTATATTTTCTAGTGGATTGTTTACCGCTTGGAGGGCCGCGGAGAGGTTTTACGCCGAGGGTTTCGGTTTCCTCTTCGATAACCATCGCGTGTTGTCTTTGTGTTTGCATCTTCCTTCCCTTTTATCTTTGCCTTTTTATCTGCTGTGGGTTGTGATTTTAATTTGGCTTAGATAGTTTTTCCAATTCCATATTATAGCTTATGTTAATTTTCCGCACACTAGTTGTTTGACATAATACTTGAATTGGTTAAGTTGTAATTTGGGGGTCTAAACGTTCAAGGGTGTTTATACACATATTTGAACTTTCAAGGTTTTTATGAAACCCGCCCTGAACTCGGACCCGAACCTAACCCTGACCCGATTAAAACTAAAATTACCAAAAAACCATTTATATATATATATATATATATATATCTATATATAAACTTATAAACCCTACCCTCACCCTCACATTTCACTCGGTCGCCCCATCCAATTTCCCTCACTTTCCTCTCCCACTGTAGCTCAATCTCACTCACCCTCAAGCTCTGTCACTGCCAACCATCTTTCGATCTCACCACCGGCCCTCCACCATTCTTTTCTCTCACATTTTCCTTTTCTCCAAACACCACTTATACTTTCTATTTTCAACACATGCATTAATCTTCTTCTCTATTTTTTGGATTTTTTTTCTTTTTTTAGCGATTATTTGTTCAAGTTTTTGCTAATCAATGACTCCTCCATCAGAAAATTGTGCTTGCTACTCAAATTTGAATATGAGAAATACGAATTTTTTTTTTTTTTTTTGCTTGGGCCACGGTATAGGCTTCAATTCCATCCTTTTCTTTTATATGGCCGCGGATTTTGCCCAAATCTAACCTGGCTAGACAAGGCGGGTTTGTGGCCTTAAAAAAAAATTAAAAAAAAAAATGATAGGCCACAAACTGAATGACCCCTTGTGATAGAAATTAATTAATTAATTAGCCAAGTTATTAATTAATCAATTTATCATGCAAAAACGTGGTAGCACAAACAAATCTCCAATAAACTAATTATGTAACAGAAAAATAAATAACACGGTGATTTGTTTACGAATGGGGAAAACCTAACGGCAAAAACCCCACAGGGTGATTTTCTTGTCACCACTACCGAAACTCCATTATTATCACAACAAGCGGTTACAAGTAAAGGAATCCCAAGTACCTTACCAACCTACAGTTGAACCCTTACACCAATACCCAATTGGACATGTTTTGTAGAGACAGTTCCCCTTTCTGATGCACGACTCCCAAGTACGTGACTAATCAATTGCGCAGATCCCTGTACGCGACTTCAATCACCAACTAACTAGGTTGTTGGTTGCAAAGTTATTCAGTTCATCCACACGATGAAGATCAAGAAGATGCTTGGTCACAAAACCCTACGGTGCACATATACAGCAACTTCTTCAAGAGAAAGAGATGAACTAGGGCAAGAACTTCGTCTCCGGTCACAATTTCCTTATACAGAGTTTGCTTAACGCTTGTGCAACTTGTGAACCATTTGACGGCCTTTAAAACAATCCTTTTATATGTCTAGGGTTAGGAGAAAAGAAAGCCCAAAGACATATTCACAGATCCCAAGAAAATCATATTTGAATTCTAAAATTCTTAAACCTCGACAGATAGGAGGTGTCGAGCACACCAGTTTTTGAACAGCTTTCTTAAGCTCGATAGATGCAGCTGTCAAGCCAGCTGTCGAGCTTTAATGAATTTGCACTATCAACTTGTTTTCTTGGACAAACATGAAGGCTTCAACACTTGATCTTGAAACATGGTTTCTTGAAGTATTTAAACACATCCTAAATCTACCCAAATACAAGTATAGTGCATTTTGTCAAAGGATAAGCCAATTACATAAAGTAGTGACATATGTTCCTAACAAATGAAACACATATGTCCTAATAAAAAGAACTCATTTATTAAACGAGCCGAGTTCAGGTAACGAGTACAAGCCCGCGGAGCGGGTTCGGGTATAAAGAAACCCAGCTCGAACCCAACCTGTTGGCATTACCATTTCCGATGCAGTCGACTAATAAAATTGTGTGTGCCGCCTTGGGGATACAACAACTCAGCCACCTTGTTGATTATCCTTACATGCCCACACTGCTTGTAGAATAGCTTTTCTTTTACCCAAAAATATAGTATATCGAAGGATATCTTATTTTCATGAGATTCGAATTTTGATTCAGTAAAAATGTAGGTAGTTTTCTTTTTTACATGAAAATGGTGCCCATAAGAAAATTGATTTTCTCATCTAAAATCGGACATGTTGGTTGCATATTCATATTGGTTGAAGAAACATACAATAAAGATCAAGTTTATTTGGGTTTTAAATTTACTTTATTGTTGTTATAATTATCTTTAAAATGGATAGTAAATAGTAATTATATTGAATCATAATATATCAATGCCAACGGTAACATAAAAAGTGTACAAACTCAACCAATTAAAGATGATGGTTTAAAGCAATGAATTAAGATTGAATAATAGAAAAACGTTAGCCACTAACGTTTACTAGGCAGCCAACTCATAACAAATGGTTAAAAATAATAATAAATATAAAATATTATGATTTTTACAAAAATATTCCAACACTTAACCCCGTAGTTTACCAAATATTCTAAACGCTATAATTCTTTCCGGTTAAAATAAGTTTTGAAATTAAACTTTTACTTCCTTCATAGCATAATACCAAAACGAACACCATCAAAAAGGCTTTTTGCCAATTAACATAGCCTTGATTATCATATACAAGTCAAACGAAATCCACAACGTAGTCCATATTCATTTGAAGGACATTAAAGGCTTTATTAATTATATATGGCAACAGGAGTACTCCTTAATTAGGAAAAGAGTTTATAGATTGGATGACAATCTTCATAACATTATTAAAGAGTTGGAAAGGAAAATACTATACCATTGGTTCAATTGACCTTATTCATGTAAATACTCTTCTATTCCTCAAGTTGAGGAACTGTAACGGAACCCAACTGGCCCAAAGGTGAGAACAATACGGAGCCCTAAAACACTGCTTCTAATGAACTGTATGCGCGATTCCAAGACTCCCATTGGAGGAAGCGTGGAGTTGCAGGTGGAGAGGGGTGTTGTAACCACTAGATTGCAAAGATTCAAGGGTACTGTTGGAAAGAGAGAAAGTCGTGTAGAATCCAAGGAAAATGAAAATACTCCACTAGCATTGGTTGTTGTACTAGCAACCACATTTCCAGCTCCACACCGCAGTTGTACTTGAGCATCTAGAAGTAAACATAACAAAACAATGGTGAGATTGAAGTACCTTATTAGCTGAGACTAATGTGTGTAGTCATGGTGCATTGGACTAACTGTAACAAATTCTGAGCAAACTTACTTGGGAAAGGTGGGGTGGCAGTAACATTCGCACCTAAACTGCAAGGCACAAAAGACGGCTGGACCTCAACCAAAACACTAGTGCCTTTAGCTATTGGAAGTGCCAATGCACCAACCATTACGGTAACAAAGAGAACTAATTTCAAGGCCATTTCTCAATCACAGTGTATTGCTCTATCGATAGTCGAAACTAGCTTGCAGTAGAAATGTCGGCCATTCAACCGTTTTATAGGATAAGTGTGGCCAAGTTGTAGCCGATTTTTCTGACATAAATCACGAAGCTAGAGCTCTCTGTGCAAGTCAAGAGAGATAATAACTCTCTTGTTGTATGACATGAAGTTCACCTTCACCATGGATTCGAACTTTGTGGGGTTACACCTACTAGCAGGCAGCTTGATATAGTTTGAGGCTTAGTGCAATAAATTTAAGCGAAATTTCTTTCTTTCTTTCATATTTAAATTGGTAGCATGTTCATCAGTTCATGTTCATCTTATGCACAAATTAATTACAAATTACATATATATATATATATATATATTATCACAACCTTCATAATAATAGTGTGTCACTTGAAATTCTATATTAACTAATATAACAAATATATTTATATATTGAGCCATTTAATGCAATTAAAGACAAAATGTTATGTGGAAGTTTGTTAATATTATTTTATTATCTTTAATTATATATAATAAGTGAATAAAAATATATATTTTTTATGAATTTTTTGTTGACATGTGAGAATTTCATTAGAATCTTGTGCTATATTTTTTATGATGAGTAAAAATTTATCAAAAAATCCTATTTGAGATTCAAATAACAAATTTATCTCTATTTCATAAGTTTTTATATTAAAATTGATATTTTCTTGTAAACATTTATAATTAAAAATAGTTTCAAATAAAAACGAACTATCTAGAATATAAAATATTTGAATGCAAGAGACGTAACCTTGGGATCCACCCCATTGAACAGGTTGAAGAAGTACGTTAATATCTCAATAAAATCAACTAATTATATTTGCCCTCGTACATCGAGGGCTTTACATTGTATTACCCACTAATTTATTTAAATGTAAAAATAAGAAAATAATAACAACAAAGTAGTATATACATCGATATAAAACATGTTGACAACAATTTAGGATCAAAGATTTGAATCTAATCTAGAGACCAAGTGATGCCATGGCCTTACCAGCCCCTAAGATTTTTTTTTTTAATTTTTTTAATGGGGTTTATAGTAAAAGTATGTAGCCTATACTTTGGAGACTTGCAAGTAACTTCCTCTCAAAAGTTTAATTGGTCCCAAGAGGCCCAAAAAATATAAATAGCCAACTTGCCCATATGTAGTGTTTCTATATTGAAGGTAACAACTCATCTAGGACCACCAATGCCTCAAGGACCTCAACACTACCAGAAATATGGATTAGACAAAAGCTCTGACTTTCGTTCCTATAAGCATGCCCTCTCTTTGTGGAATTAATTTTATGAAAAGGAAGATTTCAAATTAATCATTATCAAAATATATATATATATATACAAAAGGCTTAAATTTTTGAGTTTGAAAATATGCCATTTTTTTGTATTCTTTTTTTTTTTTTAGTTAATTTACTGAATTCAACTATTAGAATAAGAATTTGGAAAAATTATGAAAGTGAAGGCTAATTATGTTTGTATGTTTTGGTGCTGATGCAGTGAAAAGAACGAGGAATAGATTATTATATAAAAATTATCTCTTTCTCTTTTTGTAGTTTTGGTGAGTAAAACATAATGTTGTGAGTTTTGATAGAGTCAAAATGAAAATACTATTCTTGAATCAATTTTTTTAGTTTTTGGATTTTATCAAATTTATATCGGACATTTCCAACAGTTGCTATTTATGTTATCATATCATAATGAGATGAATGAAAAGAAAATTTATAGAAAATGTGATGCAACAATTAGATCAATAATAAAATATTAGAAAAAATTTAAAAAAAAACTACCAAAACAATTAAAATGTTAAAGAAATGGAGTTTATGACATATAAATGGGACAAAAAAGAGTAATGAAAAGTGGGAAAATTAAGTTTAGTTCCAAACTTGATTGGAGATACCTTTTTCAACTTATTATGTGACAATTTATAAGACTATCTATGTGTATTACTTAAACAAGCCACATAACATATTAAAAGAGCATGTGACAAAAATTACACATGAATGGTCTCTTTAACCGTCATATAATAAGTTAGAGCAAAATAGCTCCAAATTAATATGTTTGGAGCCAAACATTTTTCATGAAAAATTTATATGAAAAATAAGATGGAAGAGAAAGAACTGTTGGAAGAATATTGCTTGGGTCCAAAAGAAGAGGTCTTTCATGAGAATGCCACTGAACAAATTTATAGAATCAGGAAAATGCACTATGGAATGCTATGTTAATAGATAACATCTCCACGCCCCCAAAAGCATAAAATTTATTCATAAAAAAAAAGCATAAACTTTCAAAAGCCTCCCTCTAAGTGTCATGTGGAATGGCGCAAGAATCAGAATAAGTACTCAGGAAGGTGAGTTTTCTATTATAAATGCATATAACAGCTAAAACCTAGAGTAACCTAGCATCCAGGCTTTGTTGCCATGAACCTTGTAGTGTATCTGACACTAAAAATGTCATGAATCGGCTAGCGTCAATGTTCGAATTCCTTCTTCCTCCATTATAACTATCGAATTTACCAAAGAGTAGTATCCAGAAGTTGATGCCATGCAACCAAAGGAATTTGCTTAAAGGCCTTAACACTAGTGTGTATAACATTGAACAATGAGAGTAAAATTATGGGTATTCAACATCCATGTCTATTTGAGTCCAATCTTATTTAGTTAGCTTTTAACTTTAAATTTTTTTGTACTGCTTTTTAAAATTTCATTTTTTTTCTCACTTTTTTAAAATATAAATATATTTTACCAAACTTTGAGCCAAATAACAGTCAACCACAAGCTAAATAAGTTAATACCAAACACATACTTGAATACATCAACCATTTTCATTTTTCTGCACTACACATGCACGTATATAGATAATTACATGTTTTGTTTTTATAATGCTTCTCTACTTAAAGGATAGAGTTAACTAGATTCCATGCCACACCTTAACCACATAAAACAAGATCCGGAGGTTATTTTTCATTCTTCTACTTTCTTTTTGGCTACATATTCTCACACTTTTCCTTGATTTAATTTGGAGGCTTCCATGTCATAATATATACATGAATCAAATTAACACGGTTAAAAAATTGAGAGATTATATAAGCTGAAGGGGTTGGTCCTGTGATTTTCAGGTCTCCTGTTAAACATAAAATCTTAAACCAAGTCTCTTAATATGGTGTGTTTGATTTTTAAGTCATTTTTCTTTTTTTGGTTTCAGGTCCCTTGGTCCACTGTTATCAGGTGTAGTCAGCTCCTTTGTACCATGGTGGACAATTAGTAGTAGTATTTCTTCCAGTGTGATTTGTTAGCTTCATCTTCTCAATTTCTTGTTTTCTCTTTGGTCCAGCATCTGACCTTGGTCAAGGAACCACGTCTTCAATTTCTGTAACCATCGGAAGAGTGTTTGATTTTCCAACTTCATTTTCTTCTCTGTGATCTTGACCCCTTCATGTAAAATTTATGGCGGCCCAATGGAGGAATTTTGCTTGAATTGGATCCATGTTGATCAGGAATCAGCTTGCTAGCATTGGTACGGTTGGGCCCAATCTAATAACATTTGCGGAGTGGTAGGTTGGGCTTTAAAATTACACCAAAGCCCATCAGAATCTTGGCTCGGTTTACACCTTAGGATTTGGGAACCCTTCAACTAGCTCCTTCTCTTTCCATGTTGCCTGGTTGGAAGAGAAAATCTCTAGAAACAAAAAATTTGACACCTGCCTTATGTGGCAGATTATTAGTGGTAGGTAAAAAAATGATATTAGAAGTGGATTCAGATGAAAATTAGTAAAAATATGTCAATTCAATAATTATGAAAAATACTCTCTATGTGTGTAGCATTGCTATAGTTGGAACGCATATGTAGCAAGTTGATTTTGTTTTTGTTTTTAGTGGAAAACTCATGTGACACCCAAAATCAGACCCAAATCCACCCTAAGATTATATGCCAACTTTTGATTGGTGAACCAAATCTAGTTTTTCACCAAGTATATATGGTGGTCAAATGTATACGTGTTGTAATCCAATCACATGTTAATAACCAAGCATGTTGTGAAATTGACCTTGAATTTGGGTGTGTTGCAGGCTAACAAAATGTCATTCTTTTATTTTCTTTTTCTTTTTCCTTTTATTTTTCTTTTTAATGAAAAAAAGTAGCTTATAGGTGAGTTTACTAACTCTAACCCACTTAATTCCTACTTATAAATAACGAGTGATTTTGGCTAATTAGCCATTTTTAGTGAAATTTTTAGACAAATAACTCCCCTTTTTTAAAGATTTAATGTGGTAGCTCTGCTTTGGATCTTGATAATGGTATAATCAAAATTTGCATGGAACTCAATGTTTGAAAATTTGAGTTCTTACTAATTAGGGTTGATGTGACCGTGGCTAGTGGCCTAATGTGACTATTTCCACATAACAACAACAACAACAATAATAAAAAATAAATAAATAAATTCTAGGTGGAACTCCACACTAGCAAAATTGAGTTCTATGTATTTCTTTTTATATATAAAAAAGAGCTTGATTTTAATAATATTGAGTTACGTTGAAATGCTTCTCTAACTATCTTATCTCACTCTCTCTCTTCCACTCTTGTTCCTGTCTGTCTCTCTTCTCCCTTAGTCACTCACTCTTTCTCCCTTGTCTCCCAAAGGTTTAAAGGAACTCGATTTCATTATCTTTGAATTTTTCTTTAAAAAATTACAAAGAACTCAATTTTGTTAATATCAAGTTCTACTTTAACAACGCTCGCTCTTACAAAAATTGAGTTCTTAAAAAAAAAAAAAAAAAAAAAAAACAGAACTTGCATCGTAGAAATCGAGTTATGCTTTACATAAAACTTGATTTTACTAATGTCAAGTTCCACCTAGCAATATTTTTTGAAAATAGCTACATCAATTACTGCCATCTCAGTTGTATTTATTGAGAACTTAATTTTCGTATCATTAAAGTCCAAAATAGGGCAGGAAAAAGGAAGGCAATTTGGTCTAAAAATTCTGTAAAATTGATCGCCTACATAATGGAGGACCATATACACAGTTAATGGGCATACCAGTGCTAAACCTTTCAATATGAGACTCGTATAAAGGAAAGATTTGAAGGGAACAGGATGCCATTCTATTCTGTCGGTGAGGGTGACGGTGCACATGCATTAGATAAAAGAATGTATATTTTTATATGCTTGAAAGTACTAAATAATTGCACGTGCAAGTTTGTAATCAATATTGCAAATTGGCAAGGCTTGCCAACCTTTACCACCCAAAATCCGAGACGTCAGACTGTGTGTAGTAGCTATCACTCAACACTAGTAGAAAAGGGGTTGTGTATTGCATTCTTTCCCTTCCATTGTAGCTTTGATAATTTTCCATGGCTTCCCTCTCCATCTCTTCCTCTTTTCTATTGCTATTTAAGAGTGTAGCCAGAAATTTTTGTTTGGAGAGCCAACTTATTATGATACTAATTTATTAGCTTAGAGCATCCCAATGAGGTTCCTAAATTGACAAAAAAATCAATTTAGCAACCAATCCTTTAAAATTGTGGCTATAGGAAAGCAGCTAAACTTAAAAAGGAAAAAAAAAAAAAAAAATCAACTTTGAGCTACAGTGGCCCACTGTAGCTCAAAACTCCAAAAAAAAAAATTAATGTTTTGATTGTTGTTTATTGTGTAAGATATATTATTTTATTGTATTGTTTATATTATTTTAATGTGTTGAATGTTAATATAAAACTTTTGTTGTATGGTGTATTATAAAGTGAGTTGTTAAAATAGATAAAGTAATGTTTTGAGTTGCTAAAAACTAAATTTTTTAGATGCTTTACTGTGAATGCTCTTATACAAATTTTCATAAACATGCACAAACACATGCATCTATACACACATATAATTTAGTATCCTAAATCTTTAAAGTTTTTATTTTTAATATAAATTATCAAATTGTCTACCAAAGTGAGTAAAAAAATTTTAATTGAACTAATGAAGTATTCAAAGATATGAATGATCCAAAACTTTAACAGATATAAGAACATATTTTATAATAAAAAATGAATATGAGGAAAAAAAAAATTTTTATAACTACTAGATCAATTGGTCAATTTTTTTAAGAGCATCATTGACTAACTCAAATATTTGAGGGAACTAAGTCCCGTTTTTGTAGGCTAATAATTAAAATTGATGGTGTCTAAAAAAACCAACTCCTTATTCGTCCATAGAGGTCGTCCATATAAAAGGTAAAAGAGTGAACACTTGTCCTTAGTCCACAATGGATATAAACTACCCATTTGTCATCCACAGAAATCTCTGGACGACGTCTCTTGACTGATGAACAATCTCCCGTCCAACAGCACTTAGGATGAGCCTAACGACAGTTTTGACATGAAAAGATAACTGCTATAGCGGTTATCAAGTTACACGCTCCGGACTCCGTGAAAATGGGGGAAGTTATCCAACGGATAACCGTTTCCTAAACCTATAAAAGGGCACGAATCTCCGACAAGAAAAGGCTAAGTATATTTTTTCCAGACACTAACTTTCTTTAAGTGGAGAATTCTTTCTTTCACAAGAAAAGGCTAACTTTACCATCGGAGGGTTTGTGACCGGCCAACCTCGGTCTCCTCTGATCTCTTGTTTCTTATCTTTCAGGCCCTCAACATCATCGTTATCTGTGTTGTTCAACTAACTGATTCCTTGATCGTTATCAGTTTGTGCCGTCTGTGGGAAAAGATTGTTTTACAATTTTCTTCTCCTTGACAAAAAGTTGATGGTACGGACCAGATCGAGGGCTACTAGCCTAGGCCATCAGGGAAGTAGAGATGCTTCAAGCAACCCTCACCGCGACCGCCAATCTGCACCGGTCATGCAGACTTCATTTGTCCAACATGTACAATCCATGGCGGCCGCAATGGCGGAGTTGACTCGCCAAAACCAAGAGTTAAGAATGAAAATTAATCTAAGGAGGTAGACACGTGAAGATTGTGAAGAAGGAGGACAAACGCAGAGTCATGATGACAGAGAGAATACTGAGATTGGAAGTCAGTTAAGAGGTACCACTTTTGAAGGAAGAGATGGACCAAATGAAGAGAGTCATGGAGGAAATGAAAGAGAATATGAGAAGGGTGAATCCTATAGAAGACTTAGTCCACCGAATTGATTCCCCCTTTACGGCTTCCATCAACGGTCACCCTCTGCCATCAAAGTTTAAGCTGCCTTCTCTGGATTCGTATGATGGAACACGTGACCCGTTTGATCACATTGCTACCTTTAAGACTACCATGCATCTTCAAGGAGTTCCCGACGAAATAATGTGCAGAGCCTTCCCTACTACCCTCAAGGGCCCAACACGAGTTTGGTTTAGCAAAATACCCCCGAATTCGGTAAGTTCTTTTGAAGAGTTGAGCAAGTTGTTTGTTAATAACTTCATTGGAGGACAAAGACACAAGCGTTCCTCGTCCAGCTTATTGACCATAGAGCAGGGAGAGAACGAGAGTCTACGGTCGTTCATCACTCGTTTCAACAGAGAAGCCCTGAGTGTGGATGTTGCAGATGATAAACTCCTATTGGCAGCTTTCCATAATGGGGTGAATTCGGATTTGTTTATACATAAACTCTATGAAAAAGAGCCCCAGTCCATGGCCGAACTTGTCCATTCGGCTTAAAATTTTATGAATGCAGAAGACGCAATCATTGCTAAGAAGAGGAAGAGGTCTGAGAAAGTAGACGCAAATCCCAGTCGCCATCCAAAGCAAGGCCCCATCCAAAGAAGGGACGAACGAAAGAAAGGAAAGACCAAGATAGTAAGAAGTCGGGTTCTTCAGCACGGAACCAGCAGTATACCCCTTTGAACGTCCCACTTGAGCAGATCCTTATGCAGATCAAGGATGATCCTTCCTTGAAGTGGCCGGAGAAAATGAAGGGAGATCCCAATAAGCGCAATAGGAACAAGTATTGTTGCTTCCATAGGGATCATGGTCATTATACAGACGAGTGTTTCGATTTAAAACAACAAATAGAAAATCTCATAAGGCAAGGGAAGTTGAGGAATTTCCTTGGACGAGACCACAAGGACGAGAAACTGAAAGGGAAGATGGAAGAATCATCATGACCACCGCTTAGAGAAATGAGAGTCATTATGGGGGAAGTTCAACAGGCCAGTTGTCCAAGTCCAAGAAAGCATACTTGAAGGTAGTGCAGAGCGTCCAACTTTCTAGACGGTCACCGAGAGCAAGGTCCACGGACGAACCAGCGATCACCTTCACAGACGAAGACGCTGAGAGAATTCATCACCCCTATGATGATGCTCTCGTCACCTTACTGATTGCTGACTACACAACTAGAAGAGTGCTTGTGGACAATGGAAGCTCGGCGGACATTTTATATTATCCAGCTTTTCAGCAAATGAGGTTAGGACGAGACCAGCTCCGTCCAGTAAACTCCCCCCTAGTAGGTTTTGGTGGAATGAAGGTACAACTCGTGGGTACTATTTCCTTATCAGTGGTAGTGGGGGCATACCCACGACAAATCACCAAGGATGTGAACTTCCTTGTGGTAGATTGTTCGTCCTCCTACAACGCCATAATTGGAAGACCAACCTTGAATAGTTGGAAGGCTGTTACCTCTTCTTACCACCTATCAGTTAAGTTTCCAACAGAACACGGAGTAGGGCAGGTATAAGGGGACCAACTAGCAGCAAGAGAATGTTACCTGGCCATGTTGGCCATGGATGAACAAGTTCAAGCCATGAATATTTAAGAAAGGAGAGTGGTAGCAGAGCCTACCGAAGCATTGGAAGACATTTCCTTGGATGAAGATAACCCTGAGAGGTGTACCAGGGTTGGAGCAGATCTAGAAGAGAAGATTAAGAAGGACCTCGTCCAGTTTTTGAAGAAAAATATTGATGTGTTTGCGTGAAGTCATGAGGACATACCGGGTATAGACCCTAGTGTCATTACCCACCGTTTGAATGTATGTCTTTCCTTCAAGCCAGTGCGGCAAAAGAAGAGGGTGTTTGCCCCTGAGAGAGATGATGCTATCAAAGACGAGGTTCAAAAGTTGATGGTGGCGGGGTTTATTCGGGAAGTGTACTACCCGGATTGGTTGGCCAACGTAGTAATGGTCAAGAAGGCAAATGGCCAGTGGAGAATGTGCATAGATTTCACTGACTTGAACAAGGCTTGCCCCAAAGATAGTTATCTGCTGCCACGCATTGACCAGTTGGTAGACTCAACTGCGGGCCACAAGTTGCTTAGTTTCATGGATGCTTTTTCTGGATACAATCAGATAAGGATGGATGAGGCAAATCAAGAGAAAACATCCTTTGTCACTAGTCAAGGTTTATTCTGTTATAAGGTGATGCCATTTGGTTTAAAGAACGCAGGGGCGACATATCAGAGATTGGTCAACCACATGTTTCATCCACAGATTGGGCGGAATGTGGAAGTCTATGTAGATGACATGCTGGTGAAGAGTCAAGATGAAGGAAGGCATCTAGACGACCTGCAGGAGACATTTGACACGCTGAGATAGTATCACATGAAGCTGAATCCTAGCAAATGTGCTTTCGGAGTATCATCAGGGAAATTCCTTGGCTTTATGGTCTCCCACAGGGGAATTGAAGCAAATCCTGATAAAATTCAAGCAATACTGGACATAAAGCCTCCGCAAAATACCAAAGAAATCCAATCCCTTACTGGACGAGTTGCTGCACTCAATAGGTTTGTCTCTAAAGCCACTGACAAATGTTTGCCATTTTTTAAGGTTCTTAGAAAAGTATTCGAATGGACCAATGAGTGTCAGAAAGCCTTCGAAGATCTGAAGGCATACCTTACCATGGCTCCATTGCTTAGTCCGTCCGTAGTGGGAGAGGAGTTATATTTATACTTAGCGGTAACCCCGCATGCCGTGAGCTCAACATTGATAAGAGAAGAAGATAAAGTGCAAAGACCTGTGTACTACACGAGTAAGGCATTGAGGGAAGCGGAAGGACGGTATCCACAAATGGAGAAATTAGCCTTCACATTGATCACTGCTTCCAGGAAGCTGAGGCATTATTTCCAAGCACATGTCATTAATGTCATGACAGATCATCCGCTCAAGAAGACAATGAATAGACTGGAAGCCGCAGGACGATTGATTCAGTGGGCCGTCGAGCTCAGTGAGTTTGACATCAGATATCAATCAAGGCATGCCATAAAAGCTCAAGCATTAGCAGATTTCATTGCGGAGTTTACCCCAAGTCATGATGAGACAGGAGGCAGTAAGAGATGGGTCGTCCATGTGGATGGCTCGTCTACAAGGCATGCAGGTGGAATTGGTGCGGTCCTACAATCCCCAGAAGGAGACAAATTGAAACATAAGGTTCGTCTATAGTACCAAGCAACTAACAATGAAGTCAAGTATGAAGCCCTTCTTAAAGGGCTATAATTGGCTAAGTCTGTGGAAGCCAAGTCTATACTCGTCCTAGGGGATTCTCAGTTGGTCATGGGGCAAGTAAATGGAATGTATGAAGCGAAGGAAGAACGGATGAGGAAATACCTTAATAGAGTGATGCGCCTTATGAAAAGATTTGAAAAAGCTGAATTCGTTCAAATCCCAAGGGAGGAGAACGTGGAAGCTGATACTATAGCAAAAGAAGCCTCAGCAAATGAATCTATGGACGAATCTGATGAAACTCAATACATGCCAAGTATAGATATCCTAGAAGTACAACAGGTGAAGAACAGAGGAAATTGGATGACCTCGATTATATCATACTTGAAAGACGGACGGCTACCAGAAGAGAAGGACGAAGCCAGGAAGTTAAGGGTGAGATTGGCTAGGTACGTTCTTATGGACGAAGTGCTATACAAGAGGGGCTTTTCTCAACCTTATCTTAGGTGCTTGGCTCCGGACAAAGCAAACTACGTACTGAGAGAAGTTCAGGAAGGAGCATGTGGCAATCACTCAGGAGCCAGGTCCTTTGTCCACAAGGTCGTCCGTGCAGGGTATTACTGGCCAAATATGCAAGCTGATGCTAAAGCATACGTCAAGGTCTGCAACCAATGCCAACGGTTTAGTAATGTCCCCAGGCAACTGTTAGAGTACCTTACCCCGATGATGGCACCGTGGCCCTTCGCACAATGGGGACTAGACATTTTGGGTCCCTTTCCTCTAGGCATAAGGCAGATGAAGTTCCTAGTTGTGGGCATCGATTACTTCACCAAATGGGTGGAAACTGAACCGTTAGCAACAATCACACAACAGAATGTTAAAAATTTCGTGTGGAAGAACATTGTGTGTAGATTTGAAGTGCCCAAGGTATTGGTATCTGATAACGAACGACAGTTTGACAATGCACTCTTCAGGGACTTTTGCGCACACTTTGGAATATAGAATCACTATTCCTCACCCGCTCATCCCCAAGCAAATGGCCAAGCTAAAGTGGCAAACCAATCCTTGTTGAAAATCATCAAGACCCGGCTTGAGGGGGCAAAGGGGGTATGGCCAGATGAGTTGCCTGGTGTTCTATGGGCGTACAGGACGACGGTGAGAACCCCTACGGGGGAAACTCCTTTCAAGCTAGCTTATGGTCATACCTGCAGAAGTACATATGGCCAATCACAGGATGATGATGTATCAAGATAAGGACAATGAGGAGCAATTCTGTCTGAACCTTGATCTAATAGACGAGGTAAGGGCAGATGCAGAACACAGGACAGCAAAGTACAAGAACCTCATGACTAGGCAATATGATGCAATGGTGAAGTCAAGACATTTCAACATAGGAGATCTTGTCCTAAGAAAGGTCTCTTTAGCAACCAAAAACCCAGCACATGGGAAATTGGGCCCAAATTGGGAAGGACCCTATAGAGTTATCAACTGTAAAAGGCAAGGATCCTACTACTTGGAGGCCTTGGACGGGAGGAAATTGGAGCACCCTTGGAATGTGGAGCACTTGAGGAGGTACTATCAGTAAAAGTGAGCCTAGACGAAGTATGACCATGGATGAGCTTGAACCTTGTCTGTAGACTTATGATTCTACTTATGTTTAATGCTGTTTGTGTTTGATACTACTACTTTACTTTTTATGTTGTGTTGTGATTATGGACGAAATTATGGAGTTTGTACTTATTAAATAAAAAGAAAGGCATTAATATGTATATGCCTTATCTGTAAACAATATTTATGTTATGTACAAAATGTTGTGTAAATTTCTAGTCTCCATTCTATTTTTGTTTGAACTAACCCACAACAAGGCCGAAAAGCCCAAGATGAGGAAATTCTCCGAACGCGGAGATGTAACTTCAATAAACAAGGGAAATGTATGCACGTCCAAGTATAGACGAGAAAATTTTCCCAGGAAATGGCACGTCCACAAAACGTTCGTCCCTGAAACAGACGGGATGAAACATAGTGCGTCCACACGCGGACGGATAATGGTACGTCCACAAAACATTCGTCCCTGAAACAGACGGGATGAAACATATTACACGTCCACACATGGACGGATAAATGTAAAGACGATGTTTTGGCTTATTGACCAAAGCATTCTAAAGCAATCCAGCTTATGGACGAATGCAAAGTTGTCATATTTGCATTAGAAATGAAAAAACGGCGAAGTCTCGAGACGAGTGATGTCGATAATTATAATTTCACCAAGAGTTATATCTTAAAAGTTCCAAGTACTTTATAAGGTATTACTTTCATGGACGAGTAGAAATTTAAAACAAAAACACATAACTTTCGTCCATGTTATAACAAAAAAAGAAACAAGCAATTGTTTTAAGGGTGGACGACCAACGTCCATTAAAAGTAAAACTTGATAACTCGAAAGCTATGGACGAGATTAACATAAAGTTGAAACTTGTCTTAAAGCTATGGTCGAGATTAATATGAAGTTACAACAATAGTCTTAAAATTAAAAACCAAAAAAAAAAAGTTGAGTAAAAAAGCATAATCAGGCTGGAGGGGCGTCAGTGTTCTGGTCGTCCTGGGGTGGCCGGGTTGTAGCATCATCCTCTACGTTAACACCTTCTGAGCTCGTCTGGAGGAGGGAACTGGTAGGAGCACCACTAAGATTGAGTTTGATAGAGCTGAAATCAATATTGGGGAAGTTCTCCACGACGTCCATCCTGAAGTCCTCAAACCCAGTTGCATAGTTGGTATCCAGTAGGTCCGTAAACTGCTTGGACGCCTTAAACTCTTCAATCGCGTTTTCCTTGGCCTTCTTGAGAAGATCACTCAACTCGTCATTCTTCTTTTGCAAGTGATCAAGACGAGTGTCCTTCTCCACAACATCAGTCTTCAGCTCTTCAATCTGATTTTGCAGCTCCTTTGCCCCTTCATTGGCCTTAGCAGCTGCCTCAGCCCACCTTTTGCTCTCGTCCTTTACTTCCTTGAATCTCCTCTCTAAAAAGACCCTCATCTTGTCCAGATCAGTTGCTTGCCTGGATACAACAATGAACTTGGACATGGCCTGAATCATGTTTTTGTTAGGAATCTTGTCGAAAAGGATGAGACAAAAAAGAAAGGGAAAGTAAACATACTTTGAAAAGATCATGAACCCCAGAATGCTCGAAATCCTTCAAAGACATGTTATAGCAGGTAGACACGTTCGCATCAGTCATAGCCATCTTAAATCTTTCCCAAGCAAGATCCTCATTCCCAATGAGGTGTTGAGGTACTTGGTGAGAAGGCTGAGACGAGGAAGGTGCCTTAACTGTGGAAGGGGCTTGCATAGGAGAGTCCTTGGGTTTTGAATCAAGGATCTGGACGTCTTCAGGCTCATGAATAGGAATAGGTGTGGATTGAACGTTCTTAGGCTTGGAAGACTTGTGCTTGATCTTTTTCTCCCTACGCCTGCTTGGAAGATTCCCCAAGTCAACCCCTAGGGATAAGTTCTTTCTTTTATCACCTATTGACGGATGAGATTGAGGCGGTGCCTCCTGCCCAGCTGCTCATTCACAACTTCTTTGCCCTTGTTTTCCTTCATTGTAGCTATTCCTGAAAAGAAAGATATTAAAAAAAAAAAAAAAACAAACAAACAAACAAAAAAAAGAGAGGAGGAAAGGGGAAACAATTAGGCGAGCTTACGTCTACGAATGGTAAGCTCGTGTGCAAGGGCTTCAGTGGACGGGTTGGGACCCAAACCTTAAGTGGCAAGACGTTGGAGACTAACCAAAGAATGGAAAGCCCTGTCAGTGTGCAGACGAACCTTTTGAATTCGTTCAATATAAAACCTGCCTAAGTGAGGTCGTCTAGCACTTGTGCAAAAAAAAAAAAAAAAAAAAAAAAAAATTAGATTGCCGTCTACAAAGGTAAGTACAATACAAAGCAAAACGACAACCATAAGCATTTTTTCTGGACGAAGGTTCCCTAACTCTCCTGTGTAGGGAGGAAATGAGTCTTGAGAAACCTCGAGGGGGCGTCCAGCCCAGAAACCTGAGACGAAGAAGAACTCCGTCTTCCAGTTCCTATCCGAGGAAACTATAGACTTAATCAATCTATAATCCTTCCCTCTGGCTGTGAATTGATAAAAGCCAATGGACTGATTAATCTCAGAAGGCTTGTAACAGTAAAGGAACTCATTCACAGTAAGAAGACGGTTCCCCTCAAATGCCTCCCTCCACAAAACTTGCATGGAGACAATTAACCTCCATGCATTGGGGTTAAGTTGACAAACACCTATACCTAACCTAGTAAGTAATTCTCTGGCAAAAGCATTTAAAGGTAACCTAAGTCCACCTAAAAGATAGATTTCGTAAATACCTATCCCAAAATGTGGCTGACAGCACCACTCCCCACGAACTGCTAACCTAGGTTTGAGGTCGTTTGGGATTTGGTACCATTTTTTAAGCAAATCTAATCTCCTATCATCCGTCTTGGATTCTATTCCTATAGCACAACTGTACACTACCTCAACCTCGTCCTGAACTATGGATAAGGGGGCACTTGTACCAGCCTGGGATCCAGACTCGCTCCTCGTCTTGAGTCCTTGGAAAACCTCTAAAGGAACCCCAGGGACACCGGACACATACTTGTCCATGGTGTTTCCTCCACTACTAGTGCTGCTATTACTACTATCACTAAAGCCACTAAAACTACTTGGGTCATGATACTCGTCTATGGCTTTGCCCAAACTATTACTAGACGAGGAAAGAACGGTCTCAGACATTTTTTAGGAAAACTTAAAATCTGAGGATAAGGATTAAAGAAATACCTGAAATCTAGACAAGGAAACTAAGGACGAGAGGATACTTCTAGACGAGGCGCTAAGACAAGGATGCTCAAGGAAGGAAATCTCAGAAATGTGAAGGGTACTAGAGAAATTCTACTATTTATAGGCTGTAAACTTTGGGATGTGAAACGACGCAGCCAACCAAAGCATGACACATGGCATACTCTTCGAAAAAATAACCAAACGCATCGGTTTATCAGTAAGATTGTGACACATGGCACGCCCAGTTGCTAGCATTAAATGCACATTTTGAAAATTGCTTAAAATTATCCGTAAGACGACCCATGGATAAGGGGGCAACTGATGGTGTCTAAAAAACCCAACTCCTTATTTGTCCATAGAGATCGTCCATATAAAAGGTAAAAGAGTGAACACTAGTCCATAGTCCACAATGGATATAAACTACCCGTCTGTCGTCCATAGAAATCTCTGGACGACGTCTCCTGACTGATGAACAATCTCCCGTCCAACAGCGCTTAGGACGAGCCTAACGGCAGTTTTGACATGAAAAGATAACTGCTATAGCGGTTATCAAGTTACACGCTCCGAACTCTGTGAAAATGGGGGAAGTTATCCAACGGATAACCGTTTCCTAAACCTATAAAAGGGCACGAATCTCCGACAAGAAATGGCTAAGTATATTTTTTCCAGACACTAACTTTCTTTAAGTGGAGAATTCTTTCTTTCACAAGAAAAGCCTAACTTTACCATCGGAGGGTTTGTGACCGGCCAACCCCGGTCTCCTCTGATCTCTTGTTTCTTATCTTTCAGGCCCTCAACATCATCGCTATCCGTGCTGTTCAACTAACTGATTCGTTGATCGTTATCAAAAATATTAAATATTTATATATAGTATTAAAATATTTTTAAAATTTGGGAGGGGCCATGGACCCCCACTCATACATGTAGCTCCTCCCTGTCTATTGTCTTCTTCTCTGCCTCAAATGGAGCAAATTCTAAACCACACGCATTTCATCTTCCCATCAGAAAAGACGATGTCAAACTCCAATATTATACTTCATTAGAAGTTGGTGTCCCGTTGCATGTCACACACCAATAATATACTTCACTAGCCTAGGTGTTTATTGCAGCCAAGGCACCCCAAGCGTTATTTTTTATCATAAGATAGTGACACGTATAGGACTGCATGTGCTTAGAAACAAGAGAGAGTATACTAGTGAGACCCACAGTTGGTAGGTCGTGAAAACATACATCCATAATAGGCGTATTTTCTCTAGATGCGGAGCCTTTTGTATTATTGAAGCTGTCTCTACCTTGACTTTTCTTTATTCAGGAATTTCTCACCAGCCAACATTGCTCTCTCTCTCTAGATTCTAGAGCTTCTTATTTTGAAAGTCCCCTTTAAAGTCAGAACTACAACCCAATCAACAAAAAAGAAAAAGAAAAACCCCGACTACAACAGTAACAACACTGTGATTGTCTACAAAAGCCAAAAAAAGAAAAGAAAAAGTCTCTTCCTCACCACTCCAATTAATCTCTCTCTCCATGTTTTTCAGAAAGCAGCAGGCACCTGCAGGTACTGCTCCATGGACGGAGGAGGAAACAGAGAAATTGTCCAAAAACAAAGAAACCCAGTGCTTCACATCCACCATGAATACTCAAAACAAATTGAAGTGGTTCAATGTTTTCCTTTTTGTCTTTCTCTTAGCATGGTTCCTTGTATTTTTCTTCTGGTTCCCACCCACAAATAACACCAAACCCCACAGGATCCTTCCTCCTCACTACACAATATTAGTCAATAACACAAAATCTGCCCCCAAAATTATTCCCACCTGCAATCTTGAAAACGTGTCGGTGTATGTATACTCATTGCCAGCCGAGTTCAACTTGGGTCTTCTCAAAGATTGCCATAACCTCAACATGTACACCGACATGTGCCCCTACGTAGCCAATTGTGGCCTAGGCCAACCTCTTTGGCCACTTCCACAAGAATATTCTTCTGCTTCTTCTTCTGGTAATAATTATAACAAATCTTCAACCTCAACCTCAACCTCAACCTCATCATGGTTCGCTACCTACCAATTCATAGCCGAGATGATTTTCCACGCACGTGTGGAGAGCCACCCGTGTCGCACGTGGGATCCCAAGCGTGCCAACTTGTTCTACGTTCCCTTCTACGGTGGCCTTTACGCATCCAGTACAGCCCGCGAGTCTGATCTAAAAGCAAGGGACGCCTTAGCCGTTCGATTAGCTGAATACATAGAAAGTCAAGAGACGTGGCGAAATCATAACGGTAAGGACCACTTCATGGTGTTAGGAAGAACGGCATGGGATTTCATGAGGACCGACACCGACAACGACAACGAGGTGGACTACGGAGCGAACATACTCCTAAACCTGCCAGCTGTCAAAAATATGTCGGTGCTGACCGTAGAAAGACAACCTTGGACAGGTGGTTCGAGGCAGCACGGAATTCCATACCCTTCATATTTCCACCCAAGCAAGTTTAACGAAGTGGTGAGGTGGCAGAAGAAGATGAGGGAAGCCAAGAGGCCCCACTTGTGGTCCTTCATAGGGGCCCCACGTAATGGTTCGGACAAGGCCGCCATTAGAGACAAAATTCTCTCACAGTGTCACCAATCAAGTCGTTGCGAGTTGTTGAATTGTGGGGCAATAAGCAACTACAAGTGCCACAAGCCAATGGAGGTGTTAAATGTGATGAGAAAGTCTGAATTTTGTTTACAAGCACCAGGTGACTCGTTCACACGCCGGTCAACATTTGATGCTTTCCTAACGGGTTGTATACCAGTGTTCTTTTCGCCTCATACTGCTTATACACAATATGCGTGGTACTTACCCAGTGATTGGAAGACGTACTCGGTGTATATAGAAGATGGTCATACTGCAGAGAGCATTGAAGAGGAGCTTTTGAAGATTCACAAAAACACTGAAGAAAATGCGTCAAAGGGTTATTGATTTGATACCTACCCTCACCTACGCGCATCCCAATGCCACTGTCACTGGCCAACACCTGGGATTCAAAGATGCTGTGGATGTTGCTCTTTCTGCGTTGTCCAACCAACTTCATCTGTTGGACTCCTCTTAGCCTACCTACTTCTCTTATTAACAATTTTTTATTCTTCTTCTAAATTATTCTTACCCACCAAAACAATGGGTACATGTATTCCTATCTAAATAATATATTATTGAATGAGTTTACTATTATTTTACTGACTTGCGCCATCTTTTACCCAAAATTATGTTTCTAAGCACATGCAGTCCTTTACAAACCAGTTCCTTGTGGCTCATCCAAATGTAAAATAGCTAAGGGCACAGGATTCCTTGGCTGCAATGGGACACCTAGGCCGGGATGCACCAACAACACTTGCCCTTTGTTCTCATATAATCCATTCAATAATTCACTTAGGCGAGGATAACATTTATGTCTATGAAAGTGATGGGAGAAGTGTCTTATTACATATAAATGTGCCTAGATTTCCTTTTGTTTGTGCAGATTCAGGCAGCTTAAATGGCCTTGCTAAAGGTAGCAAAGGTATTCTAGGCCTCGGAAGGACTCAAATTGCATTACCAATGCAGCCTGCAAATGCATTTGAACTTAAGCGTAAGTTTGCCCTTTGTGTACCTTCTTCCACCCAGTCAGGATTAGGGGACATTTTTATTGGTGGTGGACCTTATTATATGCTTCCTTATACCAAAAATGTGTCAAAGTTGCTCATCACCACCCCACTAATCATCGACCCCGTAAGCACTTCACCTGTTTATTCAGAAGGTGACCCATCTGATGAATATTTCATTGGTGTGAAGTCCATCAAAATAGATGGACAAATTGTCAAATTTAAGACCTCCTTGCTATCCATTGACTAAAAAGGAGTTGGTGGGACTAAAATTAGTACCATAAATCCTCACACTATTTTGCATACTTCTATCTATAATAAGGCTGTCCTAAAAGATTTTTTCAAGAAGGCTGCATCAAGGAAGATTACTAGAGTGGCATCCGTGGCACCATTTGGAGCATGTTTCAACTCAAAGACCATTGCTAGCACCTTGACTGGAGCAGCTGTGCCAACTACTGATTTGCTCCTGCAAAGCAAGAGTGTGTATTGGAGGATTTATGGTGCCAATTCGATGGTGAAAGTCAAGAAAAATGTGCAATGCTTAGGAGTTGTGGATGGTGGATTGAAGCCAAACTTCCATTGTTATTGGGGGACATCAGTTGGAGGATAATATGTGTTTGATCTGGCTTCTTCAAAGATAGGCTTTAGCTCTTCGCTTCTTCTTCACAATACAAACTATTCTCACTACAGAAAATTTTGAAGTTGTAGCTTCGGTTCAAATGCGTATTATACCTGATTTTAGCCTTGCTTCATGTACAATTTTTTGAACCACTATACGTATCCAAAAAATAAATATTTTTTAAATTTTTTTTATCCTTTGGTCACTGAGATTATTACTATTTATGTTTGTTGAACTTTGGCCAATTTCATTGAGACCAAACATGCCAATATTCATAAGGACCAATTGTAGCTAGTGGTTCAGACCGAGGGGATAAAGATGCGTTGAAGGAATACTAGCATAGTCAGCTTATGAACAAGCCAAAAAGGTATTGGTGGGCAAACTATTATCAAGAAAATCAACTAAAGGTTAGTCAAAGAGATCCTAATAAAGTAGTCCAAGGAGAATGTGTACTATGGGGAGGAGAATGAGAAATGTTTTATAAGTAAATGCTACCAAAGAAAATTTGATTTGATTTTGGTGGTTAAGCCACATCAACTAACTCAAGGAATCAATAAGAGAAACTAATGAGTGAGCACCCAACTCTAACTACGCCTAGTAACGTAACGTTGGAAGGAGAAAAGTTGAGCTTGGAGCTATTTAGCCTTGAGGCATTTGAAAGATCATAAAAGAAGAAATGGAAAAATAATCGTTATGTGGGCCTATAATACAGAGGAGACCTGATGGAGAAATTAGTGACAGGGCTTTGTGGCTTAATCTCGAATGGCTAAAAAACAACCCAAAAGAAAAAAACATGAAGAAGGAAAAAGTCAAAAAGGTGAGCGTTTCAACTTTCAGCATAGAAGAGAAATGAGGTGAGGCTGGATGAAAGGAAAAGTCATTGAGCTCAATGACGCAATCCGATACAAAAATCTATATTAAGCTTTGTTTTTTGTTGGAGCAAGTTTAAACTCAATTGATATAAGCTCAACTACATAAACCATTTATTCTTCTCATTAATATCTATTGATGAGGATAAAAGGAGAGCCTAGCCACACGGAACATAAAACTGACGGTTTAGTGCAATCCTTCGGACGTAGCAGACGGTGTTATAGCTGACGGTCATAGGATCAGCTGTCTTCGAGAGTGACGGCATTACTGGATGACGCCCAAAAAACTGAAGGAAGTAAATTGAGGCTGACGGACCGAGCATAAGTTTACTTGCTACCCACGCTACGTATAAGGAGTTGTCTTGCTTCCCACGCTAGATAATATTCGAGGGATCCCTATAAGGAAAAGATCCCGAAAAATACGCTCAAGAGGACTCCTATAAGGAAAAGACTTCTACTCCAAGGGAAAGAGGGGTAACCCTCGCTACTATAAAAACCTAAGCACCCTCGCGATCCAAGGTACGCATAATTTACCCTCTCTAGCACTCTAGAGCAGTGAGAATAGTTCTAACTTGACCTTCGGAGGGTGTTTGGCCGGTACCACACCGGTACTCTCTGCTAGGTTATTCCTTTTCGTTGTGCAGGTGCCATTTGCGACGTACGAGGGACGTGTGACTTACTGGTGGTATTATTTTCGGCATCATCAGTTGACTCACTGGTGGTATTATTTTCGACATCATCAGTTGGCGCCGTTCGTGGGAAGCGTAGCACATTATCGCTTCCTAGACAAAAGAGTTACATGGTACTCACTCGCTCAATAGCGACCACCAAAGACGTTCAAGAAGAAGAAACCCTTACGACTGCGCTTGAAAGACAGGTGAGGACACTCGCCACTGCCGTGGAGCGCCTCACCAAACAAAACCACGACCTAGAAGAGCAACTGAAATAGAAAAATGCAGCTCCCAACAACCAGGGAGCAGATCAGGAAGGAACCAGCGCCGACTGAAGAAACCAGGAGGGACCCCAGGCCAGCAACGCCCCGAGCAAACCGGAACGACAGAACATAAGCATCCCCTCCCTCGTAGAAACCACTCCGCCACTTGTTATCGCGGAGATGCAGGCTATGAAGGAACAAATGGAGGTTATGATGAATGCTCTCAAGGGACGAGTATCAAGCGACCTTGACGACCTTGTCAACCGAACTGACTCGCCGTTCACCGCCACCGTCAACTCCTACCCATTACCAAGTAAGTTCCGCATGCCACAGATAGACAGTTACGACGGGGTCAAGGACCCACTGGACCACCTGGAGACCTTCAAGACCCTAATGCACCTTCAAGGAGTAGCGGACGCCATCATGTGTAGGGCCTTCCCTACAACGCTGAAAGGCGCAGCGAGAATTTGGTTCAGCCGACTGCGCCAAACTCCATCAGCACCTTCAAAGAGCTCAGCGCTCAGTTTACCGCACACTTCATTGGAGGCCATCGATACAAGAAGTCTACGGCTTGCTTGATGAGTATGAAACAGCGAGAAGATGAAACTTTAAGAGCCTACATCTCCCGCTTCAACAAAGAGGCACTCTCGATCGATGAAACCGACGATAAGATACTTGTTGCAGCATTCACGAATGGCTTGAAGAAGGGTAAATTTTTGTTCTCCCTATACAAAAACGACCCAAAAACCATGTCGGAAGTACTTTATCGCGCCACAAAGTATATGAACGCTGAAGATGCGCTGTTAGCTCGGGAAGAGAGACCCAGGAAAAGAGAAAGGCAGGAAGACACTCGGCAGGACCAAGGCCGAAAGAAGGCAAGAACAGGAGACCGAAGGGACGAAAGGCGCCCTAAGCCCCTGGGGGGAAGGTTCACGAGCTTCACTCCGCTAACAGCCCCGATAGATCAAGTCCTTATGCAAATCAACGAAGAGGCTCTGACGTTCCCGGGAAAGTTGAAGAGTGACCCCAACAAACGTTCTCGGGATAAGTATTGCCGTTTCTACCGCGACCATGGCCACGACACGGCTGATTGCTATGACCTCAAGCAGCAGATTGAGGCCCTTATCAGATAAGGAAAGCTGCAGAGATTCATTAGCAAGGAGAAAGCAGATCCCCCCGCACAAGACCAACACCCCCGACGGGACAATGAGCGACCAAGGCCCCCGATCGGGGATATAAGGATGATCGTAGGAGGAACGGCTGCCGCCGGGTCATCCAAGAAAGCCTGCAAGACCTATCTTCGGATGGTACAAAATGTTCAGCTGACGGGAGTCGTGCCGAAGATAGCACGAAGAGAAGGTCCCGTAATCGGATTCTCAGAAGAAGACGCGCGACGCCTTCACCATCCACATGACGATGCACTCGTCGTCAGCTTGCGTGTAGGAGACTACAATATGCACCGGGTGCTGATCGACAATGGCAGTTCAGTAGATATCTTGTACTACACAGCGTTCCAGCAGATGAGGATCGACAGGGAGCGATTGATCCCAACAAATGCCCCGCTTGTTGGCTTCGGCGGGAGCCGAGTATTCCCACTGGGCGCGGTCACATTATCCGTAATTGTGGGTGATTACCCTCAACAGATAGCCAGGGACGTGACATTCTTGGTAGTCGATTGCTCGTCAGCCTACAACGCTATCCTCGGGCGGCCCACACTCAACTCATGGAAGGCGGTAACTTCCACCTACCACCTGATGATAAAGTTCCCAACTGACTACGGGGTAGGGGAGCTGCGTGGGAGTCAGATGGCCGCACGCGAATGCTACATAGCCATGATGGAAATGGAGGATCAGGTTCAGGCTTTAAGCATAGAAGAGCACCGGACGGTAACGGAGCCGGTTGAGAAGTTAGAAGAGATACCCCTTGACAGTTCCGATCCTGGCCGAACGACCAAAATTAGAACGCTCGCTAACCCAACGGTCCGTCAGGAGCTTATAACCTTCCTCAGATGCAATCGGGACGTATTCGCGTGGGGTCATGAAGATATGCCGGGAATAGATCCTTCAGTCATGGTGCACAGGTTGAATGTATCGCCCGCCTTTCCACCTATCAGACAAAAGAAGAGGGTGTTTGCCCCCGAGCGAGACCGAGCCATAGCAGAGGAAGTCAGAAAGCTACAGGAAGCGAGCTTCATTAGGGAAGTATACTATCCCGACTGGTTAGCAAATGTAGTAATGGTAAAAAAAGCGAGCGGGAAATGGCGGATGTGTGTAGACTTCACCGACCTTAACAAGGCCTACCCCAAGGATAGCTACCCCCTCCCGAGGGTTGATGTCCTAGTAGACTCTACGGCCCGACACCAGTTGCTGAGCTTCATGGACGCTTTCTCGGGGTACAACCAAATCCGAATGCATGAAGCCGACCAGGAAAAAACGTCGTTCGTGACCAGCCAAGGCCTCTTCTGTTACAAGGTCATGCCCTTCGGCCTGAAGAACGTAGGCGCAACGTACCAAAGGCTCATGAACAAAATGTTCGCGCAACAGATTGGAAGGAATGTCCAGGTCTACGTGGATGACATGCTAGTAAAAAGCCGAAGGGAGGAAGATCATCTAGGAGATCTCAAAGAAACATTCAACATACTTCGCTCCTACAACATGAAGCTCAATCCAGGGAAGTGTGCCTTTGGAGTGACGGCAGGAAAATTCTTAGGATTCATGGTGTCTCAGAGGGGAATCGAGGCGAACCCGGACAAGATTCGGGCTATTATGGACATGGCACCACCAAGAAATGTGAAGGAGGTGCAAAGCCTCAATGGAAAGATAGCGGCACTAAATAGGTTCGTGTCAAGGGCAACGGACAAGTGCTTGCCTTTCTTCCGAACATTGAAGAAATCCTTCGAATGGACTGACGAATGCCAGCAAGCATTCGAAGAATTGAAGGCTTACCTCTCCTCCCCACCATTGCTGAGCCCGTCGCAGCCAGGAGAAGAGCTTTTTCTCTATCTAGCTGTCTCCCCCGTAGCCGTTAGTGCGGCCTTGGTCAGAGAAGAAGAGAGAGTGCAAAAACCCGTGTACTACGCAAGCCGAGCGCTTCACGGTGCCAAAGAAAGATACCCGCCCATGGAAAAACTTGCCTTTGCATTAGTTACGGCAGCCCGCAAGCTCAAACCGTACTTCCAAGCTCATACGGTGAACGTCCTGACTGACAAACCCTTACGGCGGGCAACGAGCAGCCCCGAGGCCGCGGGACGGTTGGCGTTATGGGCTATAGAACTGAGCGAATTTGATATTCAGTACCGCCCGCGGACCGCCGTCAAGGGACAGATCGTCGCCGACTTTATAGCTGAATTCACTCATGACGAAGATAAGGGGGCAACAGAGTCCCCTCAATGGAGCATATATACGGACGGATCGTCCACCAGACAAGCCACAGGGGCCGGCATTGTGCTACGATCGCCCGAAGGAGACACCATTGAATGTATGGTTCGTCTCGACTTCCCTGCCACCAACAATGAATCAGAGTATGAGGCTCTGATAGCAGGGCTCGACCTTGCCAAAGCAGCCGGAGCCGCGAGGGTAGTCATCTACTGCGATTCACAGGTCATCACTAACCAAATAAATGGAGACTACGAGTGCAAGAGCGAAAAGATGAAGAAGTACCTTGATGAAGTAAGGGCGAGAGTGGATGAACTAGAAGCCAAAGTCGTCCAAATTCCCAGAGAAGAAAACAAGCGAGCCGACCGCCTCGCGAAGGCCGCTTCAGCAGAACAAATGGTCACCCCTGGTAATGTACTCTCTTTTGTGCAGCTTTCTCTGCTAATAGATCTCAGCAACATGCAGGAAATATGCTCCGACAGTAACTGGACAGCACCGTTAGTTTCATACCTAAAAGATGGGGTCTTACCAGACGAAAAGGAAGCCGCAAGGAAACTTAAGGTCCAGGCGGCGAGGTTCGTCCTGATAAAAGACGTCCTTTACAAAAGAGGTTTCTCCCGACCATATTTGAGATGCTTGGGTTCGGAAGAGGCAGATTACGTCATGAGAGAGGTGCATGAAGGAATCTGCGGAAACCACTCAGGGTCTAGATCGTTGGTACACAAGCTTGTGCGAGCTGGGTACTATTGGCCCATCATGCAGAAGGACGCCGAAACCTATGTCAGGGCCTGCGACAAGTGCCAAAGGGTCAGCAATATTATTAGACAACCAACCGAAGAGCTGACCCCGATGACGACCCCATGGCCGTTCGCACAATGGGGATTAGACATTATGAGACCATTCCCTACAGCCGTACGACAGCTGAAATTCCTGGTAGTGGGCATCGACTATTTCACGAAATGGGTGGAAGCTGAAGCTCTGGCCACGATTACAGAGAAGAACGTGCAGAGCTTTGTCTGGAGATGCATCATATGCAGGTTCGGCATTCCTAGAGTCTTTGTCTCGGACAATGGGAGGCAATTCGACAACGACCCCTTCCGGGATTTTTGCTCACAGTTAGGAATAAAGAACCACTACTCCTCCCCCGCCCACCCTCAAGCTAATGGCCAGGTCGAAGTCATGAACCGATCCTTGCTCAAGATTATCAAGACTCGGCTCGAGGGGGCAAAGGGTATATGGCCCGAAGAATTGCCGAGTATACTATGGGCATACAGGACGACGGCAAGAACACCCACAGGAGAGACACCGTTCCGCCTGACGTACGGAGGCGAAGCAGTCATCCCGGCCGAAGTTGGACTCATAAGCTACAGGGTACACAACCATGATGAGAACAAAAACGACGAGGCTATGCGACTACAGCTCGACCTAGTGGACGAGATCAGAGCAGCAGCAGAACAAAGGCTCGCTAGATACCAGGACCGCATGGCCAAACACTACAACTCTCGGGTTCGACACAGAGACTTCCAAGTTGGAGACCTTGTTCTTAGAAAGGTCATGGGCGCCGCTAGGGACCCTACCCAAGGGAAACTCGGCCCCAATTGGGAAGGTCCTTACTGAGTTTCGTCGTGGCAGAGAAAATGTACTTACCACCTGGAAACATTGGAGGGACAGAAACTACCACACCCATGGAACACCGAGCACCTACGAAAGTACTACCAATAGGAGCGGCAGCATGAAGACCAACCTATTTTCTATTTCAGCAAATTATAGTTTTACTCAGATTTATCATTTACTTTAGTTTTTTTTTGCAACAATACTTTTTAGCCCAAGGGGCAGGATTTGGTTTTAATTACTTTTATTTAAATGCATGGCAATAAGAGGAGTTTTATTCAGAAATTGCTGAAGTGTATTTTTTCTACGGTCCACTAAGTTCGCGGCCAAAACGACAAAGTCCATAACACACGGACTTAAAAAAAAAAAAAAAAAACAAACTGACGGACCAATGAAGGTGTCAAAGACATCGAGGCTAAGGCCGAGAAAATAACGGTCCGGAAAGGCTAAAGTTAAAAAGCTGACGGTCCAATAGATGAAGCTATCATCATATAGACCAGGCCTTAAAAATTGACGGACTAACGAAGGTGTCAAAGACATCAAGGCTAAGGCCGAGAAAATAACGGTCCGGAAAGGTTAAAGCTAAAAAGCTGACGGTCCAATAGATGAAGCTATCATCATATGGACCAGGCCTTAAAACCTGACGGACTAACAAAAGGTGTCAAAGACATCGAGGCTAAGGCCAAGAAAATAACGGTCCGGAAAGGCTAAAGCTAAAAAGCTGACGGTCCAACAGATGAAGCTATCATCATATGGACCAGGCCTTAAAAACTGACGGACTAACGAAGGTGTCAAAGACATCAAGGCTAAGACCAAGAAAATGACGGTCCGGAAAAGCCAAAGCTAAAATGCTGACGGTCCAATAGATGAGCTATCATCAAATGGACCATGCCATAAAAACTGACGGACCAACAAAGAGCCAAACATCAAGGATAAGGCCAAGAGAGTGACGGTCCGAAAAAGCCAACGCTGAAAAGTTGACGGTCCAATGGATGAAAATATCATCATATGGACCAGGTCCTAGAGCTAACGGACCTATAAGGTTGACGGTCAAATTGATGACGGTCTGACCAAAAAATGAGACTACTTACAAACGAGGTTCTCAAACCAACAAGCCTGTAGAGATGACGAGCTAATCAAAAAAGGCTAAAAATCAAAAAGATAACGGTCTCATAGAAATTAGTCGACAAAGGAATAAAAACATCAGTATACATGTTCAAAGCAACGGATACCAAGCGCCATAAAAAGGGCAAATAGAGTTACAAGTAAAAAGCCCAATAAACGTAAGGGCACTTAAAAACATTGTTCAAAAATTAAAATAAATAAGCCAGGATTAAGTGGCAGGAACGTCCTTAGAGACCCCGTCAGCTTTATCGTTGGCAATTTGTGCTTTATCTGAAGACTCGGCAGGGGTAGTGACAGCAGGCTGGGCTAAAACAACTCCGGCATCATTAAGCAAAAAGTTCATATTGAGGGGTTCGTCATCTTTGTCAGCAGCAGTGTCGCCAGCAGGAGTCATCGGCACGGAGGCATCCATGGTAATTCCAGATAGATCCAACTCCGGATAAACTGACGCTACTTGCTTCAGACAATCATCGAAACCTGTGCCATAATAATCAGCGCAGGAATCAATGAATGACTGGGTTGTCTTGAATTTTTGGACCGCGTCAGCCCCAGCCGTCTCTATTTGCACACGTAAAGATGAAAGCTCCTCCTCAAGCTTCTTTTGCTGGTCCTCAGCCTCTTTTAACTTCTCCCTCACATCCTTCAGATCTGAGTTTAAGAGACGGACGGCCTCCTCATATTGCGCCTGTTGATCCATCAGGTTGGAGTTGTGCCTCCTCACCTAAGAGACGACGCCTTCTTTGGCCACGCACCGGTCTTGAAGTGCTTTAACACGAACCAAGGCCTAAAGGAAGTACAACCGTCAGCCATTAAGCAAGGCAAAGATCAGATTGTTTAAAGTAGGAAGCATACCCGTGCTATGTCAAAGAAATCTGACGCTCCCAGGTCCTCCGTCCCTAGCTGAGCACAGGGATCCAGATCCGTCTGTTTTATGAGAGATTCCACCCCCTCAACAGCGTAATCCTTGTGAGTCAACAAGCAAAGGGGCCCCTCAATAACGGGGCCAGAAGAGGTCATCACTCCTTTCCCAGCGCCGTGACTAGACTTGGGGGGCGACTTCTTGGAGGGCACATCCCCAGGACTGACGGCCACCTTCTTGGAAGGAGGATCATCCTTTCCGTCAGCCTTCCTCTTAATTGAACCCTTCAAAGAAGAATGAGGGGTTGACACTCCTTTTCCCTTGGCCTTCGGCCAGCGGCGGCCCTCACCCTTTGCTTCGCAGCTTCCATCTCTACGCAAAATAAACTGACGGGTCAGCAAGAGCAGACGGAATAAATAAGCCGACGGATTAAATAAGGCATCCACTTACGTTTTCGAGAAAATTCTTCCAACCTCCGAGCTTCAGCCGTTGGCTCAGGACCCCCATAATACAAATGGAGAGTGTCTAGGGTGATCAAATCCCTACACGTACGTTGCTCAAGCGGTATGCCAAGTATCCGACGGATGAATTCCCTTTGTTCGTCAGATATCTCCGGGCGAGCGCTAGCTGAAACAAAAGGGAATAGACGGTGTTAAGAAAACTCCCTGGTAAGTGAAAAGAGACGGTAGAAAGAAAGAGAAGGGGGCAACCTGACTCCCTAATATAAGCCCAAGTATTATCAAAATAACCACCGGGCAATGTATCCCACTCATCCGGACGGCACACCTAGTCCGTCCCCTTAACAAAGAAAAATCTACTCTTCCAATTCCTATTTGAGTCCGGCATATCAGACACTAATCTTAAGCTCTTTTCACGAGGAGCAAACTGGTATGTCCCCTTGGCGGATACTTTATGTTGGGGTCTGTAGCAATAAAAGAACTCGTCTAGCGAAAGGTGACGGTTCCCCCCACTCAAGCGACCCCAAAGGATCTCAGCACCAATGAAGATCCTCCAGGCATTCGGAGCAATCTGGCTGACGGATAATCCCAAGAAATCCGCCAGCTGACGATGTAAAGCCGTCAGTGGTAATCTAAGGCCTGCTGCGAACATGGCATCGTACATCCCCACATCAGCAGTCCTCCTTGTATAACACCTCTCGTTTTTTCTAGGGAGACGGATAGGAATGTGGTCTGGGATTTGGAAACGGGTACGTAACTCATTAAAAACTCTGTTGCTCATCTTTGGAAGGAATTTATTGACGGCCCACTCCTCCGGAAGGATGAAGGGACGGTTACCTCCAGAACTCCCTGAAGTTCCCTCACAGGACTCTTCGTCACCTTCACCCTCATTCCCGTTACTACTGACCTCGTCACCGTCATCCCTATCCCCGTCACTATCAATCTCCTCGTCGCCTTCATCCTAGTTCCCGTCATCAACAATTTCCTCGTCTCTCCCCTCAACCTCAACCTCACTTAGCACTTTCTCCCTAACTCCCTCGACATGGTCTTCTACGTCAATACTAAGGGATTGGGCTGACGTTTCTTTTCCTGACGACTCAGAAAAGCCGTCGGACTCTTGACCTGAGCCAAAAAATTCGTCGTAGCCCGCTCCATCGCGGAATGACGACTGATCACTCGACGCGTCACTTGACATCTGACTACCTACAAGTGACGGATACACTCTAAGTTCCTAGACTGACGTTCTCAATAAAAAAATTTTCAGGCAAAAGTAAAAAAGCAAAGAAAAGGGAAGAAGAACTTACAGGTGAAATGGATCTTGAATGGATGAAACAACCTTGGGAGTGACGGTATTGATAACAGCTGACGGAACAGATCGTGAGTAAGGGCGACGGGTTCTCTCTTGAAAAGTTAGCAAGGTTGAAATGGCGAAATGAGACAAGGGGCATGGTATTTATATAAGAGGTAAAAACGCACGGAAGGCGAGGCGACGCCCGTGCCCAGGAACGAGGCCAACGACTGCGCGCCACGTGACCTTGCATTTAATAGCTCGCGGCTCGAGGAGTCATTCATAATTCGTTTTCTTTTTCGTCTCTAAGAACAAAAAGATGGTTAAGTTATAACTCCACATGCTGACGGTTTTAGGCGTCGAGCATGTAGAGTAGGGGGCAACTGATGAGGATAAAAGGAGAGCCTAGCCACACGGAACATAAAACTGACGGTTTAGTGCAATCCTTCGGACATAGCAGACGGTGTTATAGCTGACGGTCATAGGATCAGCTGTCTCCGAGAGTGACGGCATTACTGGATGACGCCCAAAAAGCTGAAGGAAGTAAATTAAGGCTGACGGACCGAGCATAAGTTTACTTGCTACCCACGCTAGATAATATTCGAGGGATCCCTATAAGGAAAAGATCCCTAAAAATACGCTCAAGAGGACTCCTATAAGGAAAAGACTTCTACTCCAAGGGAAAGAGGGGTAACCCTCGCTACTATAAAAACCTGAGCACCCTCGTGACCCAAGGTACGCATAATTTACCCTCTCTAACACTTTAGAGCAGTGAGAATAGTTCTAACTTGACCTTCGGAGGGTGTTTGGCCGGTACCACACCGGTACTCTCTGCTAGGTTATTCCTTTTCGTTGTGCAGGTGCCATTTGCGACGTACGAGGGACGTGTAACTCACTGGTGGTATTATTTTCGGCATCATCAGTTGACTCACTGGTGGTATTATTTTCGGCATCATCATCTATCGTGGAACTATACTACTTAATTAATTACAATATTTACACGTGAATATTTCAATAAAATAAATTGTGTATTGTTGAGCATTTATGTATATCAAATTGTCAATATAAGGCAGAGCCCGAGGCATTCTTCCAATGTGGAAAGCAAAGATGAAAATAAGGCTATTTATAATTGTTAGATATGTGTGTATGTAAATTTCAGAAATGATATATATATATATATATATATGTATATATATCCATAACACTTTTACTACAAATTTTAAGTGGTAAGTTGTTATTGGTTGTAACAGGTAGGCCAAAATGTAATTTCAATTGTAAGTTTGACTTAGGACCAATGGTAACTTACCACTTATTATTTATTGTGAAATTGTTATGAAAATGTTGTAGACGTAATACTTTTTTGTAAATTTAGATTGAAGCAATCTATGGTGGTTGAATAGAGTATATTGTTAACCTTATGGTAGAATTAGGAAGAAGTTCTGTAGTGAATTGCAGACTTTACTTGAGGGCTTGAGGGCATCAATGAGCCTTGTGTTTGTCTTGGGACTTACATAAACATAACCATTCACATATGTTTAATTGTTTATATAAGTTACACTGTGTTTCATAACGTGAATAACATATTTGAGATAGAAAATGTCTAGGAAAATGATCATTGATGTTTATTTGATTATTTTTTCTTATACTAAGACAAATATCCCAAATACGTATACCAGCAGGTGAGCGTCATTAATATTTCCGTAAAGCCAAGTATTATATTATGCATTGCTCCCCAGAACATTATCTCCCAAGTTTTCAAGCGTATCATAAGTCTTATCTTGCCATATGCAATTGGTTTTAATTAGTTTTTCAAGCATTTATTTTATAAGTTTACAGTTATTTTTATTTGATTATGAATTACAGTAATTTTTGTTTTAAATATTTTTGAAAAAAATTTATCTTTAACCTTTTTTTTAGAAACAAATGCACACATAAACACATAAGGGAGAGGGAAAGGGGTTCTAACATAAAGACACACTACAATTTTACTCAAAAACCTTGGTAAGTTTTAATAATCTTTAACTAAATTTGCGGTTTTTTACTGTTGTTATTAATAAATTTTACTTCGCGAGATATAAAAAATGAAAAACATAAACTTCACCATAAACATGCTTACATAAGTGTCGTGTCTCTTGTTGAGGTGAAAATTATGGCTGTGGTAGTAGACTTCTTGATAATCATACTTAATTCTCTTATTTTATCCTCAGAAGAATCTTCCAAATTGTTCTACAAGCGAGTATCTTGAATTTTTTTGTAATTTTTGTAAATTTTTTTTTCTAGTGCTACATTATGCATTATTACCAATAATATTTGAATTCAAATCTCATGTCTTAGTCTAATTTTGCCAAAATACTATTGATTTTCATTGCTATTATAAAAACTTTATGTTATGTACTTATATTATTTTTTTTCTAGATGTTTAAAAAAAAATGATATTTAAATTAATTCATGATTACATTAGTATGAAAATTTACCCTTTTTTTAAGAAAAAAGTATGAAAATTTGCTTCATATGTAATAGTACATGAAAAAAAAAAAACCATTATACATATATAAGCTTGTATTGTTACAATGTACAGAACACTGAAGATGTTATTGGCAACTAACACTGACGAGATTCTTAACAAAATTAAAGTTCATTTAAATGCAGTTGTGTTAGAATTTAAAGTACTGTTGAGTATCCAATCAGGATCAGTTTTGTTCTTCGATATACAATTCAAATGTATCTAGAAGTAAATGACAATTTAAAACCTTTTTTTTTAAAAAAAAGTCTTTGTTTCATTTACTAATTTTTCTTTATGCATGATTTGCAATGAGTTTCAAATCGAAAGTTTTTAAGCATATCTTAATTTTATCTTGTCAGAAATACAATTGGCTGTTAATTTATTTTTTCAAAATTTTATTTTTATTTTGCAAGTCACCTTTTTATTTTTTTCAAATGTTTTAGAATATATAATTAAAAATTTTCTTCATGATTATTTTAAGCATGACTACTTTACATGCAATAGGATATAAATAACATAAACATCATCATTTACATATGTTTATATAAGTGTCAAAAAAATTTATAAATGGGAATGTAATAGTTGTGATAGGAACTATTTTGATATAAAACTATGCTTGTTTAATTCTGCCTCACACTAATCTTAGAAAAACTTACAATTTTCTTTACGAACAAGTGAGTGTTTTTAAAAAAAAAAAAGTGAGTGTTTTAAAAGTTAATTATACGAAGATTTTTTTTCCCGATTTTTCAGTTTTTTTTATAGTGATGCATTATTCCTGGTTTCCAAGAAATTTTATATTCAATTGTTAAGCATGCTATAAGTCTGTTATTGCTAAAATACAGTTGACATTGAATTTCTTAATTCAAACTTTTATTTTATGAGCTTACAATTGTTTTTATTAATTTTTATTTTGCATGTAAGTACTTTTTATTTCAAAATTTTTTGCAAAATAATATTTACATCAATTGGTACTATGAAAATTTACTTCGCAAATAATTAGACATGAAAAACATAAATATCACCAAAATCATATGTTTATATAAGTCCCGCATACACTTGTTAATGCGAAAGTAATAGTCGTGATAAGGAGAGGTCTTGATGAAAGTTCATGTTTGATCAAATCTTTCTTTTAAATCCTCTTGAATCTTGTAAATCATTCTACAAGTAGGTGAGTGTTTTGAATATTTCTACAAAGACTTTTATTTTATTTTTCTAGTCATGCATTATGCATTATTTCCAATCAATTTTATATTCAAAACTTTTAAACATGTACTAGTCTTATCTTGCCCACGCCCCCTCAAAAATTTTATTTTATTTTATTTTTTTTTTGAGAAGAAACGATAGTAAACTTTATTCATTCAATATCATGGTATACAATGGAAAAAGAGAAAAGAGGGTCAAAATAATGGCCTTCTCATTCTCTTTTGCAAGTTGCAACACTAGCAATAGCTAGAGCAACACAATTACATCTTAAAAGAAACTAAAAAAAAAAAATATATATATATATATATATATACTAACAAATTGTTCGCAAATCAGCTTAATATCCTTCAAGATCTAACCAACCACTTCCAAAGAATACAATCTAATCTTGATTGCATTGACCTCCATGAACTCCATAGTGTAAGGTAGTGTAGGTAGAAGTACAATAACATAGACTTCTAAGATCAATTTATTTAACTTCTAAAAACACCTAAACATGCATGACCGGCTTGAAAGAATTCCAATAAGGAGCATGAAGCCAAATGACTTGTGCAAAGGAACAATCTCGCAACAAGTGTATACATGATTCAGTTGGATTAGAGATTGAAGCCATGTTGTCCTTGGAAGCATCGTCAATGGTTGTCAATTTTTTTTTTACTCTTTTTTTTTTTTTTAATTGGATTTGAAAGGCTGAGAATTTTCATGGAAGAGAAGGGGGGGATTGAGTACCAACCCCAGTTAGAGGAAAGAAAGAATGGGTATCAGATGGATCAATGGCTTGTTTTTTCTGATGTGGATGCAGTTCTACAAAGTGATTGGGATCATGATTTTCAACATGCCGCTTGGAGCTCAACACCTTCAGACTGGGAGACTGATTTGAATTCAAAACCATATCATCTCGAATAATACACTTCCAACTGCGTAAAGAGTGTTTTGTCAAGTCTAAGTTCTCGGTACATTCAAATGATGTTGTGCTCATCTCAATATCTTCCCTAACTTTAGAGTGAATCTCTCCAGGCTTTTCGAAATTCTCTTCGGTTAGGTTCATGCCAGAAGGCTTAAGTTGGCTAGACTTTGAGTTTGAAGAGGAGTCTATCAGGACCCCCCTATGAATTTCGATTTTATCTCCAATTTCCAACTTGCTAGTAGATTCACCCTTATCTCTCCCTTTCAAATTCAAATCAGAATCTGACTTAGAGATTAAACTGGATCTCAAGTTTGCCTCATCTCTTTGAGAATTCAAAATCTGATTCGGACTAGGAATTAGGGCTGTAAATGACCAAGCCGATCTTGAACAACTCGGGCTCGGCTCGATAAAAAGCTTGTTCATGTTTGTTTGTTTATAAATAAGCCAAGCTAAAACCTTAGTCTTAGGCTCGTTTAATAAACAAGCCAAGTCCAAGCAAAAAAATTTGTTCATGAACAAGCTCGTGAGCTATTAGGCTTAATACATAACAATTCAAGCATAACGTTTCAAGTTTATAAGTTTATATGTGTTAGCTAAATATACTCATTATACATATCTTAAAAATGACATGGCCAATATGAGACCACTACCTATATTACCTTAATTTTTTCCTTCCCTTTAAATTGATCAAGAACTACTTTAGACTATAATTACATTTAAAAATAAATAAATAATTAAGTAGGCCACATATGATTTTTCCCTATCAATCATCTAAAGTAAGATGTTAATATTTTCTTATTCATAATAGTTACAAACATGTATTTTTCTAGTCCTCCACCATCTACGTGAATGTAAAAATTGTATTTTGAACAATTATTGAAGCTGTAGACAAAGAATGAATTTAATTATGTAAATTATTAATTTGAATAATAGCTAATCATAAGTAAGACTAGATGCATGATAAAATGAGTATACTATTTTCTTTTTCTTTTTTCTTAATTTTAGAGATTTAAGCATTTAATAATGTAATTTTTTTAGATTTCAAGCTCAAAAACTTGACTTAAGCTCGAGTTTGGGCTTGATATTAAACTTGAGTTTGACTTGACTAATTAATCAGGCCAAACTAAGCCAAGTCAAGCTCAAGCTTTTTGGCTTTCCCACAAACTCAAGCTCAAACACTATTTTTAGGCTTGTCACAAGCTCAAGCCAAGCTCGAGCTTTTGATTTTTCCTGATGAGCCAAGCTTGAACATGCATTACTTGACAAAGCTTGGCTTGTTTACAGCCCTACTAGGAATCCTAACCATTTCTTGCTCCAAAAAAATTCAAATTACCTTCAGGGGGCATAGCTGGCTCTACTGGGAGAAATTATATAGTCCTTTGATGGACCACGTCACTTGTTCACCATTCCATTAAAAGAATCCCACTTGTTTAAAATTGTTGAGTAAGTAATCAGTTTCTGTTTTAAAAAAAATTTCTAACTCAACAATTTTAAATAGGTGTGAGTCTTTTAGTGGAATGGTGGACCACGTCACTTGTCCACTACGTGGACCTTATAATTTCTCCTCTACTGGGTAGTTGGTCTCAACCATTAGTGGTAATTCAGTCGATATATGTCGGTGATGCAAGGATTCACTAGGTTCCTCAGCCACTGAATGGACACCATCATCATCCTCTGCTCTTGTTTCTGACTGATCATGACCTGGGTCAGTTTTTTGCAGTCCCTTTGGAGCCGTAGAACGAAGCCAAGGTCCGAAATGAAAATCCTCATCATTGGAAGAGAAATGTCCAATTTTCAATTGAGGACATTCTCGATCTTGATGACCCAAAATTCCACAACGATAACAAAAGATAGGAAGCCTTTCATATTTAAAAACAACCCATTCAGCCTCTGAATCTTCAGTCTGTATCATTTTACCACGCATAAGCGGTTTGGTAATATCAATATTCACTCTAATCTGAAGAAAGGGTCCCCAAGCAACTCCACTCTTGGGAGCGTCAACAGTGATAAGCTCACCCACCTCATTGGCTATCTTAGCCCCCACTTCTCTGCTCATACTCTTAATAGGAATATTAAAGATACGAATCCAAAAAGCAGAATGAGTAAATGTGACCTTGGCTGGACTGACATCCCCAGAAAACCTTTTCATCAAAATAAGTGTTTTATCAAAGGACCAAGGGCCTTTGTAAAAAACGACCTCTAGGTGTTCTTCTGAAACAAAAATAGCAAGAAGTAAATTTTGTCCAACCTCTTTGGTGTTGACCCCGTGAGATGCACGCCAAAGATTCGCACATGTTGACTTGAAGGCATCCTTGTTGAAGTCTTTGTTAGTTTGCAATTTAAACAAAATGCTAAACTTAGCCTGCTGTTTGGAAACAGCTACATCATGGGACTCCACAGCCAATACTCCTCTTTCTTCTTCACAAACTTGAAACGTTTCCAAAGTTCTTCCAAGGTTGCATCCATACTGCCAGTAGAGAGAGATAGGAAAGGGTAAAAGAGTAAAAAAAAAAAAAATTAGAAGAAATTGGAGGTAAAAAACCCCCGACCCTTACTGCAATCTGATAGGAATCAGATCAGAAGGGTTGAGAACTCACAAAGGAGTGAGTGTGTATCTTCCACTGCCAAAGACTACGATGAGCCAAAGAGAGGGAAGTTGAAATGTTAAGATAGTTAATGACACGAAATGAAAAAAGAAGATTACAAAATATAGAAATTTTTTTGCACGGACCCTCAATTTTTTTTTTTTTTTTTTTGGGTTAAAAGGAACCATGTCATTATCAAACCAAAACAACAGAAGTATTGGCAGAGCGCCTTAGATTGTACAGACCCTGTGCATCAGAACTTAGAATATTACATAGTTCAACAGAGTCAGGATTTTCTAATATAACAAAATCAAAAGGGGAAGAACAGCCTTCCTTAGCTAGCTTGTCTGCCACTCTGTTAGCTTCTCTGAAGACATGGTTGACCTTGAAGTGCTGGAGACGACTAAGGAGGAACCTGCAGTCATTTAAGAGGGGGGAATAAGCTCTATTAGAGTTGTTATTTGAAAGTACAAGCTGCACAATAACCTTAGCATCAAGCTCCACAGCAAGATGGGTTATTCCCAGTTGGTCTGCTAAAATGAGACCATCTTTGAGAGCCCAAAATTCAGCTATGATGCTTGTTGCAACCCCAACTCTTCTTTTATAACCTTTAACCCAGTTGCCATTACAGTTGCGAATTACACCACCCTCTCCCGCTTTGCCCAGGTTCCCTAAGGATGCTCCATCTGAATTTAACTTAAATCATCCCTCCTTTGGTTTATTCCAACGTATTAGGTTGGTGGAGCAAGGCTTGGGAATGCGTACTTTGCTCACACAGAAGTGATACTCCATGGCTTGTTGAATGCAGGATTTGTGGAGGCAAAAATTCAGAGGGGTGTTTTCAAAAACCACCCGATTTCTATGTTTCCAAAGGCCCTAAATGGCGAAAAAAAATTGTGTGCTCCATGGCAGTCCATTAGCCTTCAACTGGTTGCTGTCAAGGCAATTCTTTTTTAACCATTCTGCCAAGTTCAGATGGCTTAAATTAAGAAGAGAGAGAGGAGTTTTGATTGCTTGCCAAAAGGAGACAGCAAAGGGGCAATCTCTCAAAAGATGCAGTATAGTTTCCTTTTGGTTATTACATAAAGGACAGGTAGTATCACAATCAATACCACGTGCAGCAACCACTTGCCTTACTGGAACACTATTGTGGTGACATAACCAAAGGAAAGAGCTTATTTTTGGCCATATGTCTAACTTCCAAACCTAGTTACCCATAAAAACTTGGGGGTTATTTTCTGCAGTAAAGTTAGACGCATATGCCGATGTCATATTAAACTCACCATCATGGGAAGACTTCCACAACAAAGAATCCTTCCTCTCACCATATATTTGCATAAGTGTGGCATAAATCTTGTCTTTTACCTCATTCGGTAGATCAAAAGATATAAAATCCCATCTCCAATTCCCATCTTGGAACATATCATCTATAGTCAATTTAGCTTCACCTTGGGTGAGGGGGCCTTCAACCAAGCTTCTTAGTGAGTTGCCTTTAATCCATTTATCCCCCCAAAAATTTAGCTTAGAATTTTTTCCTGCACTCCAACACACTCCCTTTTCAAAAATGGGAAAGCCTTTTTTAATTGCAGACCAGCAAGGAGAGCATGGTAACTTGTCTGGGTCTTTTGAGTTTCTTCTTAAGCTTGAACAATATTTTTGCAAAATGACCCTTGCCCATAATGATTCTTTTTCCTGATATAGCCGCCAATTTAGTTTTGCTAGTAAGGCAATGTTCTCTGCCTTTGCCTCTTGGATCCCCAAACCACCCTCCTCCTTTGATTTGATGATCTTGTTCCAACCAACCAAATGTAGCTTCCTCTTCTCTGGAGATGAGCCCCAAAGAAAATCCCTATTAATTTTATCTAGTTTGTCACAGAGATGTGTTGGAAGAGCAGCCCCTTGCATAACATAATTGGGGATGACCGTCATGACTGATTTTACTAATACGGTTCTGCCCGCAAAAGACAAAAATTTGACTTTCCATCCAACCAGTTTAGAGATTACCCGCTCTGCCACAAAATTAAACTGTCTCCTGGTTGCCCCTTTGTGTCTCAAGGGAAAACCCAAGTACCTCCCAATATTGGTGGTTTCATGAATCCCCAGATATTCACAAGCTTTGTCCTTAATATTGGATTGAACATTTGGCGAAAAATAAATCTGGAATTTTTCTAAACTAATCTTCTGCCCAGATTCTACACAAAACACATCTAGTACATCTTTAATGGCCTCACACCCTTCTTTACTCACCTTAGCAAACAACATTAAGTCATCCGCAAAGAAAAGGTGTGAGATGGCAACATTGTCCCTAGAAGCTTTTATCGGAATCCACCTTTTGGCAACGCATTCCTTCTCAATGAGGGCCCCAAGGTATTCCATACAAAGGATGAACAAGTAGGGAGAGAGAGGATCCTCTTGCCTAATTCCTCTAGATGGCTTAAAGGAGTTCAACTTACTTCCATTGAAAAGAATTGAAATGCTAGTGGTGGTCACACAACTCATAATCAATTCAATCAAATTTTGGGGGAAGTGGAATGCTTTAAGAACTTTATGGATGAAACTCCATTCGATTCGGTCATAAGCTTTGGCCAAATCCACTTTGATTGCCATGAACCCACCCTTTCCTTTTTTCTTGTCCAAGGAGTGAATTAATTCTTGTGCTATGATGATATTATCTAGACCCCTTCTTCCCGGGACGAAGGCTGCTTGAACTAGGGAAATAAGTTTGTCCAAAAGTGGTCTGATTCGGCCTACTATAATTTTGGTGATCACTTTGTAGATTGTATTACATAGACTGATGGGCCTATAATTGTTGAGGCTCTCCGGGCTTTGAGTTTTTGGAATTAGAGAGATTAGGGTCTCATTTAAATATTTAGGAACAGTCTTAGCTTTAAAACTATTACATACCTCCCTACACACTGAAGCCTTAACATCAGCCCAAAAATATTGGAAGAACCCAGCGTGAAGCCCATCAGCTCCCGGGGCTTTAAAAGGCTTCAAAGACCACAACCCAAGCTTTATTTCCTCCTCTGACACCGGTGCACAGAGGGAAACCCGATCACCTTCCAAGAGAAAGCAACAGGAAAAGTTTTCAATATCAGAGAGGCGATTCGATGATGAAAAGCTTGTATGGAAAAGATCTATATACCCCATTAAGATAACATTTTTAACCTCCTCCTCTTCGGTCACCCATTCACCTAGGGAGTTTTTAATGCTCTTAATCCTGTTTCGATGTCTCCTAACCAGCGTGGACACATGAAAAAAGGACGTATTACGATCCCCATAGGCAGCCCAGTTAATGTGAGATTTAAGAGCCTAGTATTCCTCCTCTTGAAGCCTTATGTCAGCATATTCCTTAATCAGATCTTGTTCTAATTGTACCAGGAATTGGTTTGGCCCATTTGAAAGTGCTTTTTGGGTTCCATTGATCCTGGCAAGTAGCCCCCTCTTCCTAGCAAACAAGTTACCAAACACTGTTTTATTCCAATTGGTGACCCTATTTGTGAATAACTTAATAGCAGAAGGAAGAATTGATTCCTGTTCCCAGGCACCTTTAACTACATCATGAAAGTCAAGGTGATGCAGCCACATAGTTTGAAAGCGAAAAGGTCTGTTAATGGAGGCAGGAGGGGGCTTGGAGAGCTCTAAAAGAAAGGGGCAATGATCCGAGAAAACCCTGGGGAGATGAGTAACAGAGGCCTCAGGGTAAAGGAGTCTCCAAGACGGATTAGCAAAACATCTATCAATAAGTTCCAGGATTAAGTCCGAAACTTATCTGAGATTGGACCATGTAAATTTAGGTCCTGAAAATCCTAAATCCAGGAGGCTGCAAGTATCCAGACACTCTTTAAAATCTAAAGCTCTATTAAGATTTATACTCCTACCACCAAATTTATCTTCACTGCTAAGAACTTCATTAAAATCCCCCAGTAACAACCAGGGCATATTGTGCAACTGAGCAACTTGGGTTAAATTTTCCCATAGAATTTTCCTTTCAGCTATTCTAGGACTAGCATAAATAGGAGAAATAAGCCAAGTAAGGTCAGAATCACGTACCTTAACAGTGGCATGAATCTCCTGTTCGGTTGAGGACAGCACAAAGACATCCACTTCCTTTTTTTTCCACAGCAACCATAATCCTCCTGCATATCCAATGGTCTCTGTTACAAAGAAACCATCAAAAGGGAGATCCTCACAGATTCTAGCAACCCTATCACCTCCAACCCTAGTCTCAGTAATGAACATGATGGATGGAAAGTGGTTAACAGCCATTTCAAAAACTCTCATCTTAAAATCCAAATTAAGAGCACCTCTACAGTTCCACAATAGAACATTCATTTGGGAGCAATTGTTATTTGGAATCTCCATTGGGTTAGTTCCCATCATTAATGTTGCTATCATGCTCCATCCCATCCTCCAAAGAAGGTCTTTGGAAGCTGTCCAATCTGGTTTCCATACTGTTAGGTAGTTCAGTATCCCCTTCACTTCCTCTCTGCAGCAAACCAGGAGATCGCAACTCATTACCGTTTTGAGCACTTGGAACAGTTTCAACGTGGGAAAATTCCCCAAGTGTGCTGTTGCAGAACCCCTGAAATCTATTACTTTTCTCTCCTGTATCAGCCAACCCGACTCGTCCAAGTGGGGCGGCACTAATGGCCGCCTGAGCTTGTTCAACACCTCCGTTTCCACTTCCGAGATCAATGGCATGTCTGTGAGAAATTTCCACCAAGGATTTGGTGTTGTTCCCCACGCTAAGTGATCCAATGCCAGATTCCCTGTTCTCATGCTCTCTGGAGTGATTGGAAATATGTGTTTCCATGCTGTGCAAAGATTCTCCTCGGTTCCGCCCATTGTGATCATGGGAGCTGACCGAATCTGAGCAATTACTTCGTCTGGAATAACTACTGCCTTGTTCTTGTGCCACATTGCCCAGCCCGAGGGAGGGAAGGGTGGTGGCCTTCTGCTGGAGCAGTTCATGGAGGGAGCTGGAGGAAGAAGAAGTTGAGGTTGAAGGAGTGGACTTGGACGATTTTGTGCTTGGCTCAGGACTAGAGCGTTTTAAGGACTTGGTTTCTCTGGTATTGGAACTTTTTTTAACTTGGGGTGACCTTGAGTTTTTGGCTTTACTCTTAACCGTCTCATCTGTCTGGCTTAAGTGGCAGCCCAATTCATTCCCCGAGATCAGCCCATAACTTCCTATACCACCTACCCGAATCTCTACTCGGTCTTTGGGCATATTATGCACGCTATTTACACGTGTCTTCCTTCCATTGTCACCAACTGAGGCATAGTCACGTGAAGTCCCAGCCTTGAAAAGGAATGTCTTATCAGCAGTAAAGGTGGTCAGGCTAGTTTTTGGGATTCCGAAAATACCCTTAGTTCCTTTTGCATCTAACAAACTACTCTGGTTCGTTTGATTGGGTGTATTTACACGTTCATTCTTGACTGGCCGTTTCTTTCTAGTTACCAACATCCACTCCCTAAATTTTTGGTCCAGCTTTTGAGGAGTCTTCTTCTTTGATTGCATAGGTGGTGGTTTAGGTGAAGAGGTGTTTTCCTCGGGTTGTACACGATACCCGCAGGCTTCTTATTTATGTCCAACTCTACCACAACAGAAGCATAGAGCTGATAATCCTTCATACCTCACTTTCTGGTATAACCGTCCCACTTTAATGGTATTTATTAGTGGTTTCTTAAGATCAATTTGTATGCACAAACGAGCATAACTGCCTCTTGAACCAGAAGCTATATAGGACTCAATTCTAAGGACTGGCCCAATGGCTTTGCCTATTTCCATAAGGACTGACTTGTCATAAAACTCAATAGGCAGCTCTGGAAATCTAACCCAGACAGCCATTGATGAGAAACTAGACTCTGAAGCTTTAAAATATGGCTCCCAAGGTTTGATTGCCAGAAAATGTCCGCCAATAAATCATGGACCACCACGTAAAACTTTGTCATAGTCCCCATTGTCATAGAATTTTATCAGGAAGAAATCTTTGCCGAAATCTACACAATCCATTCTAGCAGTGGGTTTCCACATGGCATTGATCTTGAAAGTGAGATAGTTGTATTCAACAATTCTACCAAACACTTTCACTATCAAAGCTTTGGCCCATGGTGCCCTGATACGGTTCTTAGTTTCTTTTGTAAGTTTAACTTCTACCAGACCTTCTGTAATTTCTTCTAACTCAGAGTCAGACTTTGCTTCAAGAGCCTCTTCATTCTCAAAGCTAAAAGCTTGAGCATAGGCTCCTGGGATATCACCAATAAGACTATCTTTGTAACTTACCTGGCCACGAGTTGGAATGAAAGGATTATCTCCACTACTGTCTTTGAACTTCTTTGTGCTTCTGTCAATCTCTTCCTCTTCTTCTCTGGAGCGTGGGGTTGCGTGTTGAAACTCAGGTTCCATCTCACTTTTTTATTAACCGCTTGCAATTCAAGTCGTATTTGACCCTCAAAATTTCTATTTGATAAGCTTATAATTATTTATATAATACATACATACATACATACATACATACATATATATATATATATATATATATATTCCCATTTTGTATGTGAGAATTTCTTTTTCAAATGTTAAAAAAGAAAAAAATATTTAGGTAAGTTCACAATTTTTTATCCGTACAAAAATTTATTTCACACATGTAATAGCATGTGAGACATAAGTACCACCAGACATATATGTATGTATGAGTCTCTAGTGTATTGTCAAGGTAAATGTCCACTTTTGTATAATTTGTCTTCATTTTATCATCGGATATGTCTCCCAAGTTATTCTACAAGCAGATGAGCGTCTTGAATATCTGCCTGAATTTGTTCCAGGTTCGCTAATCTTACAACCCGGTTCCTTGTGGCTCATTTAAATGTAAACTCACTTAAGGACGTAGGATGCCTTGGCTGCAGTGGGCCACCTAGGCCAGGGTACACCAACAATACTTGCCCTTTGTACTCGTATAACCCATTCAATCGTTCACTTTGAAGAAGATGCCATTTATGTTTATGAAACTGATGGGAGAACTGTGTTACTGCATACAAGTGCGCCTATATTTTCTTTTGCTTGTGCAGATTCAGGCAGCTTAAATGGCCTTGCTAGAGGTACTGAAGGTATTCTAGGAGTCAGAAGGACACAGATTGCATTACCAATGCAGCTCGCAAATGCATTTGAACTTGAGCGTAAGTTTGCTCTCTGTGTACCTTCTTCATCCCAGTCGGGATTTGGGGTCATGTTTTTTGGTGATGGACTAAGTTATTACATGCCTCCTCTTGTACCAAAAATGTATCAGAATTGCTAGCTCATCACCACCCCACTCATAATCAACCCTGTAAGCACAGCCCCTGAATATACAGAAGGTGAACCATTTGATGAATATTTCTTTGGTGTAACGTCCATCAAAATAGATGGAAAAGTTGTCCATTTTAAGATCTCCTTGCTATCCATTTACATACTTCCATATGTAAGGCTGTCATTGAAGATTTTGTCAACAAGGCAGCATCAAGAAAGATTACTAGAGTAGAATCTGTGGCACCATTTGGAGCATGTTTCAGCACAAAGATGGCTAGCACTAAGACAGGACCAGCGGTGCCAACTATTGATTTGGTACAGCAAAGCAAGAGTGTGTATTGGAGGATTTATGGTGCCAATTCGATGGTGAAGGTCAAGGAAAATGTGCAACGCTTATGAGTTGTGGATGGTGGATCGAAGCTGAGAACTTCCATTGTTATTGGGGGACATCATCAGTTGGTGGATAATATATAGTTTGATCTGGCATCTTCAAAGCTAAGCTTTAGCTCTTCCCTTCTGCTTAGGAATACAAGTTAGTCTCGCTACAAGGGTTTTTTTTTTTAGTTATAGCAAGCTAAGTTTCAATTTTCAAAAGCGTATTTGTATTTATATTTATATAATAATATCTAAAAATTGAAACATATCATTTATTATTATTACATTTTTGTTGGATCACGTTAGTGGTCTTGTCATCATATTTTTCATCATTTCTTCAAAAAAAAAAAATATATATATATATATATATACATATTATTTTTTTCGTAGAGAGAAGAGAAAGAGAGTGAGCTTTAACCTATATTGTCTGTTCTTCTCAAGTTTTAGATCTAGTTTATCTGCGATTTCTCCTTGAATTCGTAGCTACTAGCTTACCAGTGTCGTCTAGTCCCTGCGTCACAGTTGCTATAGCCACTTCATCGAATAAATTTTCTTTCTTTACCTGACTAGCAAGTTCTCTTACTAGTGTAGTCTTTTCAACACCAGCCCCCGCCCCACACCCCAATCTTGTTGATATTAGCATCCTGTAGTGACTCCATAAGCTCCTTCATAGTTGACATTCTTAACTCAAACGTCACCCAATCCTATTTGTTGTGGTCACTAACCCCTGTGAAGTAGGACGGTAGGAAACTTTGTCAAATTTGTCTTTTTTCAGGAGTTCATCAATCTCTTGCATTATGTTCTTTGCTTTCTTACTGTGCTTATGCCTTAACTTCACATTTGGACATGCCATTTGAGAAGAGCTCATATTTATTTTATCTTCATTGTCAAGAACTTCCTCAGTTCCTTGGCTTTTCCCAAAATATCATCCACTTTTGTCAACCACAATTTAACATCAAGTTCAATTTCTTCAACGTGGAAATAAATTGCAGCACTGTGAGATAAATCCACACGAAAAAAAGGTGTTGGGGAAACTTGTTTAAAAAATTACTGTTGGGATGCATGTATGTACCATTAGAGTAAAACCTAAAAATCATGACAAATACAAATAAGAGACACATTACAATGCGAGAAATAGAGTAAAAAATTTCTTTAAGCTAACACAAAAACAATTACTTAGATAAAAAGAGAGGACAATGGAAAAATCTACTCAGGGAGCTATAGATTAAACATTGGCCGCTTCAGGATTTTTTTCAGGATGGTCTTTAAGAAGCATCAATTACACAATCTAGTAAAAAGATAAATTCATATATTAACGCTAACAACAATAAAAAAAACACGTAAATTCATATCTGAACGAAGATTTTTTAAATTAAAATCAATATGAATTCACTTAGAAAATGAAGATGAATTTTGCATAGAAAATGAATCTTGCACAAGAAATGAATCTTGGATACATGGTTTCCTTATCAAATATTTGTCCATAACAACTAACAAAAGAATAAACAATTAACTATAAGTTCATTTGAAATATTAATAAAATTATTAATTATTTTTGTTTAATTGTTTCATTATTCTTCTTTATTGACCACTAGCAATCTAGCACTTGCTTTGCACAATGTAAAAGACTAAAAATACACTGCATCATTCACCCAACTTAACCCACTGCCTAACATAGTTTATTATTATTAGGCAAAAATGTAAAACTGACCTTCTAATTTTTAGTCTTTTTTATTTCAGACCTTTAACTTTCAGTTTTGTTATTTCAGTCTTTTAACTTTCAATTTTTGTTAATGCATGTCAATGCAGACTCCATTAGAATTCAGTTAAGGGCTGCCGTTAATTAAGCCAAAACGACATCGTTTTGGTTTTTTTTTTTTTTTTAATAAATTTCAAAATTTAAAGAAAAAAAAATCTGTAAAAAAAAAAAAAAAATTCAAAGTTATTGAAACGAAAGAATTCCTAACCTGAATACGAAGATAGAGACGACGAATGTAGAAATCTTCGAGTCCCAAACAGATCGGCGCGTATCCCTAAACACAAAACAAAAATCAAAATTCAACATTTTCGAAACGATAAGCGAAATAAATCAAATCGATGATTTATTTCTGAAGAAGTCACGGAGCTGACCGAAAGCGAAGAGCAAGCCGTAGCTGAAGTAGGTCGTCAACGCGTTCATGGATACGAAAACAAGATACCGCTTCAGGTGATGGAGTTCGGTTTCTTTTTCTTTTTTTTCAGATTTTTTTTCCTTAAATTCTGAAATCTATTAAAAAAAAAAAAAAAAAACCAAAACTGGCAGCTTTTAACTGAGTTTTAACGAAATTCTGGAAATGACAAAATTGAAAATTAGAGGACTGAAATAAAAAAGACTGAAAATTAGAGATTAGTTTTGCATTTTTATCTTATTATTATTATTTTATTTATTTATTTATTTTTATAATTTCTTGTTCTGGGTTTTAAGTGAACCAAGACCACTGCCCCAATCCAATGTCACGGCCCCAACCCCACTCAAGAGACAATGGCCAATCAACAGTCAATACAAATACACGATTACATATTTACCTGTATACACTTATACAAGAGCTAAAAAGCCAATTTAGCCCAAAGAGAACTAGAGGAGAGCCTAAGTCTAAGTCAGAGCAGAGAAAAAGAGAGATTATAAAAGACAAAAAAATAGTCAAGAGGTCCAAGTCTAAGTCAATACACTGCATTATCAAAAAATAGTCACAAGCCATAGATAGAGAAACAGAGAGAGAGAACGCCGCTCTCAGTCAGAGGTTTTGCAGCAAAGATGAGATAGAGAAAAAGAGAGAGAACTGAAATACCTTGATGTTGCCTGAGGTTCTTATTTCCCGATCTCGCAATATCCGATCTGGGTAAGGGAATCTCCGATCTCGCCGTCGACTGCTCTGGGTGTGGCCGTTCGCTGAGTCGCTTCTGTTGAGGACCTGAGGTTCTTATATCCTTTAGGTTAGGAGTTTTTTTGGTTTAAAATTTGATTGGGTATTTAGTTAATTATTTTATAGAAATTTAATAATTATTATTTTTTGTTGATTTAAAAATATGCTTGAGTAATGCGTGAGGTCCGGATTGATCTTGGGCTTTTTCCCTGAGTTCTTTTTTTTTTTTTTTTGAGAGACCTTGAGTTCTTTTTGGTTTTGCTATAATTGTAATTTTTTTTTTCAGATTTTAGTTCAATAGATATTTTTTGGGCCTTTTCTTTTTGCTTGAAAGGCCCAATATATTATTAAGTGGACCAAATTATGGATCAAAGTATAATTTTATTGGGTATAAAAAAAACTGAGGGTGGTCACCGATTTGTTTTTTAAGTACAAACAAATATAAAATATTAAATTATTATATATATATATATATATATATAAATTTCCAGGTCACCACCCTGGCCTCAACGTGTCGCAGCCCCTGCTCTACAGGTTGAAGATTCTTCTATATTTTTCTTTAGTTTTTGGTTATTGGTTTCTGATTTGCATCACTTTCTTATTATTGTTATATTTTATTATTTTCATATGTGATGCGTAGAATTGGATCATGGGTGAATTAGAAATTGAATTCAGAGACTGATGAGTTGGATGTAGAAGGTTTTGATAATTCAAATTATTGGATGCACTGTATTTTTATGTTCCTATTTGTGTTGTGATTTTGATACATATATGTTTGTTTTTTTGATAGACTCAAAAAATATTTTATAGTTTAAATCATCAATCGCCCTTTTTAGTTTGTAGATTTTGGATCACGCTGAATTGTATGGTTCCTTATTTCAAAATTCCAGACCTTTACATAAGATTCATTGGGACAAAAGATCAAGCGCTGAGTACTACCATTAAAAACAAAATTACTACCATGTTAAAGCATATTAGAATAGTGAACTCTCTTCTACCATGTTCAAATAATGCAGTGAAATGAGACTTAAATTTATATTGCTAAAATAACTCTCTTTTTCCCCTTTTGGGTATTTATCTATCTATTTCCAATAAGGCTGAGACTGAAATTCATATTGGTAAAATAACTAATTTTTTCCCCCGTTTTGCTAATTACCTACCATGAGTCATTGATTTCTCTGTTGACATTCTTATGCAACAACAAAATGTTTTTCTTTTTTTGATATACATTAGATAGGCTCATAGGTATTAGGACAGAGGTTAAAATATTCATGAAAGTTATGCCACTATGTTCATTTTTTTTTTGTATTGTAGACTGTTTAGCCTCACTATACGCACTTTATCTTTGCATCTTATAAGCTTTCAAATAGATGAACAACAATACCTTCTTTGATCTTGAAATATATGTCTTGAGCCAAGTAGAAATTACTTAATCTTGCAATCTTAATTATTTTAAGATAATATCTAATGCCATTCTCATCCTGCATAATCATATTTAACTGAGTTATATTTTAGATCAAGTTACATTTTCAACAAAAAATAAATGCATGTGTATGTATGATGCAGGACTGTCTGCACCATAATATGTTTGAACAATGCAATTTGTTTTAATGGCTTTTTTAAAAGAATAAACAAATAAAATTCAGTTATTGTAGGGATTGTTTTATATATCTTTCAGTTCAATTTTAGGAACATGGTCATGTTTATATGTCCTACTAAAGTGTCCTTGTAAAATCTCACCTTGCCAAATCATGCAATTGTTCTTTGAAACTCTCTTTCCAGCGGTGGAGCTTATTCCTTACACTTGGCTTCTGCACTATACCTCTCCCTCCATTCAACATTCTATTTCTTCACAAGGCCTGAAATAACTAAGTGAAGAATTTGTGAACATTCTTCAAGGTATGAGGTGAATAATTCAATAAAGCTATTAATTCTTTATGGTTTATTTGTTCTTAAAATAAATTATTTCTTTACTTTTACCGCCCATGAATATGATGGGCTTATAGTGGATGGTCATAATATGAATTTTTTTGCCAATAAATCTGGGAAGTGAAACCCATGACTTTGATTCTTCAATTAGGTTTGTGGTTACCATTTATATAGATATTAGTTGTCCATTAATGCTGTTTTCTAGGATTCCCTCCTTAATTTATTCAAGGCTTGAATAATTGTTAAATTTTGCTTTAATAATTTAGGAAATGAGAGGAATTTGATGATAGAATTGTAGTATCATTTGTTCAGTCATGAAAGACTATGTTTTTCGTGTTTGGCCTTCATTGAGTGTAAATAGAAAATCTATATCAAAGTATACAATTAACTGGAGCAATGAAAATTTATTCAAATAAAACTTAGATAAGAAAGTTGAATATTTGTAGAAGAGTTGAGTGATTGGTAGGTACATTGAATATTAAACGACTATTGAATATTAAACAACTAAACAATATAGCTTTAGGGTGAGTATGAAATACATGAATGATACTAACTTAATGCCACCAATTTTTTGGTTTTCACTTGAATCAACGAGATTTGTGCTTTGAATGGTTATTAAATCAATGCATGTAGAAAAAGGAAAGTTGCATAGTATGCTGCATTGTGATTCTTTTATTTATTTGTAAAATATTCATGTGATTTGAAATGTTGTTTATCAGTTTTTCATGTAATTCTTTTATTTATCTAGGAAATTAATCTAGAAATCCACACAACAAAAGAAAATTTAACCTATATACTTGGCCTAAACTAAACATGACCAAGGCAAATTTAGGGATGCATATCCTTTGAGTTATCAAATATGCTTAGACCATATTCATGCGATTTGAAATGTTGCTTATGAGTTTTTCACTTGCATATGCTTCTCCAAGAATTAATCTAGGAGAATCCACACAACAAATTTAACCTATATATTTGGCCTAAACTAAACATGACCATGGCAAATTTAGGGTTGAATCGGTTGACCATCTCTTCCTTCACTGTCCTGTTGCTATGGATCTATGGTCTATGGTTTTGGGTTTATTTGGAGTATCTTGGGTTATACCGCATACTATTTTGGGGCTGTTGGGGTGTTGGCAAGGTAGCTTTGGTCGTCATCGAAATGGTTTATATGGTCTATTGTTCCTCATGGCTTAATGTGGTGTCTTTGGTGGGAGAGAAATAGTCGTTGTTTTGAAGATATGGAGAGATCTATTCCGGACCTCAAGCTTTTCTTTTTTAGAACTTTATTGGATTGGTTGTTTGCTTTGCAAAACCAATCATTTCCTTCTTTTATTGATTTCCTAGATTCTTGCAATTTTTGTATTTGATTTGTTGTCCCTTGTTCGCTCCCTGTGTACTAGGGTGCTTCCTTTTTGGTATCAATATATCTTATTACTTATCAAAAAAAAAAAAAAATTTAGGGATGTATATCCTTTGATTTATCAAATATGCCTGGACCATATGAGTTTCTAAGTTTCATTTATTCTTTGGCTGAGATTATGAGTTCTTTTCTGAAGTATTATTGTTAATTTTGAATTGAAAAGTTTGATAATGTCCTTCTTTTAGTGGTTGATGTGGTATGACTAGCCTCATATTACACTATAAACAAATGCAAGTATATTATTTCATTTATTAATCCAACAGGACCAATACTAAATAAATTTTGATCAAATTAGGATTGATTTTCCGTAAATAAATTTTAAGTAAATTAGGTAAGTTATTTTTTACAAGTAATCCAATTTCACAACTAGCCCGTGCATTGCACGGGTTAGCGACTTGTACACTACAAAACCGAAACCTATGACTTTTTGTTGATTTCATAATATATTGACACATAAACTTTGTTGCTCTCACAATTTTACACATCATTTTTAATTTTTTTAATTTATTTAAAATTCTAAACCGTACAAGCAAGTTTTGAAAACCTGACTATAAAATTACATCTATTAAAAAAAAACACGTAGAAAGCCCTTATGCATATTAGACAAAGTCAAATTGGGATTTTTTTTTCATTGTTGTTTGGGGACTTTATTTCTTTATTTTCTCCCACTAAGTGCATATCACACAAAGCCCTTATGCATATCACACATATATATTTGTATTGCATCATTATAAGGAAAAAAAAAAAAAAAACTATATTGCAACTTTTGCTATGTTTAAATTTCTATCTCTAATTTCAGAATTTAGGTTTGTATTTTACTGAAAAATAAATATATAAATTTTTTAGTATCCTTAATAAATAATTTTTGACATTATTTAATGGTATCCCAAATTCAGGCATAGATTTTTGAATTCTTTTGAATTGTATGTATCTAGCTAATTTTTCGTTACGGGTCCATTATAATTAGACATTGAACCCAAGCTTTGCCATTGAAAGAATATTTGGGTTTATGTGATTCAAATTTGAGAAAATTTTTAGTTGAAATTTCGGACACAATAGGTTTGAAATAGATTGGATCATACAAATATTGTTAAAGATTCTAGTTCACCATCTTCTCAAGCAACGTTCCAGCCCATAGATCTCTGATTTCAATTAATTGGTCCTTTTTTTTCTCCAATTGTTTTTTTGTTTTTTTTTTTTAAATTTATTTAATGGTGATTGTGTTTCTTTTTGCTATTATTTTTAATTAATTTTTCTTAGCTGGGGAGTTGGAATAACTAGCTTTGTTTTTATTTTGTAGGCTCACAAATTTTTTCTTTCTACCAACCCCAACGCATCCTTAGGTTTAGGTTTAAGTTTATCAAACCTTAACCCTAAAGGTTGCCTTCACTTCATTGCCAAGCCTCCAATTCTCTCTCTTCTATTTTCTAGGTTCTTCCTATCTCCAAATATATATTGACGCAGGACAACCAGAACAAAATTGAAATAGTGGTAAAATAAAAGATATGACCTAGGAGTCAGCACCTAGGCCTTGCTTGGAGTTAGCACCAAGTGGGGGAACCACTAGGAGTCAGCATCTAGGGTAGACCTGGAGTCAGCATCAGACCAAAGAAAGACCAAACGGCCATTGTTTTCATTCATCAAAATATCAACTATCTCCTCAAGGAGTACAATAGGTTGTTTAGAGCATTAGCATTGAAGAATGTTAATGCCATATCTAAGGTCTTTTTGGCATTTCATAGCTAAAAAACATTTGCATCAAAAAATACTATACCTCACTATTGTAAAATTTTTTGCAATAGTGTTACAATACAATTCTAAACTTAGAATTGTACTGTAGCACTATGCTAAAAAAAATATATATATATATTTTATTCCACCCCTTAGTTGAAAAAAAGTGATGATGTGAAAGAAATAATAAAGAAAGATTAAAAAAATAATATTTTAATGAAAAAGTAAAATAATAGAGTTTTTGGATGTAGGGTGTATTGTAAAATGGTATGGTATAATTGATAAAGTAGCTTTTTGGGATGGTAAAATAGGATAGAGTAGCATTCTTCAATGCTGATGCTCTTATAAAAGATTGCTAAACCCTAATTCTAATTGGCTAGGAAACCCTAATTGCCTTATTACAAAAATAACCTTACTTCTAAATTAAAATACTAAAAGCCCAATAAACTACTAAGAGTCTAGGACCTAAAACATAAAAATACAATTGACTTGCAAACATAAATAATATTAAATAATAATTTTCTTGCATCTCCCACATCATATATACTCCTCAGAATAACTGGCTTTACTGGATTTGTGTCTGAATTGCTTTCATGAGTTTGTTTGGGTTTTTTAAACACATTTTTCTTTCTCTTTATCCTCCTTTTCTATTGATATCAATTTATGTTTAATATATTGTAGGATTAAATGATTTTTATTGTTGTCCCTTTTACTATGGATTTTTTGGCAGATTGGGAATTGTAGTTTGATATTGTGGGGTTTCGAAGATAGAAGTTCACTAACGATTTGGTGTGCAAACATGGATTATGAAGCAATGTCATGAGGTGATGTAAACAGTAAACGATTATAACACATTCAATGAATCATGTTGCAACTACCATCCATAGCAACTTTTATTATAATTATTAATTTCTCTTTTTTGTTAATAATTGTTAAATTTAAATTTTATTTCTTCAATATATTGATTTTAACATTTTGAGTAGGTGATGGCCACCAAAATAATCAAAAAATTTGTTTTATGATCTCTTTGATATCTTATGTTGTAAAAGTGCACGACATTATTTTTCGAATCTTACATTTAATAGCTTTTTTATGCATCGCACGAGTTAACAATTAGAGTATTATAAACCTAAAGCCTCCACTATTTTTTTAATTTTCATCCATCTCTTGACTTTATCACAAATTTAAAGTGTATTTTTTTTAGTAAACCCTTTTTTTGCCATTTAAGAACTTAGAAAAATAGAGAAAGAAATGTTGAATTCTACATATTCTTTTAAAAGCAATCAAGATATTGGGACTATACAACTTTTCACATTTAGATTGATTTATTTTCTCAATTTATTTTGAGCAAAAAATTAGATGTCTAAAATTTATGTATTTAGATAAATGCTTACTTTGATTGTTAGTAACTATGAATTAGTTATTTGTGTTTCTTTATTTTAATGATATGAAATATACACTTGTAGTTAACTAAACTAAGTATGAAAAAGTAAATTATAGTTTACGTTTATATTAGATTTTGATAGATGATTAGAATTTGTTTATTTATTTTATTATTAATATGGGTTAATATTTTAATTAAGAAAAATGTTAAAATTTATTTGGTTATTTTTTAATGTTCTTGTAATTCAACCCCCCACAAAAAAGCCTACAGTCATAGATGGGAACTCTCTCCTAACTTGAGGCATTTATGGGTTCGTCTAGTTGCCATTGGAGCCTCAAAGAACTATCAAAATTGATTGTCTTAAAATTTAAATGAACATCAATTGCTCTGTTAGGATTGTTACTATTATTTTTCCTCAAAAAAAAAGGGGGATTGTTACGGTTATTTAACACTAATGGAATAAAATGAATATAGATTACAATTTTTGTCTATTCATGTTGTTTCATCAAGAAGTTAGCCAATTGGGCTTGGCCTTACCCTTCCTTACTTAGAAATGTTTGTGGGCAGATATTCCATAGTTTTACGTACCCTAATTCCTGGAGTCTTTTTGGCTAAATATTGTAAAAATGTAGGTTTATTGGCATTATGAAGAGAGAAGCAGAATTTGGCAACTTGTGTGCTGAATTCGCTCGAAAATTTGTGAGGAGAGGAGAGAGAATCTGACACCAAATTTTCAAGTGAATTGCTGAATTTGATGTCAAATTTTCTCCCTCTTGCCCACCGGTGTTGTTACTCGTTGATTTCTTTAAAAAATTAAATGCAACTAAGGCTTGAATCCCCCTCCCTGAAAAAGAGAGGTTAGCATTCACATTGGCGATGTTAAAATAGCTAAAAAGTTATTTTTAGCACTACAAACACTAAAATGCATACTATATTGGAGCTGTAAAATCTTTAAAAATAATTAACAACTTGTTATAGTGAACTGCTATTAGTTGCAATCCACTGTAGCAAGTTGCTAATTGCTTATTAAATTACCATATTAAATTACTGATTGTTCCAAAAGTTTAAGTTATTATAATATGGTAAATTTAATTATTTAACCTCGTATTTCTAACATTGCTTTTATTGGTTTTATTCTCTCTCTCTCATCTCAGCCTCTCATTCTCTCTTTTGCGGGTGGATATTTTATACTATTTTAATCGGTGATGTGCTGAAGTAAAAGATGAGATATTGGGTGTATTGTTAAATGTGGTGTTAAATAGATAAAGTAGGTGTTTGAGATACTAAAAACTATATTTTTTAGCACTACTGATGTGAATGCTCTATAGTTTTAGCATCAACCACTAGGCTACTCCACACTTTGATAATCATATTGAAAGATAATTTTTTTATTCTCAAAAGGAATAGATATTTTAACAAATAAAGTGTGTGTATATATATTAAATAAATTGATAGTTTTAACAATGGAGGATTGTGATGTGATGAGTCCGTCCCCATGGTTTGATTTTTGCACTCAATATCATTCTAAAAGTTTAGAATTATGATTTTGTTGGAAATTAATCTTTTGTTCATCTAACAGTCTAAATGATCTCTTTTACCCTTAAATTCTAAAATTATCTTTTTACGTTTTAATTTTAATGTTAAGTTAAATGACAGTTGAAAAATAGGGTACAGTTAGTTAAGCCATAATATTACTGTATTTCTAGAGCATTCAATAATAACTATCTTCCGAATTAATTGGTCTATATTTTACTGCCTCTAGACTACCATAGAGATAGAGTCTCCAATCCTTTGTCATGATTATCAAATTGAGTGTTAGAGAATCGACTATCTATTTAGCCAGAAATCCTCTGCTATTGCTGTTTATTTCTTGAACCTCACGTCCTCACAAATCCTACTGAACTAGGATAGCTTTTTGGTCAATGACGTGTTGATTTAGGAGTCCTTTTCAAGTTCATGTGGTTTACAATACCACAACTTTTCAAACTAATCAAATTAGATGTGGGCTGGAAACTCAGTACAGGTTAACTGCTTCAGTCAAAGAAGAAGAAAAAAAAAATTTAAGAAACGAGATTTTATCACTCATAACTAACTGTATAGCAGCATCTGAATTCTACCAATTCTTTCCACGGAAATTTCCAATTAACTTATCAAAGTCATAGTATCGGACATATTTTAACAGAATTGACAGTCAAGTCATTGTTAAAATGGCCGTTTCTTATACCAAAAATATTATCTTCTGGGTCATTCTTATCTACGTGATGTTCACTCTTGTGATGAGCAAAAGAAAAATCCATGCTATTATGTTGTTATCTATAAGTGGGGCTAAGGTCTTGGATTTCCACAGAAATGATGTGTCCTACTAACATATAATTATGTTAACTCTAATTGAATTTTTTGCATTCCACAGAAAGCAAGTGCTGTTATCAGATCCTATCCTTCACTTCAAACTTGCAACCCCAACAGAATGACGCAATCTTGTTTGAGTTATGAGTGGGTTTTGCTAATGTTCTTTCATGGGATTCTTCTAATGTGTATGTGCTCGGGTTTGAAATCTGCAACAGTTCTGGCTTTTGCAAATGAGACTGATCGCTTGGCTTTACTTGACTTCAAGAATCAAATAACTCATGACCCACTTCAAATCATGAGCTCATGGAATGACTCCATGCTTTTCTGCAACTGGATAGGTGTTACTTGTAGCCCTTCTAGAAAACGAGTCACTATTTTGGACTTTGAAGCAAAGAGATTGGTTGGCCTCATACCACCCTCTATAGGAAATCTTACTTATCTCACAAGGCTCATGCTACAAAAGAATAGCTTCCATGGTGAAATTCCTCAAGAAGTGGGGCGTCTACAACACTTGCAGCATCTTAATTTGACTTCAAATTCCTTTGGTGGCAAAATTCCAACTAATCTGAGCTACTGTGCACAACTTATAGTGCTTGATATTTCTTATAACAAACTTGTTGGGCAGATTCCAGACCACCTCAACTCATTGTCAAAGTTGGAGAACCTAAATCTTGCTGTGAACAACCTTACAGGAAATATTCCAGCTTGGATTGGAAATTTTACGTCTTTGTATGTTCTTAGTCTTGCACGGAACAATTTGCAAGGAAGCATACCTAGTGAACTTGGCCGTCTATCAGGCTTGAGATATTTTCGGCTTTCTGTGAATAATATATCCGGTATCATCCCTCCCCTGATTTTTAATATTTCTTCCATATACTATTTCTCTGTTACTGAAAACCAGCTACATGGAAGCCTTCCACCAGATGTTGGTCTTACTCTTCCTAACCTTCAAGTGTTTATTGGCAGTAGTAACAATTTCACCGGACCTATTCCTGTGTCATTGTCAAATGCTTCTCAACTTCAGATTCTTAGCTTCGGTCTAAATGGTCTAACTGGGACAGTGCCTCAAAATCTAGCAAGCTTGCAAGGTTTGGTTCTTTTTGAATTTGAAAGCAATAGCCTTGGAAAGGGGAAGGATGGTGACCTGGATTTTCTTAGTTACATGGCTAATTGTTCTAGTTTGGAGGGCTTGGGTCTTGTTGATAATTATTTTGGAGGAGTATTGCCTAGCTCTATAGCCAACCTTTCCACCCAGCTAAACGCTCTTGCTTTGGGTAGCAATATGATTCGGGGTGACATCCCTATTGGGATCGGGAACCTCGTTAACTTAAACGCTCTTGGATTAGAACAAAACTATTTGGGAGGTACTCTCCCTCATGTTCTTGGGAAGCTTCAAAAGTTAAATGTATTAGCTTTGGATGAAAACAATTTTTTTGGGCCAATCCCTTCCACCTTGGGTAACTTATCTACACTGACAATTCTTTATATGCATGGGAACCGATTTGAGGGAAGGATACCCCCAAGCCTAGGAAACTGCCGAAATTTGCTTTTTCTGAACCTTTCTCATAACAATCTCTCTGGCACCATACCAAAACAGGTTATGAGTCTTTCATCCCTTTCAATTCTTTTGGACTTGTCTTATAATTTTTTAACAGGAGCACTTCCTTTTGAAATGGGCAACTTAATACATCTTGCCAACTTAGATCTCTCAAAGAATAGATTATCAGGTAGAATTCCCACCACCCTTGGGACTTGTATTAGTTTGGAGCACTTGTATTTGGATAGTAATTCATTTGAGGGAGCAATTCCTCAATCCTTGGGGCACTTAAGAGGTTTAGAGGATATAGATCTTTCTCATAATATGTTGTCTGGGAATATTCCTGAATTTCTTAGCAAGCTTTTGGCACTTAAGCATCTCAATATTTCTTATAATGATTTTGAGGGTGAAGTGCCAAGTGAAGGAATTTTTGCAAATGCAAGCGCAATTTCAATCTTTGGAAATGAAAAGTTATGTGGTGGTGTCCAAGAATTAAATTTATCTTCTTGCTCAAGTAAACATCCTAAATTGCATGGGAAGCTTCTTGCACTTGGAATGATCATTCCTATCGCTAGTATAATCATATTTGTACTTCTATTGTTGTATTTTTTCCCTACATGTTCTATTGTGAAAAATTCAAGGGAGGGAGCTTTAACTGCGTCTTCTTTTGAAGTCTGGCAATTACCTATCTCTTATGCTGAACTCTTAGAATCAACAAACAGGTTTTCTGAGAACAACTTGATTGGTTCAGGTAGCTTTAGCTCTGTATACAAAGGAGTTCTTTCTAGAAATGGAGCAATTGTTGCAGTTAAAGTATTAAATCTTCAACAACAAGGAGCTTTGAAGAGTTTTATTAATGAATGCAATGCTTTGAGAGATATACGTCATCGTAATCTCCTTAAAATTATCTCTGTTTGCTCAAGCGTGGATCATGAAGGGAATGATTTTAAGAGCTTAATTTTTGAGTTCATGTGCAATGGAAGTCTAGAGCAATGGTTGCATCCTAAAAGTGATGAGCAACATCAAAGGAAGAATTTGAACTTCCTTCAAAGATTGAACATAGCTATCGATGTTGCTTATGCATTAGAATATCTCCATCACCATTCCCAAATGCCAATTGTTCATTGCGATCTAAAGCCAAGCAATATACTCCTTGATGAAGATATGGTAGCCCATGTTGGCGATTTTGGATTAGTGAAATTCCTTTTTGAAGCATCAAAAAATCTCTCCAATACTCAAACCTTATCTTGTGGATTAAAGGGTTCCATTGGGTACATTCCTCCAGGTAATTTTTCAACCAAATGAAAGCTCACCTCATTTCTTGCATAACATTTAATTTAATATTAGACTAAAATATTATGCTGCTGTTTGACGCCATTTCCTGATCAGGAAAAAAAATATTTGACACCATTGAACTTGAAATAAATGTCTGTTATGAAGGGCCATATGTGCAAACTGTGCATGATGCATTAGTGGCTATGTTCTAAGCTCATAATACTTCCATTTGGTACTAAAAATGTGTCAATGAATTGTAGAATATGGGATGGGTGGCCAAGTTTCTACACTTGGAGACATCTATAGCTATGGGATACTCTTGCTAGAGATGTTCATTGGGAAAAGACCTACCGATGAAGTGTTTAAAGATGGTCAGAACATTCACACGTTCGTTGCAATGGCTTTGCCTGAACATGTCATCGATATAATTGACCCGTTAATGTTCTTTGAAGAGGATGAAGAAGAAGTTGATGATACAAGAAATGAAGAAGACGTAGAAGGAAGAGCAATAATTGAAGAAGAGAATCTGCATGTCAATGTTAGTAGCAGAATGATAGATTGCTTGATGTCAGTGTTCCAAATTGGATTGTCATGTTCTGCAAGTTCACCAAATGAGCGGATTCGTATAAATGTTGTTGTCAACGAAATGAATGCAATTAGAGACATTGTTCATAAATTAAAGAAGGGGAGGAGAAGAGCTAGGTATGATAATTTGATTATGTTGCAAGAAATTGTAATTACAATGGTTGCATTTTCCTTATCAATCACACCCTTGTAGCGTTATGAATTTATTCAATTGATTGTCTGTTTTGCAGAATGACCGGATAAGATGGAATCTCTATGTAATGACCCTTGATTGAGAAATATCTTCGAGGCTAGCTAGTGATGGCCATATATTATAAGGCTTGTGACATTCAACCATTTGTGCCATTGTTTTCCAGATCAAAGGTAATTTAGATCAATGGCTCACTGCTCACTGTGCCATTTTCTATAACCATGTTACTATATTCTTTTTATCATGGATTGTACTATCGCTTCTTTAATTGTAATATCTAATGTGTTTCATACACTATTCCTACCACCAGATATATTGGCTACTAGGCCTTGTGTCTTACTATTCAAGGGACCTATTTTTGTCATTTTTTTTTTCTGGATTGTTTTTCTTAATTTGCTTTCCCTCTTTTTTATTTTTTATTGAGAAGAGATTTGTTTTCCCTGGCCTCTTAATATAGCTAATTAATCAGTAATCACTAAAAAAATTATCGTTTTTATGGAGCCATCCATAATAAATATATCTTTTGGTTTAATTCCTTGATCTCTCACGCCCTTTGTACTCGCATAGACTTATCAATACCTTTGCATCTCGAGTCAGCCCATTGCAATGCAAGCCAGGATCATCAGGTCCTGTGGCCTCGCACAATTGATGACCTGTGCACTTGATATATTGAGATAGTTAATCAATCTTATCTGTTGTAATTTAGTTATGTTAGAAGCCATAAAGAGAGGCCCTTATGCCAAATTTAAACACAAGGTAATGAATTATCATTCACACTAATCTGTTGAATGTTGTGTGTATTGGATTTATAATTGAGGATACAAGGTGAAATATAAAACAGATAAACATGACAATAATTCAAAATTGCCAACAGAACTAAATTACAAAGGATAAGATGAAGTAATTATCTTAATACAGGACAAGATCCACGTATGCCTGCATGAATTATTATGGAAAAGCCAGCCAATATGTGAGATTGTAAGTAATGGCATGTTATGCTAATTTTCAATTCAATTTTTGTTGCCTATTAAAACTCTGACCACCAACCAATAAAAGAAAATTTCACATAAGTATCATCTCTCTCTCTCTCTCTCTCTCTCTCTATATATATATATATAGTATCTAAAAGCTTTAGCATAGTATTTATTATTCTAACACTTTTGTTAAGTCACATCAATGTAGAATTTTAGTTTATTTAGATTTATTTTGGTCCACTTAAATCCAATTCGGTCCATTTGGTCTACTTAGGTCGAATTAAGTCTATTTCGGTCCACTTAGATCCAATTCCGTCCATTTGGCCTACTTAGGTCCAATTCAGTCTACTTCGGTCTGCTTCAGTTCATTCGGTTAATTTTGGTCCATTTTGTCCACTTCAATCCAAAAGGTCTAATTCGGTCCATTCTGGTCCAATTAGTCTCTTTCTGTGCACTTCTTTCCATTCGATCCACTCTGGTCCTATTCAGTCGACTTTGGTCTACTTTGGTAATTTTGGTCCACTTTGATCTATTTCAGTCCACTTCGATCTATTTTAATCCACTTCGGTCCATTTCAATTCACTTCAGTCCTTTTAGTTCAATTCAATTCACTTCAGTCATGACATTTGTATTCATTTATCTTGTGATGAGAGATCTCTTTTATATTCATTCATAACATTTTTTGGATTTCTAATTTTTTGGATAATGGAGAAATGTTTTTTTAATTAAAGTCCATATGTATTATCACATTAATAAAAAAATTTAGCACATCTCGTTGGCTAGAGACTAGTATCGCATAAAATGCGAGTTAGTCACATTGTTGTTGTTGTTGTAGTTGTTTTTTTGAGGTGAAGGTTGGTTGTTTGTTTTGGGTTTGAGTAAAAAGCAAAAAAGCTATTTCAAATCATTTTGGCCCAAGCCCATATAGTGATCACGGTAGTTAGGACATGCAAGCAAGGTTGCTTTCCTAGTCTCCCACATAAAAGAAGTGCATACATAGAGCCAGGTTTGGATAGATCGAGCCCATTATAATACAAGTCAGGATCGTCAGGTCCAAATTTTATAAACTTAGAGATGTTGAGACTACAAATTGATGACCCACGCACACTAGGACAAAATTTGGTATTTTAGCATGATTTGGTTATTATGGTGCATGCAAGTGTGCAAATGCTTGCATTATTTATTATGGAAAAGATTCTCAAAAAAAGAAAAATTATTATGGAAAATCTAGCCAATAAGTGAGGGTTGATAGGAGCATGGCCGAGTTTTGCAAATTTTCACTTCAATTTTGTCATTCGAAACTTAATTTGGCTTATCTCCTGATCCGATAATCCGATTTCCGCTTTTAATATATCACTTCAATAGTTAGGAATTATGATTTTGTTTGTGATTAATTTTTTTTTTTGGTAAATTAAAATTTTGTTCATTTAACAATCAATGATATTTTTACCCATATATTGTAAAATTATATTTTTACCCTTAATTTTTTTTTGTTAAAGTAACCTTGAAAAATGGTGTGTTACATATATATAGAGAGAAATTCATAGGATTTGAAATTTCAGGCTTTTCAGCATGAAAAATATTTTAAATCATTTCCAAGCCCAAGCCCTTCTAGTGATCACTTTGGGACTTGGACACACAAGCAGGATTGCTCTCCCACATAAAAGAAGTGCATACATATAGGGATTGAGATCATCATTTCCTGTGTGATCGCCCAAATTTGATTGGTCTTTCACACACTATTTCTCCCTCAGTCAAAATCAACTACTTTAAAGTTGATAAGAGGCAATAACGTGTTGGTCTAGTTGCCATTGGAGTCGCAAAAGTATCTAAGATTTTAAGTTGATTACTCGATAACCTTGAAATGATTGTCGGAAGAATTAAAAGTTTCACATGACCTATTGTTGTGCCATTTTCTTCTCTTGGGTTGTCTTTCCTGGTTTGCTTCCCCACTTAATGGAGCTAATCTCCAAAATACTACTGTATTTCTAGAGCATTATTCGATAATAACTACCGTCCAATTTAAATGCTCGATAACCATCATCCAATCCTTGTGTCATGATTATCAAATTTAGTTTTAAAAACAGAAGGCTATGGAAATTGGTTTTATTCACGATGAATTAAACATAATTGTTGTTGGGGCCTTTTTTTTTATATTTATTTTTTATGTCGCGGCGTGTCAAATCTAGATTGGCTTCCCTTTTGGTTTTGGACTTGATCAGATTTAAGATGGGGGTTAAGTCTGCCACTCTTGTCAACATGTATTGTGGTAAAGGCAAGCGGCATTGTCACAAGAATTGCACATAAAAGTGTTAACTAATAAACAAAAGGGATTAAAGTGATGTAGAACAGATAGCACATGCCTTCTTAGAGCAGCAAGAGCACAGGAAGTCACAACACAAGATCAAAGGGGGGTGCCTATAGAGGCCATCGGGGTGACAATGACAGAATTGCATGAAATTTGGTAGGTTGAAGGGAAACGACATTCTGATCCAAATTGCTATTTATAAAAATATTTGTTTTTCCTTAATAACTTTTAGTTTAAAAGTCAGAATAAGTTCCTGTTTGTTTTGGGACGACCCTTAAGTTCAGTAGTTTATGATTCTGCATTTAACTCAATTTTGCCATTTTTGGTAAATTTCGGTATTTTGTCACCTAATTGCGTAAATTTTGATCAGATTGCTATCTATTAGGATTTATTTTAAATACAGAGAGAAGAAAACTAAAAAACTTTAAGGTGGCATCAATTCATAAAAATTATGTTAGAATTTAGAAAACACACATTTCCAACAAAAAGAAGAAAAATTTTCATATCATTGATGATTTTGTATACGAAATCATTTGGATGTGCTGGAAGCAATGCACTAGCCACAGTCAATACATGTGTGATATTCAAGGCTTTCAATGCATCCTTATTATTTGCAGCACCAACAGAACCCAAGAAAAGACCCTGAAAAATCAAGAAGAAACATATAAAACAACCTTAGTAGCAGGCAAAGGTTAAAGGATAGAATGAAAACAAAACCAAGATGCTGAGTAACTAAGCAGTAAAAACACCAAACTGGATCATAATACCCAAATTTCAATCACATCTTCAAGTTTGCACGGAACATTGTCATCTTTAATGCATCTTGCAGATTTATAACTCGGAAAAGCGCTGCTACTTGTTTCCTGATGGATTCGTCAAACTGATCCATTGTCAACTAGGAGAAAATTATACACTTGTTTCTTCTTTTTCACCTATAAAACAGGCATAAAGTTGCTAATTTGTGATTCTCCAAAAAGTTTCAGGCACAAAATTGCTAACCGTGTGTTTCTCCTACCATACCAATAGAGTCATGTTGTCCCACAATATAAGAACGAAAATTCAATGATTCCCCATTCTGTCACAACAACTAAGAATGTGACATAAGTACTACATTTCCAAAACCCACATCATCATTTTATTTCACTACTTGAAAAACATGTTTTGAATAAGCCAAACACGCAGACACGCACGCAAGATTGTCTAATAGCAAATGAATCACAAAGGGAAAAAAACAGTATCTTTATGAATCACCATGGGAAAAAAACAATATCTTTATGAATTTTTGACTCCAAGAAACAATTTTCACAACAGCAATCTAAGCGAGACAGTAAAAACAACACAAAAGTGATTAAGAAACACAACGAAGAGGCCAAATTATCATCTGGGTAATTGATAAAAATCCAAAAACAAAGTTAAAAGGCAAGCTTATACATAAAACAGAAATAACCCATACCAAAAAATTTACTCAACAATCACTTTATAATAACTAGGATCGGATTATTCATATAAGTAACGCGAATTTACAGGATTGCAAAAATATTATTTGGAAAGGACAAAAAGGAAAAGGAAAAGGCAACAAACTCACAGAAGAAGCTCTGTATCTGTTGGAAATGGGGTCTGAATCCAGTGTTAAAACTAATATTAATATCCCTTCCGTTTTTATCGCTTGCATTTGATTTGTTGATCCATATAAAAATGATTTATATAATATAGGGATTCGCTGAGGGAATGTGCAGAATAGCCGTTAATAGGGATTCAAAGTAGTAAGTTAGGCAACGTTTCAAAATTTTAAGAAAAATAACATCTCGAGTTTTAGAAACTCGAGATCCATATTAAAACCCGAGTTTTATAAACTCGCTTTGTGAGTGTTTGGCTGGACGATTTGAACTGAAAATGTCACATAGATCTCGAGTCTTTAAGACTCGAGTTCCATGCAAAAGAATTTTCCCTTATAGTGGCATTTTTAAGTCCTATAGTGACGTTTTAAAGCCCTATAGCGGCGTTTTCCTGCAAATTTTTTTTTTTAATAAGTGTGATCACCCCATACCAGGTTCTAGGAGCCCTATAGTGGCGTTTTTAAGCTCTATAGTGACGTTTTAAAGCCCTATAGCGGCGTTTTTATGCAATTTATAGAAATCGAGTCTTTAAAACTCGATTTCCACATACAAATCGAGACTTAAAAACTCGAGTTTTAGACACTCGAGATGTTAGTTTTCAGCATTGTTTTGAAATGTGACAACTAACTAAATTTTTTGATATTTATTGTTATTTGGAAAGGGTGTTCGGGGTTTGCTATCGTGTAGAGTTTAGTTTTTTTTGGTGGGTGGGTGAATCGTGAAAGGTCACGTCGCGGGAATTTGCTTCTCTATGGTCACTCTTTACGTGGTCCGTACTTTTAGCCGCAAAGGGACATCCTCCATAGGTACAAATTTTGCCTACAAACTTATTTTTTCCATCAACAATACGAAGATATCCTCACAAATATTTTACATGTAATAAAAATATATTTTCAGTAAAATATTTTTGAGTGTTTGGTATAATAAGTAAATTTTTTTAAAGTAAATTACAAAAATTAATGGCTTAACATTGATGATGCTGGAGCTAGACCTTTAGAACCAGCAATAAGAGTGGTGGTTTCAGCGACCAGACTGCCAATGATCATTGTCAAAGCGGTGTCTTCAGCGAGCAGTCCACTAACACTAGTTGACAAAATGACGTCTTCGATTATTGGACCTCTGGCACTAGGGGTGTTCACGGTGCGGTTTTGGGTCATTTTTAGCACCGCACTTTGCGGTGCGGTTTAGCTAAAACCATAACTGTATCGCATTTTATTTTTGCGGTTGTTAGGGTACTTTTTTTTTACACCTAATTTTATTTGGGGATTGCTTATTTATTTTCAAACACTACTAATAAGTTATTGGGTTTTCCCAAATATATATATATATATATATATATTTTTTTTTTTTTTGCTCTATTATTATGTTAATCACAAATGTTTCATATCTCATTATTTAAATTGGGTTATGATATAAACTATCACAAAAAGCCCCAAAACTCATATTTTATCCGATTTTATTATCATATTCTATTTAAAGCCCAAGAATACTTATGTTTGGCAATATTTGAGAAGCCCATAATTCAAGTCCATGGCAAAACAATTTTATCAATGGAATTCAAATCCATGATCAAAGCCCATGATTTAAAACCATGGCAATTTGTTTATCCAAATCCCAATTCTCATTGGCAATATCAAAAACCTAACTTACGTTGGCACTATTTAAAGCCCAATTTTCATTGGCAACATCAAAGTCCAATTTTCATTGGCAACATCAAAAGCCCAACTTACGTTGGCACTATTTAAAACCCAATTCTCATTGACAATATCAAAAGTCCAACTTGCGTTGGCATTATTAAAAGCCCAAGCTAACTACTTGGCACTATTCTATTAAAAGCCCAAGGTTATTAAATACTTGGCAAAATACTATATCATAATTATTTCACTTAAAAGTTTGATAATAAACAATATTTTAAATTCTTAAACATATTATTACAATATTACAAGCTCATGGAATTTATGAATTATCTATTCTCAAAACCCATGGCAATCATCTTGTAAAAGCCCATGGAAAGTTATGATTGTTAGACCCATGACACATATTTATTGTTATATACCCATGAAATACATGGACATCATTTGCATCGCGACATACATAATATACGCCTTCGACACTCATGGTAAACATTCAAACCCACAAGCTCATCATTTAAGTTATGATGCGATTATTAGAAACCATGAACATTATTGCAACATGGAATTCATCAAAGTAAATAGTATTTACAAAAGTATTTTGAAACTTGTCCAATTGTTTCAAACATTACAACTAATTGCTCAAAAGCCCATTGCAAGTATTTATGAAAAACCCAAAAATATTTACTAATAAAAGTCCATGAGGAATGAAAGCCCATGGCAACATGTGCACACAACTCAGCCCATGTGAGCAAGCCCAAGCAAAAAACACAAGCAACTAACCAAAAGGCAAGTAGAGACTCATACAAGGGAACCAAGCCTTTGAGAATGGAGTAAGGGCTGTCTCATCAGTTTTCTGCCACCCTCTGCCTGACGTGAACAGTGCTCAAGGGCTGTCATATCAGCTGAAATCAAAAGGATGAAGGGACTGCATCATCTTCCTCAAGACTGCACCTCCAGCAAAAGGGGAGCTAAAACCAAATTATCCAAACTTCAACAAATTAATGCTATAAATGTTAAAAACAATCAAGACATGATTCATGTACCAAGCCCATGAATCCTAAAGGGGAAAAATTGGGAACATGTGGTTTGGAAGGCATAAAGGGATCTCCAGCGAAACCCCCCGAAGTAGACTAAAGCTTCACATCTGGCTTGGGGTGTTGAAATCTTATTTCTTGGGGGACCAAATCTCAGTTTGCAGCATTAGGATTCACTCTTGATACACAATAATTAAGCTTAGCCTCGAAAATCTTAGCACTTAATGCAAAAAGCTCTAAAATCCCATCATTACCAAAAGAAGCAAGACAACCCCTCAAAGTGGATTTTCCTACTTCTGATAAAAAATCTCAGGAAAGTTAAACCTTGATTTCGTCACCCTTGATGAGTCATGCATTTTTGGATTCTTGCCAATCAATGCTTCTCCAAAGCTCCATTATAAAAACATACACACCTCAGCCCATTGAGGAAGAAGCCTTTCTAAGAACTTCTGTCATTGACTACATTTTGCAGAAATTCAACCCCTATTAAGCTTTCTTTAAGCTCCCCAAGCTCTCTTGAGCTCACTCACAACCTTTCTCAGCCTATAGTCACCATAACATCAACATTCATCACCTTGCTTACACCTTCCTACTCCATAAACGTCCCATAACTAACCAGGACAGCCACTCCCTCTGAAACCCTTGGTCTTTTTACTACTTTGCTCGTGGTTTAGCTTTCCCTAAGCTCGCCACTCATCATCTTCAGCCTACACTCATCTAATCCCAGATATTCTTCCCACCCCTCTACACAACTACAACTCAAAAATGTCCTTCAACTAGACACAAACAGCCCATTACTCACAAAAAGCTTCAATCTCAGTGTTAATCCCATCTCACTCACTCAAAATAGTCCACATTCACCTCATTCATGCCTTATAATTATACACTCACCAAAATCTTAATTTAATACTTGCTGCACTAAGCTGGGGATTTTTCTCTCCCTTCATTCCATCCTATTTTTCCTCTTTTATTTGTAACTATGGAGCCTTTAATCATTGTTTATTATTATGATGAAGAATATAATGTATTTGTAACAATTGAATTTTTCCCTCACAATTGATGTAATGATGGCTGAAAGTACTATAAATTCTCTTGACGAAGACACATAAGGGCCCCCAGGAGTGAACATTTTCCTAAATTTATTTAATCATTGACTACTGGACTCTAAGTATAATTTCACCCCTACCGCTGGAGATAATACCGTACCGCTAGAGGACTGATTTGAACTATGACGCCGTAAAAAGACTAATAATATAACAAACTAACAATACTAACATGTTTATTGGGCTTTATTGTTGTCTTCTTGTTAGGGTGCAGCCTCTATCTCTTGCTTGGGCGGACTTACATCACACCGATAACCTTTGGTCTTTATTTCAAGGGCCCATCGTTGAGTTTCGGCTTGGCTACCCCATATTCTATTTGGGAACATCAGAAATTTTCCCCTCAACATTTTGGCGACTCCACTGGGGAGCCAACCATAGTGAAAGTCTATCGTGCCCTCGAGGTTGCATAAAAGCCAACAAGAAGCAAGTCAACATGATGTTAGCCCGGCGGTACAAAGTTAGCACTCTATAGCTGCACTTGATGCCAAATTTTAGAAGAGCAGCCTCTACTGCCTTGCTGCAGCCTCTACAAAGCTAACATTATGTATATATATAAGTATGTATACATATATATATATATATACACACACGTATGAATATACAAGTGAACACTCTATTTTCTTTCCTTCAAAAAAGAATTTTTTTTTTTTAAAAGGTGTCCTCAAGGTGAACAGTACAATATTTACACATGGTTAGTCAAAAGGAAAAAGATAACAATGCACATATGTATGTTTATATACATGCATAGAAGAATGGGCACTTTTTGTTTTCTTTCAAAATCACAAAACTTTTTACTTTGTCTTTAGCTCAAAAATGGTTTTATGCGGAAAAAAAAAAGGGGGAACACAGTAGCTACGGCTAAAGGGTGTTCTTTGCCATGAAAAGTACTATATTTACACGCAAATGGCTAAAACAAAAGGGGAATGATGCAGATACGTATGTTAGTATACATGTATATACATATACATAGATGAATAAACACTATTTTATCACAAAACTTTTTTTTTTCCCCTCCCTTTTGGCTCAAAAAATCATTCTTGCAAAAAAAAAAAGGGCACTACAACTACGGCTAGAGGCGTCCCCTGCTATGTACAGTGCAATATCCCCACATGAACAGTGAGAAAAGTCATGTGCACACATGAAAAAGTGGCAATTGACAACTCCTTTTATGCAGAAAGTTTCTTTAGGCATGAACATTTTTCAAAACAATGCCCATAGTTGAC